>NC_056750.1:275338349-275553349 GCF_019279795.1 Protopterus annectens
ACATCTCAAACTATGCCTATGGAGAGCATTCTTACTAACTTTGGTTTTAATTGCTAAAAGATGTTCCCTCATACGCTCGGAAATCGTCCTTGTTATCTTTCCCATGTAATGACTTGTACTTGATTTGCAAAACACACAGTTCACAACATTTTTACTGCAGCAAGAAAAATGTTTTTATGAATGATATTATAGCCATTTTCTTTACAAATAAATTATTTGCCTTTGTACATATATTTGCATAAAGAACAATTAAGACACCTAAACATCCCTGCAATGTTCAGATTTTGGTTTGTTCCACCACTTTTAAAATTCTGGAGTCAAAGACAGATTGTAATGCCTGTGTTTTTTTATATCTAAAAACTGGTGTACTACCTATCACTGTAAGTTCATAATAATGTGCCAATTCCTTTTTATTATCTGCCTTAAATTGTGCATAAAAATATATCTATATCAAATTTTGATTATAAATATAAGATTAATGTTTTTAATTTATTTTGATTTCTACATTTCGATCAAATTAGTTTTGTTGGTCATTTAACATGTGATTTAAATAGTGTAATGGGGGAGTGTCTTCATTTTCTGAGGATGTTCTGAAATAAAAAAACGAAAGCGCTAAGTTGTGTTGAAGTCTTAGTTGGGCAAGTTCACTATCATCTATTTCAGTTTTTAGGTTATGGATCTGTTCATTCCAGTGTTCGGTTTTTGACTGTGTTTGTAGTGACACTACATGGCTGACAAAGATTCTTCACCAGATAATTATCTTCAATTTAAGCATGCACTTCACTCCTAATGTGGATGTTTTTTTTCTCTTTTGGTGGACCATTTAGCTACAGCGTTGGTGAAGCGATTCAGCAGTGTCTTATATTTAACCCTTCTACAGGAAATCCTGGGCTCCTGAGAGGTGCGACAAGTGCTGGGTTTCCTGGATCTATAGCTTCATTTCCAGGTTCCAGCAGAGGTGTTCCAAATGGGATAGTTGGGGCATCTGGACAGCAAAGATGTGGAAATGGTGATACCAATTTGTTGGATAACATGTTTAAGGAGTCTGGAAATCCTTTCATGGAGGACAGTCCATATAGTGGCGACCTTGGAATAAGTGCCGTTTTTATTAATGGATACAATTTGTGTAAAACAATCATTTTCAGATTAGAACAATTTTCCATTAAATATGTTTCATTACAGCTAGAAATGTTATACCTGGAGGAGTGTTTAAGAAAATAATGTGTGCTGCAGTGTTTAAAAGTCTCCAAGTTTCCGAACTGTGTAAAATATGGAGACATGTTGTACAACTAATTAGTTACTTTATTTAACAAGGGGTTTGCTATAAGGAAGGCTCTGATTAAAAAGTATCAAAATTATTTAGTTGCTTTACAGTCACAAATACACTTCTTGGATAATCATATTAAAATTACAGTCAATTTCATTTTCGTGGTCGCTCTGCATTCAAGCATTAATGCTAAAGTTGACTGGCACAGAACCACCATTATTAGTAGAAAACCAGGTAAACTTTGCTGAGACATCACTGCCTATGCTATAATCTCATGTTTACTCACTAAAACTTAATTCAACAGACTCTCATGATAGGAGTGGGGTGAGGTTTCAACAGGCATCAGTGGTTCCTAATGGTAGTCAAAGTAGTGGTGGTGTTAACACCATGGAAGGTGACATGCAAAACACAAATTATGGCATTGAAAATAATTCAGTACCACCTTCATACTCTCAAACAGGCCTTTTTTTAGTGGACTAATCGGGCAAGAAGCATACCCCAAAGTGGTCCAAAAACATTCCAACAAAGGCGAAAGGAAAGAGCAAGAATCAGAAAAAGAGCTGACGTTTGAGATGGATAAGCTAAATTTGAGTAAGCAGGTATTGTCGGAAGATATGGTTTCTTTGTTGAAAAAGGTTTTTCATTTATTCCAGCTATATCTATGAGTATTACTCAACTGATCATTCATTTCAAGTTGTACTTGAGGAAACAATTTACAATATGTTATGCACGAATTTCCAAAATCCATTCGACAGAAGACTGGTACTAAGAAAAACAGCACCTTAACCCTCCACTCAATAACACCTTCCTTACAAGTTTTTAACAATGCTTGTGAAACTGATTTCAGGAATAAACTGAGACCTAAGGTTAAGGTGGTCAATTTAAGTAAAGAGAGGCCTTAAACGAGCTGGCCTCTAATCACCATTTGAAAATAATGACAGCGGATAAGGGTGATATGTTAGTCCTTATGGACACTGCTGATTACAATCCTGCCATGTTAAATTTGTTGAAAGATGAGAATAATTATTAGGTTGCAACAATAAATTTTATTCTTAAGTGTAATTCTCATATTGACCAGTGGTTGTTTGATTTGTTCAGTCAAGGTGGCTTGGATTATTTAACATATTATTGAATTGTGCATTACCCAAAGATGGCATTTTTTTCGGGATTCCAAAAGTCCATAAAAACAACGCTCAACCTCCATTCAGACCCATTGTGCCAGCGGGGTTTAATAAGACTGAACCTATTTCAGTGTAGTTGGATTACATCTTAAACCCTATAGTTTAGGCATCTAAGTCCTATAGTCGGGATGTTTGACATCTTTTGCAAATATTAAATGAACTTGATAGACCCAAGGTTCCTTTTTTCTTTGCATCTTTGGATGTGGCATCTTTATATTCTTGCATTAATCAAGAAATTGGTGTTAAACATCTTCGTGAATATTTGACACATTTTACTGACTTTGACTATAACAAGATTAACACTATTTGTTCATTGATGGAAATTAGCCCCAGTTTTTGCATATTTGGTATTGGCAACATGGGAACACAAGTATTTGTTCAAGAACACTAAATTTGATAGCATCTTGTTATATCGACATTTCATTGATGATTTGTTTTTATTATGGAAAGGCGAATGAGATGGTTTCCAAGCCTTTGTGTGTGATTTGAACATGACCACCGATTTGTTTGAGATTTTCTGTCAGTGGGTTTGGGAAGAATATCAGTTTTTTTGGACATTACTTTGACTTATAATGTAGGCTTTCATTAGTAAAATTTATAGAAAACCCAGTTTTGTGAACCAATATTTGCACAGGGACAACCTAGGTCCTACATGTCCCAACAGAGTAGTCAAAGGACAACCCCTTCGGTTGAGCCGGTTGACTACTGATCAAGACACTTTCTTGAGAGAGATGCTAGAACTCAGAACCTTTTTTATACAGAGAGGGTATGATGAACTATGTTAATCAATATAGAAATAGAGGTTATGGGACTTAAAGTACAACTTATTTTACATACAGCTCAACATAGTGGTCTTGATACATATATATTAAATAGTATGGACACAATGAATGGAATATGTCAATTGTTAGCTTTTCCTTTGCCTATCTCAAATGATATGTAGTTATGTCATTCACTCCAATTTGCTCAGGAAGTTAGCACTGTAACTTCCAATGAGCAGAGCTTAAGCCTTTTGACAGAATCAAATTATGTCATCACAATTCAAACAGATGTTTACATTTCTAGAACCATTGTGGTTATTAAAGAAGTATAAATAGCAAACTATTTTTATAGTGGTAGTATTCTTTAATTTCTAGGTCTTAAAGCACAATTTATAAGTCACAGGAGACCCAGTAACTATTACATTTGGAATATTTTGTAAGCAACTTACAATATCTCAGCAACCACTCAAGTTACACATCTAGCTGATAGCTTTCATATGAGGCTAAGGAGTTCTGTCTGTGTTACTTGTTTGCTGAAATATTTGGAAAAATGTGAAAATTATATCTATATAAATTAATGTCAGAAAAACAATAGTTAATATCTATTTACCTGCCCAAGACAGAGGTCAAATATTAATGCAGTTGAATTTTCCATTGTGTAAGCTTTAAGACAAAATCTTCTAAAACCTTGTACATAGCATGGTTTTGGAATTATTGATGCAAATATGAACAAGCAATATTTGACATCTAGAGGCATCAGCAGGAGTTAATTGCAGATGCACCTGGAGGTGTCACTGGGATAGAATGAGTTAATTAAAAACATCATTAAGGAAAATTGGAAAATCCTGTCCAGAGATTTAGAACTGGTTCAAGTTGTTGGTGACAGACCTGTTTGTACTTTCAAAAAAGTGTGCAACATCAAGAACATCTTGGAAAAGAAAATGAATTGTAACAACAAAGCAGTAAACTCTACTGTATTAGGCACTTTTAGTTGTGGGCATTTTAAGCAGTACACATTCATAAGTAATTCTTCTTCTTCTGTTGATTTTACAGTCATGAAATGGGTTGTGTGGGCCAAGGAAAGATACACTTGTCAGAGTAAACGTGTGGTCTACACAGTGAACTGCAACTCTTGTAATAGTTTGTATATTGGACAAAACTTTAAGGATTTTAAACAGAAAAATTTATGAACACATAACTGTTAAGAAAAAAGGATTCAAATAATGCTTTGGCTAGGCATGCACTGGTTTGTCCAGACTTTAAAACTTTTTCGTTTTTTTGTTTTGGACAAATTAAGTGACAGCTTTTTTGTCAGGAGATTTTTAAATTCTGATAGAGTATCGTGAATCAGCCTGGGAAATCAAATTGGGGGCAGATTCTACACCGGGCCTTAAGGAAACCATTAATACTAAATGGTTTTACAGATTCAAAAAAGTCATTAATGAAAATATATTTATATCAAATGTTGATTATACAGTAAATATAAGTTTAATGTTTTTAATTTTTATTTTTACATTTTGATCAAATTGTTTAGTTTGTCATTTATCATGTGATTTTTATTAGAGTGATTTAAATAATACAATGGGGAGTGTCTTCATTTTCTGAAGAAGTTCTAAAATAAAAGAATGAAAGCACCAAGTTGTGTTTAAATCTTAGTTGGTATACACATACACATACCTACATGCGCACACACGCATATATGTATGTATGTATGTATATATATATATATATATATATATATATATATATATATATATATATATATATATATATATATATATATATATATATATATATATATATATATATATATATATATATATATGTATATATATAGGATATATACACTACTCTCATGCCATTGCTAAACTATGGAATGCTCTACCCCAAAATATTTGTGCCATCGAATCCCTTAACATGTGCAAATTTACAATGAAAGACTATTACATCAAATGTCACATTTGCCCATGCTCCTAAGCACATACCAACAGACAATCTAATCCCCCAGACTCCATCTTACGTCATCTTTTATTCCTATCAAATAGCATCTATATATTATCTTATATCTTTTATACTATTTTTAATCCACTAACAGTATTGCTTCAGCCTCCATAATACCTCTATTTCTTCTTACACGATGAACATTAATTTCTCGTATATCTAGTAGTAATACTGCTCATCTACCTTACCATATTTCTCACTATAATCTTTATTTTATGCATCTCAAACTACCTTTTAATTCTACTCTCTCCATCTGTTATCTCTATATTTCCATTACTTCTATTACTTCTAAAATCCTTTTTGCTCTCCCAAAGTTTGAATTTCTCATTATACATCCTCCATATTAGGTTAAAATGATCTATTTCCACAATTCTGACTGCTTCTTAACCAATTGGTCACCCATTATCTGCTGCTATTCACCACAAAGGTTAATTTCCTAAATAAGTAAACTTTAAGTCTATATTTGGTTGTATATTTTTGGT
The DNA here is from genome assembly GCF_019279795.1 of Protopterus annectens. Lineage (NCBI taxonomy): Eukaryota > Metazoa > Chordata > Ceratodontiformes > Protopteridae > Protopterus > Protopterus annectens. The sequence goes on from NC_056750.1 coordinate 275,344,042, forward strand.
AAAACTTTAATATTTAAGCTTTCACTGTACTCTTTCTACAGTGTACGTTAACATCTTTTCTATTAATATTGTTTTAACTTTGAACATTGTACTGTGGAGCTTTTCTCCCCGGGCCACTGCTGAAAATAGGTTTCTGACACAGTCGGACTCTCCCGGTTACCAAATGTCAATAAATACATATTCAGACATACATCATATATATATATATATATATATATATATATATATATATATATATAAAATATATAATATATAGATATATTCACACACGTGTATGTGTATATACATATAAAAGCACACACACACACACATATATATGTATGTATGTATGTATGTATGTATGGCAGGTCATCAGCCAATGGTGCGCCATCATTTCCTGTTGACCAGCTATGATTCAACCAGGGGTTATACACTATAGATGAAAAATACACAGCTAAAGCAATGGCACTGCATTTGCATAAAGGAAGGTTGAAGTGGTATATTTTACCTGAGCACTTCCTTTTTTTGTGACTTAGTTCCATTTCAAAAATATAGAGGGACACATAACATTATTACATTATTATTTACTTTGGACATGGTTAGTTTTTTTTTTTGTTTTTGTTTAGGCTATTAGTTCAGTATGCTATTGGATAAATAGAGTGATTTGAAATGGCATAACAATCTTTTACCTGACAGCAAGTTAAAATGCAGCTGTGTTACAGCATTCTATGTTGTTCTGGTGCAGACGAGACATGACTTCTCCTTTGAAAACAGCAGATCGTTAAGCATGATTATGTCAGAATTACAGCAGAGCTGCATGATGGAATCACAGCTGCATAACGGGACTCTAATCAGGTCTCCAGTTTTAACCACCTTATTACATATTGGATGGCAAGGAATTCACCTCAAGAGCAAAGTGCTATCAATATTGTGTCTAATATTAGGAGTGTTTAACTAGCTTGTCTTTTTCTCATCCTGGAGTGTAATAATTGCACACCCTGCACTATAAGGATATTTTAGGCACAGAGTTTCATTCATACAAGATGTTAAACAGTACTCTAAAAAGGTAATGCATAGTCAGAGGGAGATTGTCACAAGGATAAAGGGCTGATGTTGCAAGATAACCTGTAACGTCCTCAAGAAGGAAACTAAATTTGTGCCGTAAGTTCAATGCTATCATCAAGATTAGCAGCAATTAAACTTCAAGAGCCAGTTGTTCGTAATGTATTGTGCAGTAAAACAAAAGTATAGCTTACAATTTGCTGTAGTGCTGTCTTCATCAAACATTATTTCTGGTAGTTTCTTAGCTTTGCCTTTAAACTTAATTCAGTTCTGCTGGCTCAGACACTGCATTTTTATTTCTGTAACTGTATTGCCATCAGCCTTGACAACCAACACTACCTACATAGACAAGAGAGGTTACCATTCAGGTTTATGTAACAGCTGTTAAGTGAGCAAGGCATTAAGATTTCCACTTCCTGTTAATAGCAGTCCTGCCAGCTAAGGGTGACTGGAGACTGATAGCTTGAAAGATTTGCGTAATAATAGTATGAAATGTTTACTTCCATACTCATCTTGAAAGAAAGTCATAGCCTTTTAAACAGGGAGATATATTTTATTTTTACTGAGTGCAGTCTTCACTGCCATGGATAAAAGCTACAGTATTTGTAATATTTTCTGTTATGAAATATTTCATCATTCTTTGAGGAGCTCAGTCATGTTGATTTTACTTGCTAATTTCAGTTTAATTTATAAACACTTCACTTCTTTTGATTATACTGTATTGCTTACTAACACGAAAGGAATTAGCCTGCATAATGTTAACAAAACAATATGGTAATATTACAACGGTCCATTTCTAAATGCAGTAGAGCGACATTGCATATACATAGACGGTAATGATCTGTAAGTATGTGTGGTTAACAACACAGTCTTTGAGTTGTCTGCTAGATTGTGAGGGCAACGGTCAAAACATGCCATTATCAAAATATAAATTCAAGGAAGGTTAGCATAAATGCAGGCGTTTAATGGCTCTGTGATGTAGATTTGAACTCTGAACTTCTGCATTCTGATTTGTTACATTGTTTCATTCAAATATATGAAGCAGTATGCCATGCCTCTATGATACAATGACTGCAAGGCTCTATTCTGTCAAGCGTAAGTCTCTCAATACCAGCTGCTTGAGTATGTTATATAAACATTTACTGCTGAACATGAAACATGAATTATTTATTGCACTGAGCCATCTTTTTCATTCACTGCAGTGAAATGCCAAGCAAGATTACTATGTGTTGAAACTGCAATTTTACTTTATATAGCATAAACTAAAAATAGAAAAAAATACTAATCACACTGCTTCCTCATGCAAGATATTGCTGACAAAGGTCTCATTAGATGTAGGAAATCCAATTTCCTCAAACTTATGTTTTATTTAGAAAGGTTTGGCAGCCTTTCCTGGACTAGCATTTTCTTAGCAATCATGGTAAGCTTGTCTTTAAGTAAGTACAGATTTCAAATTCTGGCAATTATTAGTACATCTGTTATCACACACACATTCACATGCACCTAGTCACATCCGCATGCATGCGCACACACACACACACACACACACACACATATATGAACTCTGACATGCAAGCCCAAGTATCGCATACTTCAAGCCAACATAAATCAAAACAAATCAAACATTTGGGGATAAGATGCAAGTTAAGTATTTTCTCACATTTAACATATTTCTCAAGAATAATCTTCCATCTCTGTGATGCACTCCTCTTTATTTTATTTAATTTGCTCTAGATTATCTGCAAATTATTATTCTCCATGTTCTACCTTTTGAACTGCCAGCTCCATTGTGGATAGAAGCGTAATAGCTGTCATATGCTACATTCATCTTTCATCATTGCATCATCAATCTATTTAGGTATCTGTGATTTTAAAAATAAATGATGAATCAAAGTATCAGTGTGTCAACTTTACTGTAGAGGTCGTGGAGTCAGTTCTGAAAGAGAGAATGATTGCGTTCTTACAAGCTAATAGTACATAAGGCCCAAGAGAGCATGCATGCGCAGCTATCTAGTTTGTCAGAAACATATAGGTGTATTTGTAACAGAGTTATAATAATTTAAAAAGAAAGGACCAATAGGACCAGTGGTGATTTTAACACAGTGGTACAATCAGTATCAGTAGAACTGTCATCTCCCATCAAGAGGTCCTCTGTTTCAGTTCTCATCTAGCATACTTTCTGTACTAAATTCATGTCCTCTGTGTTTGCACATGACTTTTCTTTTGGGTATTCATGTTTCTTCCTAGCTCATAAAGGTATACAATAACCGCATTGGTTATCCCTCATTCTGCATACAGAGTGGATGTGATATCAGAGAAATGTGTTCCCTACTTCCCTAGTAAACTCCATGGATGGTGGCGGTTGTTCTAAGTACCATTACTAGAGTCAAATGTTACTTGTATACCTGAATGGATGGACAAATAATGCAGCTTTAATCAATAGGGCTAGCAAACTATGACTCAGTACAAGGATTTCTGATAAATGTTGAAGCCCACATTAAACATGAATTGGGTAATAAGTGGGTTCCTACTATGAAAAGATGAGTTTTGTGCATTATTAGAAACTAGAGCAGCCCTTTCAAAAACAAAACATGCATTAGTAACATTACTACGGGTCTACAGGAAACTATGCTTTTTAGAGTATATCTCATAGATTAGAAATACGTCCCTGAAAATGGGGAGATAGATATTATGAAAATGTACTTTAAAAGAAAGGTAAACAAAAAAAAAAGATAATACAGGCTTCCAGTTGTATATTATACAGGTGTGACTATCATGGACTTTAACCCAGAGTCTTATCTTTAATTTTTCATTAAAACTCCTGCTTTTGTGAAAGTAAGCAAGGCATTTTATGATGGCTGTGGAATTTAATGTTCATTAACCTGTAAAAAGGGGTTGAATGCCAAGTGAAAAAGATCCAGTCATTTTCTACAACTGGATCAATCATTGCATTCAACCTCATGACTTTTGAGTTCTCCTAGACAAACTGCCAGTGAATTGTGATTTGGTTGCTATTCCCCATTCAAATGTGGATTTCAGAAATAAAAATTATTTTCTTAAATTCAAAAATTAAAGCTAGTTGCCTGTATACTATATCAAGTTACAGATTATGTATAAGGAATAAAAGCTATAGTGCAAGTCAAAACAAGAGGATTCTGATCACTGAAATGTTTCACAATTCTGGTGGGGTGACTAAGGCAGAAAGACATACCGTTGTGTTAACAACTTACTATAATTGTAGATGTTCAAGTATGTTCACTAATACAGTAGAGACAATACTTGGACCTTCTGTCTTTCTCAGTTTTAGAAGTGAATATTAAGTGCTTGTATGGTATGATCAAATCAATGATCAGAACTCTTAAGTATTTCTATTTAAAGGGGCATCTTATGTCCCCTGAGGTCACTTTTCTAGTTTTCTTCCTATGCTCCAGTGCAAGGTCTGATATCTGTCTCGACCTCCAGAGCTTAACAACTGTTGTCTTCAAGGCTGGACCAATACCATCACATTTGGATATTGGCATGTCTGTGGTATAAGAGGGATATCCATCCATGCTATATTTGGTTACTTCTGCAGCTAGTATCTTTCCAAAATACAGGCTGAGATGAGAGCACAACCTTCACAGGTTTAAGATACCTCCAGGTATGGCAGTCAATCCAGAAGACTCTTAAGTGCTGCATCTCCAAATTCTAGGTCAGCTTGAGGAGGGAAGACTTCATAAGATTAACAGAGAGAGAGAAAGAGAGAAAAAAAAGGTAATAGGAATGATAACTGAGTGCCAAAACTCAAGAATCCCACAGGAAAGGAAGTAGTGGGACAGAGGGAGTGAAGTACTACTGCAACAGTGAGCATGCTCCAAAATCTACTGTCATGGTAAGTGCCTGTTACAGCTGCACTATGTTCGTTGTATTGTACATTGCAACAATGGCAATATAGTGACTACTGTTAGACTAACGAACTTCCACTGGTCGTTAGGCTACATTAAAATGCCTGCATCACTGAGCAAAGGACTTTAATAGGATAGGTACTGCCAGAAAACTACATCTCTGCCATTTAAAAAATCTTCAACATGTCTTTGATAGTAACTGTTTTATGCACTGAAACAGAAAATGACAATTCCCAGAGCATGCACTTTCTGACAGTCTTAGCAATTCAAGACATTTTATTAAATACCATGACCAGTTCTGTAAAAATGACAGAGGAGAGAGAAAACTTCATTAGACTAGTTAAAGCTAATTTAACTAACGTACATGATTCCAAAGCTCCAAATAAGGAAAAATACAATAAAAATGTTTTAATGACATATGTTTTAAATTACATTTATATTTAATTTCATTCAGACTAGGATTTATATTCACATTTAAAAGTGTCTGGAATTAATGCTGAGAACAAACAACATTAATGCTAGCCACTAATCTTGAGAACAATCACTGTTAAAATTTATCTTGTCATAATTAGTGAGGTTAATTTTACATATAAATCTATCCCACGTGATGCTCATTTCATTTATGTGGATACCTTTTGCACAGCCACAAAAGCTCATATTCCTTAAGCTAAGAAGCAGTGGTAGTAACTGTGCAGAGAAAAGACTTCCTGACAAAGTGCTTTCCTCCGTCATGTTCCTTTTATTCATATTATTTAAGAAGGAATGCTTCATGTAAATGATTAATGTGAGCACTGCTCATAAACTATGCCCTAGTTAATCAACATGTTGGGACATAACTTTCCCATCCACGAGTCATTATCATTTTACTGTAATTGATGCCATGGTTCATTTTACTTTTCATATCCATTACTTCATCATTTTAATAAACTGTACACCTTGGCATTACAAGATGCTATGTCAGCTATATAGATGACAAGCAAGTCTTGATAGACGAGATAAAATGCAACCACTAAAATTTTGATGTCACTGCACTAGAAAATGATGTCATGTCTCTTAGTGATTCAGATGTTAATTTTACTAATTTGAATCTGATGTTTTACTGCTTTATTTTATATATATGTGTGTGTGTGTGTGTGTGTGTGTGTGTGTGTGTGTGTGTGTGTGTGTGTGTGTAGGTTTTAGAAATGATGCAAGTGCATTGATTAGCATGTTGATAACTTAGTGTTATGCTAGAATATATATATATATATATATATATATATATACATACACATGTATGTATGTGTATGCATGTAAGGCTATTTACTCTTCTTGACTGATCGTCATCCCATTTTTAGTACCATTTCTTCAAGGATCTTGTATAATTTTAATAACTATGACTAACTAAGCTTATGACTGGAATGTCTTCTTTGGAGAGGGTGGGTACTGTCCAACTCCAGGGATACTGTCACAAGCAAAGTGGCACCCTGATCCTACTGACACATAATACCCTAGTGGCACAGAGAAATTATGATCCCAACATGACACACCAGTGTAGCTGAATACAAGTTGAGCCCCTACCTAACCCTGCTAAATGAATTCATGATATCTTCAACCTCTTATATTTAAGTGATACATAGTGATCCAAAAAACAGGGGTGAAATTGAATAAGGGAAAGTTGAAGGTCCCTGTCATAGGAGCACCCCATCTGAATACTTATGGAAAAAGAGAAACACAAGTTCAAATGATTGAAGATAGTCCTTCTTTATGTTAATTTTGGCAATCATATATATATATATATATATATATATATATATATATATATATATATATATATATATATACCTTCTTTATGTTAATTTTGGCAATCATATATATATATATATATATATATATATATATATATATAATATAATATATATGTGTGTGTGTGTGTGTTTGTGCATATGTATGTATATACAGTATATATGAAGTTTTGTGCAGTTATTTGTAACTGTAATTGAATTCAAGCACCGCAATAAAACAAAAATTGAAATGTATCTTATAAGTGTAACTAATAAACAATCTGGATCAACTGGTACTATGACTACAGAGAAATTAAAACAAGGAGGTAAGGACTGGGCTGGACATCATGGGCTGTTTCTAGCTGCATGCACTTTTTTTAAATAGCATAAAGGATTCCTTCTATGTTTTCCGAGTCTTTAGTGTCATGGGGAAGGATGATTCTTCAGGATGCTTGTGTTAACTGCTGGTGATTTCAGTTTTGTGTCACTTTCAGTGAGGAATAAGGCTGTCCTGGCTGCTGGGAAACATCTTAAGCCAGAAAAGATGAAGCATATTGTCATGGGTCAGGTGAGTTTTTTAGCTCTTTGGTACCTGCCACAGACATGGGAAGATGAATTTACCCTTGTTGTTCCTGCAGGTTCTTCAGGTGGTAGACTAGACTACTGTCTGGTTTTGGGGGATGATACTAGAATAGTTACTGTACCTCAAGCAGATTGTGCAGTGATGCTGCTTACACTACAAGTGCATAATGGTGATTCATCTTTGGATAATAATCCACTAATCCTTTCCAAGCATAAGTTAGTTGCGGGCTTGCAAGGAGGAGTTTGTGATTTTATGGAGACCAACTTATTGTGAAGATTCCCAATTAAGGTGTGGTGGGAATCACCTAAATTAGAGTTACAGAGTTTGTGCACCTTGGCTAAGGCAGCTCTTTATAAGAGCAGAGACACAGAGATTCATACCTTGAAGGAAGACGTTGATAGTCTATTTAATCTATGTAAGTGAACAAAGTTTAAAATGTTATCTGTAAACCTGGAATGATGTTACCACTAATTAAAAAAGGAAATGCAAGCTGTGATACTCCTCCTCTGGGCCAGATCAAGGAGTCTCAATCCTCACTATGGACACCGATGAGGGATGTTCACTTGGAACAAAAATGGGTACACACAGTATTTCTAGACGTAGCTCTCTGCACCAAGCAGGATTTCCCTTAAGAGCACACAGGGAACACACTCCGTCCTGGGGCTGGGTTTCCTTCTCTCTCACCGGGCCCCAAATAAGACCCTGCACTAACCACAGCTGTAGAGCTGAGTCCTCAGCAGAGTGTTCCAAGCCAAGTCCTCCACCACTCTCTCTGTAAAACCAGTGCTCTGTGTGCCTTCTCCAAGTAGCTAATGCACACACTCTGAGATTTGATTTACACACACACACACACACACACACACACACACACACACCTGGGAAAGGCTGGCACAGATCTACCAGCTATGCCCCCCTCTGCCCAGACTGTAAGGTAGATACTGCCACCAGAACACTCCAAAGCCAGCTACTCTAAGGCTCTTACAAGGGTATCCAATTATACTGAGTAAAATTAATACTAATACAAATAGTAGGGCTTGACCACTGCAGTAAGGTTCTTAGGAGCAGTTACAGTGTCACCAAATGAATACAAGTTTTCTGAAAGGTTAACATATCTCTAAAAGACCAGATACAATGTAAAGTTTACATATATTTAATAATAAATAATAAAAACATGAAAATACTAAATATCAATTTACAATAAACACCAGAGTTTCAATCACAGGAAATATTAAAAAAATAACATAGATGGAAAGGTTCACACAGATACAGAAAAGCAATACTTAACTAATCTCACTATATTTTCCTGACTGGTCTAAGGAGTTACTGTTCCCTAGTTCACTTAATAGAGCAAGGCAAGATGATGTAGGTGAGTGGTCCTTCTTTGTCAGGTTTCAGAAACAGACTGTCCTGAGACTTCTGTCTCATCCAGTATTAAAACATCATTTCAGTGCTGAATTTCAGTGCTGAATTACAGAATGACATTACATACATCTAACTTCTGGCTCCCACACTACCCCCTTTGCTAGAAACTAAACCAGAATCTAGCTCATATGTGTCATAATACACATATATCGGACTTTGCTAATATGTGTTATAACATCTGGAAGATATAAAAACATTTCAAAAAGTTTCACACTTCCAGGGTAGCAATTAGTTCACTCTTAAGAACAATACAGTAGGATTCCTAATCCTGGTTTTCACAGATATTTTGTCTGTGGCTGCAGTCAGAACTGTAAGATATGGTCTTTATGGCCTAAACCAGGTAATTTAATTTCAGACTATTTTTCAAAGTTATCTTGACTGAGATTAACCTCTTTGCTTCCAGTATCCTCTGTTAGAATATATTAATTTCAACAGTTACAATACAGTCTGACATACAGGTGTATTTCTTCTCTGTCCAGCAGAACCCACTGCTGATACATTTTTCACACAAGCAGCTTTACAAATACATTTTTAACACAAGCACCTTCACAAATCAGTTTGATATACAAATTGCATATAATGCTTTACAAAACTCCAGCTACTATGCTGGCATTTATACATACACTGTCCTACTTCTCCTGCCATAGCTGGCAATACCTCACATCATCACACAAGCAATATCAGGAGTAAGAGAGGTGACTAAAGCAGATAATATTGTAGGAAATGATTATAGCTTTACAATGCATTACTGGTATTTACACAAAGATGAGCAGATAAAAGATGAACAAAAAAGGTTATGGAATTTTTACATTATGTTCAACTAGCTGGCCATTCAGAAGAGGAGTCAATTTTGTTAGTTAGTCAGATCAAATAGAATAAGGAAATGGAGGTCATCAAAAATACCCCCAAGGGAAAGCCCCTGGCCCTGATGGGCTTAATAGTGTGGTATATAATGCTTTGGGAGATTATTTAGCTGAGCCTTCAAATTTCATATTTATAGGAAGTTTCAACAAGTGGAAGGAGTTAGGTCCACATAAACAACATCTATTATTATAGTAACTCTTAAACCAGCTAAGGAGCCAATGTCTCTGGCAAATTATAGACAAATGTCCTTATCAATGCTGACCTTAAAATTTACGTTAGAGTCCTGGCAGGTTGAAAAAGTTTCTCCCTAAGCTTATACAAGTCTAATGCATGGTTTATTCATGGCTGATCTACTACAGATTATATGCACCCACTAAGTGTTTCAGGGGCTTAGCTGGAGATCCTGAACCAGCAGTGATGACAGATTTTGAGAAAGTACTTGATTTCTTGGTTTGCGACTACTTATTGGGAATTCTTTGGGTGAAGAAGCTACCATATGCTTGCATTAAATTTATACAAAGTCTATGCAGGGCTGCCTTAAGGATACTAAGAAATGGGTACCTTTTGGAGAATGTTTGTGTAGGAAAGGCTCCAGACAAGAATACCCCTTGCCTCATTCCCTTGACTCAGAATAGATGCATCAACCATCCAGAGGCATTACTGGGCTGGAACTTGTGGGATATAGAAACAAAGTATTAATATTTACCGATGACTGCTTGACACTTACAAAAGACACACAGTAAGATATCCAATGTATTCTGAAAGTACCTTTTAAATTTGAGAAGCTACTGGGGCTTCATTATAATGAGGGAAACCATCTTTAGTGTTCTTTAATGGAACAGCCCAGCGGTTCAGAATAGTTTTTTTTTTCAAGATGCCATAGAATTCATTGACACCTACATATTTGGGGATCATTCTTCATCGCAACCACTTAATATGGCCAAAATGAATCAGATCTCTTAAAGAAAGATTTTGTGGTTGCATAGGTGAAGGTTACTTTTGCAGCTGGTATATAGGGTTCCTGCAATACAAATGTTTCTGGGTTCCTTACCTGTTATATGTATTAAGGCATGTTCAATTGCCAATAACTAATATTTGGCTGACAAAAATTATATGACTGACTTCAAGTTATATTTAGGATGCCAAGAGAAGTAGGCTACCCCATGGGTCATTTATACCCCAGTGGCTTAGTTGTGGGAAGGAGTACCTCATTGGTGAGTGTATGAAGATCCACTATTTGTTCACTGTTAATAACCTGAATCCTCCAATATGGATAGAGCTGGAAAGATTGTCCTGCAAGAGGAGTTACTTGGACATTAAGTTGGTACTTGAAGATGTTTCTTGATCACCTAAAATGTTAGGATGTGGGGTCATGGCCCCACATAGGACATTATGCAGATTATACAAGATTTACCCACACATTGAGATTTGGAGTGCAGCTGTCCTTCTATGTGCTTTTTCACATTGGGGTACAGGACATAAGAGACTGAAGAACCCTACTTGGAGGAGGAAGGCAATACATTGGTTAACAGATGCAAGTTATTTGAAGGACTGCTAACTAGTGTTTGTTGACTTCCACTTATTGCAGAATGCATGAGATTTACCTTAGAAGAGTCAGTGAGGATTCTTAAGTGTTCACCATGTAATAACAGGGCTGGGCTATAAACCTTTTATTTGCTCACACTTTTTTTTCTTATGTGATAAAGTTTCTAAATGAGTGTAGGGTGCTAGTGAGCATATAAATCATAGAGCCAGTCTGATTTACAGGGAACAGAGGTATAGAAGACAGTGTGTGAACTGCAGAAATAACTTCAGGAGAAATATCCTGGACTTAGTGAAACAGATAATGGTCTTTTGCAGTGGCTCTGTTGTAGGTTATGGTAATATTCGTATGCATTTGTAAAGCAGGTATTTCTGTTTAGAGGACACTGGATACCAGACTGAAGTATTCAGCAAGGATAACTTAATGAGCACCATGTGGTGGCTGTAGGAAACAAAGAAGCCATGCTTATGCATAAATTTTGGGTATGATAAAGGGTTAATGGCTTGTGGGAGGAATTAGTGCAATTTTTACATGAAGGGTGACAGGTTGTTTGATCCTTGTTCAGCTGACATTTTTTTTTACATCTCACATCCACAATTGTATTGGTTTGACAGAGATTTTAAACTGTGATTGTTTCAGCTGGGGATAGAAGTACCAATGCATATAGCCTCTCATTGGAACCCCCTCCCCTCAGTTGTGGACAGAATTGAGGTCTTGGTTGGCCATGCCGGTCATGTGTCTAGAGAGACTGATCACGCACCTTGGATATGCTAAAGAAAGTTCACAAACCCTTGTAAAAGGGTTAGACACCAGGTAAGGTGGTCAGTTCTTTTAAAAAGTTAAAGGAAAGACTTGTAGAGGAGCTATTTCCAGGTTACATTCTTTCCTACTAGCTTTAATATAAATATAATAATTATTATTATTGATACTGCTAACAGTAATATATGACACAGCTGTAAACTAGTCAAGCTGACAGTTTGTTGATTTATGCAGGCTGGTTGAAAGAAATTAATGAAATTTAATTGAGCGCTTTCGTCACAATTACAATGACTTCTTCAGAATTTCGTGGGCGTTACCTAGATGACATTCTCTTCTTATGGGATGGCAGTGTTGATCAGTTGTCAGACTTCTTTTTGTTTCTCAACAACAGTACTTCCTTTTTGAAATTCACCATGGACACACACACTGACTATATCAATTACTTGGATATTAAAATCAGTAAAGAATACAGTGATCACTCATTTTCCTCCACTTTAGCATTTCGAGAGCAGGCACCCCCTGCATCAAAAGCGTTCATTAGTAAAGGGTCAGGGGGTTAGACTTGCCTGCATGATAAGTAAATTTCATGACTTTCTAAAGGCAAGGGATGTTTTATTGGGTATGTTGACAACAAGAGGTTACCTGGATGAATTTGTGACACCTATACTTGACGAAGTAACTAACAAGAGAATAGAAGGACATTTTTACCCATTGCTTGGACTTGATATTTCCAGATTGTGTGCTCCATTAGATAATAGTGGACTGACAACTGACCATCAGGGATGCTATAATCATGGTCTGGTTCTTACTTATACTCCACAGTTCCCCTTGGTTAAGGACATCATTTTTAAAAATTGGTATATTCTTACTTGTGACAAGACCATCCAAAGTAGAGTAGGCAAGGTTCCTATAGTTATCTACAAAAAGGATGCTACTGTTACAAATATACTAGAAAAAAATAAAAATAAGAATGGCAAGTATGTACCTGGTAGGATGACCAAGTGTGGGCACTGTACTCAGTGCAAGTATGTATTAGAAGGTGAAAACATTTTTATAAAGGGACATGGATGGGTTATGGGTTTAGATTTCATAAAAAGCACAATTGTGGTACCAAGGATGTAGTATATGCTGATATATTCCAGATGTGTTCGAATTTTTATATAGGAAAAACAAAAAATGCATTTAGAACATACATATACCAGCACATGTACGATATTGGGAAAGGTAACTTAAATAATGCACTTGCCAAACACATCAATAGTTATCCAGGGCATCAATTTAAATTTATTGTATTAGAGCAACTTATGGGGGATTTGTTGCTCAAATTTAAAGAGTTGTTATGGCAGTTGAGAGTAAATGCTATTAATACCCCAGGGTTGAATGAGGTAGTTTCGCTTACTAGCTTTTTGAAATTAAAAGCAGATTTTTACTTTTAGTATCACAGTGCAATATACATGGACAGTGAATCTGAAGTTGATCACAACTATTATATATTTATTCTTTTCTAATTTTTCCAGTTTTTTATATATGTCCATGCTTTGCACTAAGAGCTAGCATTCATGTTGTTTTCACTATATGGGGTTTATTCTGCATTTATACAGATGTACACATACATTGTAAATAGTATCTTAGGGAGTCTGTTTTTTTATAAAAAAAACTTTAACTTCTGATGGGTATAATTAATTATATCAATTGATTTTAAGTATTTAAGATGTGGTTTTGTTTGACTTAGTCATTCTTAGAAGTCATTGTAATTGTGACGAAAGTGCTCAATTACATTTCATTCATTTATTTCAACCAGCCTGCACTCATGTTTTTTTCTTCAGTTGTTCATTTGGTTTTTCAAGTTTGTTGATTTATGTTTGTTTATTGTTAATCACTATTATTTATGCTTTTTGTTGTCTTAGAATTAGTGTTTTAAAGAGAGCTACTTTGCACGTTGCCTTTTAATGATCAGATCAGAGATGACAGTGTGTTAAGAAAGACTAGATAATTTTATTTATTTTATTTATTTATTTATTTATCATTTGTTGACCGGGAAAGTCCGACTAGGTTCCACAGAGCCTGTTTTCAGCAGAGGCCCGGGGAGAAATGCTCCAGATGCATGTCTTTGGAATGTGGGAGGAAATCGGAGTACCCGGAGGAAACCCACGCGAACACAGGGAGAACATGCAAACTCCACACAGAAGGCACCCCAGCCGTGAATCGAACCGGTGAACCTCTTGCTGTGAGGTGACAATGTTAACCGCTGCACCACTGCGCCGCCCAATAAACCTAGACATAATAGATAAACCTGTGGAAACAGAGCCCAGCTTTTACAACAACCCTACATGGAATAAGAAAGGCATTTTCAAGCTTAAGATTCATTTTGAGGCCTATCTCCACACGGGTTGGACTAGTATCCTTCAAATTAAAAAAGCCACACAAGTGGGGGGGGGGGGTAAAGAAGCATAGGTTGCTCATCTGTCCCCATGGGAGGGAGAGGATGAGTGTAGTTGGGGGCACAATGGGCAGTGATACCTTCTTGAAGACCAAGAAGCTCACTGCTCATGACTCTGGAGATGAGGCAGGCATGCCTGGAGGAAATGTCCCTTGCAGAGGAGAAGGAACATCCTTTAGTTTCATCCATTGCATGTGCTCCCTTATGTTCAGTTTGTGTGTGTGTGTGTTGGATAGAGAAACTAAAGAAGAAAATCTCAAACTACCCTGATGACTGAATCATTGATGACACCTCATAGCTGACCTTATGGAAAACTGAAGAGCTGATTGGCCAAGAAGAAAGCCGAGGATCAGATAACGGGTAAAAACTGCAAAAAGAATTAAAAAAAAAATAATTTTCAGAAACAATATCCACCACTTAGATAGGTAGGTATAAAGGTGGGTACACACTGGTTTGGATAGCAGACAGACACTGCTCTAAATTACAGTTAGCAATCAACATCTACCATCAACATTTGTTTTCTATTAATTTTATTTTCACATGTTTTTTTCCAGGATAGGAGCCAAAGGAGGAGAAGAAGAGGGGGGAAGCCATGCCCAAAGTCAGGAAGACAGGAGAAAGGTTAGGAGTGTGGCAGTGAGGGTAGGAACTTTGGATGTTGGCAGTATGACTGGTATAGGGAGAGAGGTAGCAGATATGATGGACAGAAGGAAGGCTGATGTATTGTGTGTGCAAGAGACCAGATGGAAGGGGAGGAAGGCCAGGTGTAGCGGAGGTGGGTTCAAATTGTTCTATCATGATGGGGATGAGAGGAGAAATAGGGTAGGGGTTATCCTGAAGGAACAGTATGCCAAGAGTGTTGTGGAGGTGAAAAGAGTGTCAGACAGAGTGATGTTTATGAAGCTGGAAATTGATGGTGTAATTAAGAATGTTGTTAGTGCATATGCTCTGCAAGTTGGGTGTGCAATGGATGAGAAAGAAAACATTTGGAGCAAGTTGGATGAAGTGGTGACTGTACCCAAGGATAAGAGAGCGGTGATTGGAGCAGATTTCAATGAGCATGTTGGTGAAGGGAACAGAGGGGATGTGGAAGTCATGGGTAGGTATGGTGTTAAGGAGAGGAATGCAGAAGGTCAGATGGTAGTGGATTGTCCGATAAGGATGGACATGACTGTGGTGAATACATATTTTAATAAGAGGGAGGAACATAGGGTGACATACAAGAGTGGAGGAAGATGCCCACAGGCGGATTATATTCTATGCAGGAGGGGCAGTCTGAAGGAGATTGGAAAATGTAAAGTGGTGACAGGGGAAAAGCGGAGTTAGGCAGCATAGACTGGTGGTCTGTAGATTGGCATTGGTGATCAAGAAGAGGAGGAGGAGTGTGAGGGCAGCACCAAGGATCAAATTGTGGAAACTGAAAAAGGGGGAATGTGAGGTGTAGTTCAGGGAAGAGTTAAGACAGGCTCTGGGTGGCAGGGAAGAGTTAACAAATAGCTGGTTAACTACAGTAGAGCTAGTAAGGGAGATGGCTAGAAAATTGCTTGGTGTGACATCTGGACAGAGGAAGGAGGACAAGGAGACCTGGTGGTGGAATGAGGAAGTACAGGAGATTATACAGAGAAAGAGGTTGGTGAAGAAGTGGGATTGTCAGAGAGATGAAGAAAGTAGACAGGAGTATAAGGAGATGAGGTGCATGGCAAAGAGAGAGGTGGCTAAGGATAAGGTATATGGAGAGTTATATGAAAGGTTGGACACTAAGGAGGGAGAAAAGGACTTGTACCGATTGGCTAGACAGAGGGACCCTAGCTAGGAAAGATGTGCAGCAGGTAAGGGTGATAAAGGATAATGAGGGAAATGTGCTAACAAGTGGGGAGAGTGTGTTGAGCAAATGGAAAGAGTACTTTGAGGGGCTGATGAATGAAGAGAATGAGAGAGAGAGAAGGTTGCATGATGTGGGGATAGTGAATCAGGAAGTACAATGGATTAGCAAGGAGGAAGGATAGCTATGAAGAAAGGAAAGGCTGTTGGTCCAGATGACAAACCCATGGAAGCATGGAGGTGTTTAGGCAAAATGGCAATGGAGTTTTTAACCAGATTGTTTAATAAAATCTTGGAAAGTGAGAGGATGCCCGAGGAGTGGATAAAAAGTGTTTTGGTACCGATGTTTAAGAATAAGTGTGATGTGCAGAGCTGTAGTAAGTACAGAGGAATAAAACTGATTAGTCACAGTATGAAGTTATGGAAAAGAGTAGTGGAAGCTAGGTTAAGAAGGGAGGTGATAATTAGTGATCAGCAGTATGGTTTCATGCCGGTAAAGAGCACTACAGATGCAATATTTGCTCTGAGAGTGTTGATGGAGAAGTACAGAGAAGGTCAGAAGGAGTTGAATTGTGTCTTTGTGAACTTAGAGAAAGCATATGACAGGGTGCATGGAGAGGAGTTGTGGTATTGTATGAGGAAGTCAGGAGAGTCAGAGAAGTATGTAAGAGTGGTACAGGATATGTACAAGGGTAGTGTGACAGCAGTGAGGTCTGCAGTGGTAGTGAAGCATACATTTAAGGTGGAGGTGGGATTACATCAAGGATCAGCTCTGAGCCCTTCCTTATTTGCAATGGTGATGGACAGGTTGGCAGATGAGATCAGACAGGAGTCCCCTTGACTATGATGTTTGCAGATGACATTGTAATCTGTAGTGAGAGTAGGGAGACCCTGGAGAGGTGGATATATGCTCTAAAGAGGAGAGGAATGAAGGTCAGCAGGACTAAGACAGAATATATGTCTGTGAATGAGAGGGAGAATAGAGGAATGGTGAGGATGCAGGGAGTAGAGTTGGTGAAGGTGGATGAGTTTAAATACTTGGGATCAACAGTTCAGAGTAATGGTGAGTGTGGAAGAGAGGTGAAGATGTGAGTACAGGCAAGGTGGAGAACAGTGTCAGGAGTGATTTGTGACAGATGAGTACAAGTAAGAGTGAAAGGGAAGGTCTAGAAGAGGGTAGTGAGACCAGCTATGTTATATGGATTGGAGACAGTGGCATTGACAAAAAGCAGGAGTCAGAGCTGGACGTGGCCGAGTTAAAGATGTTAAGATTTGCACTGGGTGTGACGAGGGTAGACAGGATTAGGAATAAGTATATTAGAGTGTCAGCACAAGTTGGACGGTTTAGAGACAAAGCCAGAGAGGCGAGATTGTGTTGGTTTGAACATGTGCTGAGGAGGGATGCTGGGTATATTGGGAAAAGGATGCTAAGGATGGAGCTGCCAGGTAAGAGGAAGGCCTAAGATAAAGTTTATGGATGTGGTGAGAGAGGACATGCAAGTGGTTGGTGTAACAGAGCAAGATGCAGAGGACAGGAAGAAATGGAAATGAATGATCTGCTGTGGTGACTCCTAACAGGAACAGCCAAAAGAAAAAAGTTTTCCAGGAAAGTCTGACTGGACAGCAAGTGTCTGTTTTCAGCAGAGTCCTGAGGAGAAAAGCTCCAATACAAATAGAGAAAGAAAAAAGAAAAAAGCATGCAGTTTATATTAACATGAGATAAATAATGTGCAAATAGTAAAAATTTACAAATTGCTTAGAATATGTTAGAGTATAGATATAATGTTTACAGATGTTTGTCAGGATACAAAGAAAAAAAAGTCATGTTATACAGAATGAACAATGCAGTTTGTAACATTCACACTGAGGGATGGATGAAGAGATTTGTACAACAATTTGCAGTGAACACTGAGATGCATTCAAATGAGTGTAGTGCATTCTGAATAGCAATATAATACATTTGTATAGCACCTTGACAGAGCATACACCTGAGTAGTTAAGAGGTGTCCCTGTAGTAAAAGGTGGGTTTATGGTGGTTTGTTACAATTGCATATGTGGTCTGAGTAGAGATATGATTTTAGAAGAGTCTTAAAGGAGGGTATAGATTTTAGAAGTCTAAGGTCAGGAGGAAGGTTGTTCCAGGTCTTAGCAATTTCATGGGCAAAAAGAGATTCCCGAGTTGTTTTTGCAAGAGATAATTTCAATTAGGGCTTTATTGTTGGAGCGCAGTTATCTGTTAGGATAGTGAAAGGTAAGGAGTTTGTTTAGGGTAGGGTTTTTTCCAAGGTATTACAATATTTGGTGGCTAAGTTGAGTTGGTGATATGTTAGTAGGTTGGGGAATTCTATCCAATGTAGGGTTTGTAGGGCATGCAAGTGGTGGGAACGTGACTTGGCATTAGCAGTGAATCTGGCAATTTTTTTGTAGCAGGTGGAGAGTTTCTGTGAGTCGGTTTTATTTAGGTTTGTTTGTGAGGGGGAAGCATATAGCAATGTGAATAGAAGGTGAATTCTAGCTATAGCCCCACAGGTTTCTAAGGTAAGGTACCTTTTGCATCTATAGAGAGAGCCTAGTTTTTTGTGGACTTTAGAGATGGTTGTTGAAATGTCCTTGCTAAATTTGAATTGTTGGTCAAAGGTAACTCCAAGGAGTTTTGCCTCAGAGACTGAGGTGATTTGGGTGTTGGTGGAGAATATGTAAAAGGAGAGGTCAGTGGGTTTGGTTGGGTGGAACAGCATGAGCTGTTTTTTGGGGGGGTTAAGTGTGAGTTGGAAGTTATTGAGCCAGTTCTCAGTTTCAGTGAAGGCTAGTTGAACTTTTTGTTGAAGCTGGATGTTGGGAGCAAAGCATATGAGGGTTGTGTCATCAGAGTATTGTACTTTATCAGCATTTGTGGTAGCTAGGTGGAGTTGATTGGTGAAGATGTTAAAGAGCAATGGGCCAAGAATATAACCTTGGGGTACACCTAGGGTGACTGACATCCACATAGGAATACAAGGCAATGAAATAGCTGAGTAATACACAGATTAGACAAATGCATTTGGGAGAAAAGAGCATGAAGCCTTACAAGGGATGTAACATGGAGCTGAAGGACAGTGAGACAGTGTAGTCAGAAATATCCAAAAGCTAGACTAGGAGAGTGAAGAGAAGGACTCAGAGGTAGCCTAAAGGTATATAATATGCTTAGATCAGCTAGCTGTAGGACTCAATGGGAGAATGTAAACAGATAATTTCAACATAAAAGGGCAAGTAAGGCTATTCCACTTAAGAATATAATGTTTGATAAGTGTGGTGTAGATCAGAATATTTTTTGGATTGTTGCTTCAACATCCCATGACCACTGAGTCTTGCTTGCTTGCTAGATATGACCATGCATTCCCTCCCACAATGGAGAGAGAGAGATAAGAGCTGGGGAAAACAGCTATCATTCAGTGGAGGAACGGGGAGGTTTGAATGCTCCCATAACCTTCCCTTCCCACTACCTGGAAGTGCAGTGTCCAATTCTTTGACCCAAATTGTGGATGCACACATCAGCACACCACAGAATAGCTACTCTTCTGATTCCTACTGTGTGTGCACAGTTCAGAGTGCTATGCAATTCCTACTCCTTTGATCCCCAGTGTGCATGCACAGCTCAGAGTGTTATGCAATTCCTACTCCTCTGATCCCCAGTCTGCATGCACACTTTGGAGTGCCATGCAGTTCCTACTCCTCTGATCCCCAGGGTGCATGCACAGTTCAGAGTGCCATGCAGTTCCTGCTCCTCTGATCCTCAGGGTGCATGCACAGTTCAGAGTGCCATGCAGTTCCTGCTCCTCTGATCCCCAGTGTGCATGCACAGCTTGAATTGCCATGCAGTTCCTACTCTACTGATAAACTTCAAAAAGAAAGGAAACAATCTAGGAAAGAAGTGGCATGCTGAAGCAAAATTATCTGGACTGTAGAGTATATGAAATACACTGTATCCTTCGAAAGTTCGATCCTTTAATTCAAAAATACCCGAGTACATGAGCGTTTTCATCTTAAAAACTTCATGAAATAAAATACATGAAACAACTTCCTCTTTAAAAGTACTGCTTTGGCCAATACAATTCAATACACCCTATCGTGTGACTGTGTCATGTGACTACCAAGCCTCCTTACAAAGGACAACCCCTTGATAGTAATCTTTCATTCATAAAATACTTAAGGCATTTAAATTAGACTAAAAGATATGCTGAGTTTTAAAACTAAAGTCAATTGAAGAAATAAATACATAAGTAAAAACCATAAAGTAATATTTTGTGTTTTACGCTGTGTGTTGTTTATAAAATTAAACATTAAATGTTAAGATGAAAACACATTATCTTTGCAGTGCTTTTAACTTAAGCAAGCATGCAATAGATGACTGCTCATTTAAACCTGGCCACAAGTCTGCCTTCAGGAACAGTTGCCAATATAACTTGCGCTTTAAGGCCAATGGGCCATAGCCCCCCACCCCCCATTATTTAATAGCACTTGTTGCAAAATCACAAATTTAAACTGTTGTCCAGGTTCTGGGGCACATGTTTAAAGAGTGCATTTGTGTTCTTCTGTTTTTTAATGTCATAGACCCTGTCTCTGAATAGTCTCTCAGTCTTGACAATGAAAATAAGAGAACATACCAAGCAAAGTGTGCAGTACAACATGTGTTGTGTATTGGATTATAGTGCCTCTTAATTGCAATTCCATTATTAGTAATAGTGGAGTTCTTGTCTATAAACATATGATGACACTGGGAGAGGTGACTGCACTTACTCATACCAATATTGTTTTGCTATTTCCAGCAATGCTGTCAGATTCTTCCCTCTCTTATAGACAACTTGTGGATATGCCCCCACATTCTCTCACCCCACCTGGTCAGTCCTCAAAATTGTCCACTTTTTCACAAGAATGTCGTTAATCCTGTCGCCATCCATCGAAAAAATTGTGATAAAAGCACTTTTACCAGGCGCTTGATAGTGGGAGTGAGTAACGGGTTGGGTGTCATGAATATCATTGTTATTATTGTCAGACACAGTCATGCTGTTATTTAAAATTGGGACAACCACCCTCTGCTCTCGCTTGTTGATGACTTCGTACATCAAATTATCAAAGTCATCCACTGGGTATCCCCATACCCTGAACATGTCTTTCAACACACACTACTCATCCTAGAAAGTTTCATCCAGGGTAACCATCCTTGCAGCTCTAAAGAACTGCTGTTTAACCACAGCTCTTTTTTGGGGTGATGGGTGGGAGCTGGAAAAATGAAGAAAGCTGTTGCAGTAAATGGCATTTGTGTGGATCTTTGACACAAACATCTGATTAGTTGTTTCCTTTATAAACCAAATGTCAAGTGAGACAGTGTTATGGTCATCACATACATGTGTGAATATGAGAAACTCCATGCTGTTATTAATATAATCTAGGAACCCCGGGATAAGTCCTTTACCACCATCCCAGAGAATGAAGTTGTCATCCAGAAAAAAGATAGAACTTATAGCTAGGAAAAAAATCAGACAGGAACAAGTATTTTCTCTCCCACTGAATCCTGACAATATTTGCAAACAACCCCCTCCACATGCTGAACTCATGGCAACCCCTTTAATCTGTAAATACAGTTTTTTCTCAAAAATTAAAAAGTTGTTTTTCAGTACAGTATCCAAAAGATTCTCATAAAGGTTGATATGGTCCTGGTGAATCCTCTTGGCATGTAGGAATTCACTGAGCAACTCAATACTCAACATGTGCGGGATAACAGTGTACAAGTCCTTAACATCAACTGTAATGAATGTATAGGAATCTTTGTATGGTATGGAGTTGATCTTGTGTAAAAACTCTCATGAGTCACCTCACCTCCAGGAAGGGAGGTGGTGTAGCTATTCTATATAAAACATACTTGAAGCTTACTCTTCTTGACCTTACCCTCATTCAAAACAATAATGCTGAAATAATCTGCTCCAAAATTCAAATTAACACCACTAAAGCTATTAATATAATCTATGCATATCTCCCCCCTGGAAACAACATCCCTACTTTAGAGCAACTTCTTGAACAACTCTCCAATAACCTCCCTCAAGAAACACTGCTCCTTGGGGACTTTAACATTGATTGGAAATCTTGTAACAATATTAACCCTACTTCCCATATAAACCTTTATGGTTTCAAACAACTAATTGATAGCCCCACTAGAATAAACAATAAAAGTAAAAAAGAAACTACCTTAGACTGGATTCTTACAAACTCACCCCTACAAACCTACCATACTGGCATCCTTCCTGATGACCTCAGCGATCACTCACTTACCTATGTCATTAGATCTAAAACTAATGTAAACTTACCTACCTCTCACAGAACACTATACTCAAAAAAACAATTTAATTCTGAACAGTTTCAAACTGATCTGTCACTATATGACTGGTCCCCTCTTAGACACCTCTCACTGAACAATGCTGTTGAACATTTCAACTCTGCATTCCTCGCAATTTTAAATCAACATGCCCCAAGTCGCACCATTAGAACAAAGACCAAAACAGCACCATGGCTAACCTCTAATACTAAACAAAAAATCAAACTTAGAAATAAAGCTTGGAAAAGATGGCGCTCCTCTAGAAACCCAACAGATCATCAAACCTTTAGAGAGCTCAGAAACAACACCAAAAAAGCCATCCTTTCAGATAAGAAAAATTACTACTTTGAACTTCAGCAAACCACCAAAAAACAACCAAAAAAGTTCTGGTCTACCATCAATAATCTACTCACCCCAGGCAAAGTAGTTACACCACACCCACAGAATTTAGACCCTGATAATCCCTCTTTAATTGCCAATAACTTCAATACCTTCTTTACTACCTCCATACAAAGTCTAGCTAACCACCTATCTCCTGATTCATCCCAACTCCTCTTAAGTAACATCAACAACTCCCTACTTCCCCTTCAATTTCAACCCATACCTACCTCCTATATACAATCTCTCTTACAAAAACTTAAACCAACTACCCCCTCAGCAGACAAGCTCCCTGCAGAATTCTTGCAAATAGCAGCTAAAGCTATTGCTTATCCTGTTTCTATCCTAATAAACCGATCTATAAAAGAAAGTACTTTTCCAGAAATCTGGAAAATATCACACATTATACCCTTACACAAAGGAGGTAAATCCACTGACCTCTCTAACTATCGCCCTATAGCTCTATTATCTCCTCTAGCCAAAATCATGGAAAAATGTATACACAAACAACTACTTAACCATCTCCTTCATAACAATCTACTAGCTAACACTCAGCATGGATTCAGACCTTCACATAGTACCACCACTGCACTACTCTCATTTACCAACACCATCAACTCTAACCGCAACAACAACAAACTAACCTCTGCTCTTTTCCTAGACCTGTCAAAAGCCTTTGACATGGTCAACCACACACTTCTTCTACACATACTAAAATCCATTGAATTGGTCTCCTCTTCCTTATCCTGGTTCTCATCCTATCTTGAAAACCAACAACAAGCAGTACTCTGGAAAAATTCTCTATCTACTCTACTGCCTATCTCTTTAGGTGTACCTCAAGGATCTATACTAGGCCCACTCCTATTCTCCATTTTTATTAAAGATCTCCAATCATCTATCCAGAACACAACCTGCATACAATATGCAGATGATTCTACCATTATATGCACAGCTTCCACTCAATCTGAACTCCAGTCACTGACACAATCCACCTTTTCATCAGTAGAACAGTGGTTCTCAAAAAGATGTCTTCTCCTGAACCCCAAGAAAACAAAACTGTTACTTTTCACACCTACCCACAAATCTTCTCAACTCAACTTCACTGTTACTGCAAGTGACAACTCCGTCATCTCCCCTGATTCTACTACCAAACTGCTAGGTGTTACTATTGATAATAATCTTAACTATGATTACCACATCAATAACACTATAAAAGCAGTTAATAAAAAGATTGGTTCACTGTACAGAATTAAACCTTTCCTCACACCAGAAGCACGGACCACCTTAGCACAATCACATCTTATCTCTACACTAATGTATGCTTCTTCTATCTACACTAATCTCTCTAAAAGCAACCAAAAGAAACTGACTACATCCTACCACAATATAGCCCGCTTTGCCACAGCATTCCAGTATAGAACTCACCACTGTCTTAACTTAAAACACTTACACTGGTTAGAACTTCCTAACAAGCTCATATATCAACAACTCTTAATAACTCATAACATTTTGTACCAACCTTTAAAGACACCTGCTCTTAATAACCTCCTAATCCCCTATAATAACTTGAAACAGCTGCGCTCCGCCGAAAAGCTACAGGTCAACACAACTAGAATTATAAATTCAGCAGGTAACTGCCTTTTCTCCAACTCAGTTGGCAAAATATGGAATAACCTCCCTTCACACATCACCTCACTAGCCTCCTTTCCTCTTTTCAAAAAACAACTTCTTTTACATCTGAACAACTTTTGGCTCTGTTCCTGTACAAATCCAGACTAATCTACTTTTTTTTCTTCCCAGAAATCTAAATTGCAACCTTTCTCTAGGATATCAAAGGACCTAATTGTACTGTAAATAATTACTGTCTCTCTCAACATGTGGATAGTACTATGTCTTTTTATTACTTGACCAAGACTGAGATGTAAGCATTGTTGCTCAATGTCTGTAACATACGAAATTATTGTAAATGATTTAATTTTTATAACCTTGTTTTATCTTGGAGCTTTTCTCCCCGGGCCTCCACTGAAAATGGAAATTATCCAGTTGGACTAGCCCGGTCAACAAATGTAAAATAAAATAAATAAATAAAATAAAAATGAGTCATGGAAAACATGATCCTCTTGCAGAACTAGCATTTTGAGCCTCTCGTCCAAAAATTTTGCACATAGTTGGGTAATCAATCCTCTGGCATCCGCTATCGGTCACACTGAGGGCTGTTCAATAGTAGTAGTCTCCTCCACCTGTTCCCTACTCTCACTATAGATCACAATGTCATCTGCAAACATCATAGTCCACGGGGACTCCTGTCTGATCTTGTCTATCAACCTGTCCATCACCATTGCAAATAAGAAAGGGCTCAGAGCTGATCCTTGATGTAATCCCACCTCCACCTTAAACCCATCCATCACTCCCCCGCAGATGTCACCACTGTCACACTACCCTCGTACATATCCTGTACCACTATTACATACGTCTATGACACTCCCAACTTCCTCATACCATACCACAACTCCTCTCTATGTACCCTGTCATATGCTTTCTCTAAGTCCACAAAGACACTAGTACCCCAAATTTGTGAGGATGGGGGGGGTTGGGTATGCCTTATGATTCATATAATCCTTTTTGTCCCTTTCAAGCTTTTTCAGCTTATGACTTCCAGTAGTTTGTACTTGTTCATCAATACTCATAAATATGCGTACATGTTCAAATTTATGAGTTTCATATTGAATATCTTAAATTATCTGGGAAGCCAGAGAATGTATGTCCTGTATCAATTCATCAATCAACATTGTATTATGTTTAAATATTTTCACGCATTCAAATCCATGATGATCAAAGAGTGCAATCAACTCTTTATGCAGTGAGGAACCTGCCGAGAGGCCAGAAAGGTATCACGCATCTGCAAACTTTTTGGTACCATATTAGCCCTAAGATATTCTGAAAAGTAGCATTTTCCAATTGCAACCTTTTTACTTTAGAAATTTTAATCAGATTCACTAAGTTTGTCAATAATAGTATTAGTTTCAGTTATGCTGAGTAACTGAAAAACTGAAATGGGGTTGCAACCATTTGTTCAAGAAAGGGGGGCTGTTTAAATAACTATTTAGTCCACCTCAATGCAAAATTGTCAGAAACAGCATTAACCACTGAAACATCAACTGGCTTCAAACCATTATCAGTTGCCTTTTTTGAATGCTCAGAAGCAGAGAGGGGATTAATATGCCTTTGGCTGTCCATTGGCTGGCTCGACTGTGTACAAGGCAGGGAAGAATATTCATCCATGCACTGTGTTAACTGCTGAACAAATAGGGTAAGATTTCTCATGGACTGCTGGAGGCTTGATAAATCCATTTCTTCAAACAGAGTTTGGCTTAGTGGTCCAGTACTAATCCCTTCAGCAATGCCTCCATGGAAAATCCAACAAATAAACTCTAAAAAGCAATGAAACGAACTAGGAAAGAAGCGATACACTGAAGCAAAATTATCCGGACTGTATGGTAAATGAAATACACTGTATCTTTTGAAAGATCAATCCTTTAATTCAAAAATACTTGAACACATGAAGGTTTTCATGTTAAAATTAAAAAATTGATCAGATAAAAATACATGAGGCAACTTCCTCTTTAAAAGTAATGTTTGACCAACAGAATTCAAGAAACCCCATCATATGACTACCATGCCTCATTACAAGGGACAACCCCTTGATAGTAACTTTTCATTCATAAACGACTTAAAGCAGACATTTTAATTAAACTAAAATATCCTAAGTTTTAAAACTAAGTTTAATTTAAGAAATAAATACACAAGTAAAAATGGTAAGGTAATATTTTATGTTTTATACTATGCATCGTTTATAAAATTAAAAATTCTATTTGTTAAAGGATACAGTGCATTTTATTTACCCTATAGTGCAGATAATTTTACTTCCGTGTGCTGCTCCCTTCTTAGTTTGTTTCCTATTCCTCTCATCCCCAGTCTGCATGAACAGTTCAACATGCCATGCATTGCTTATATGGACTTCTTTGCCAGGCTTGCACTGCAGACTCTCAGTATATGGTGATGACTTCTCTGCCCTTTCTAAGAGGACAAGATGATGCTTCTATAGCAAGGACAAAGCCAATATTCTGCGCCACAGGTGGTCAGGTGAACCTTGATCACTTATTTATAACCTTTGCTGAATTGGCAGTTAAACAAATCTATTTCGAGCTCTGGTGTAGTCAGTTCTCCTTTACTCCAATTCACACAGCCAACATATAAAGTAGTATTTTTGATTTGGAGTGATTGGGATTGAAATACTTTTGATACATTACAAATGAAAATGGACACATTACTTTATATTCATGGTGTAGCAGTTCAAAGTGCTGTTCAAAATACTAATTAAGATGATGGCAGCCCATGCTTTTAGCCAATACCACCTCAGCCTAAAAGCTAAGTGATTACTTTTTAAGCCTTTATACGTAGCAAACAAATTGCGCCTAACCCAGACAGTAAATATGAAGTGCAGTAACTTACCAGAATTGTATTTTAGGCTACATAAAAAGTAACAAGCATTTACTGGGAAACCTATCCTTTATTGCAGCCTTAAACAACATGTTTTGTGAATGTCAAAACAGGATGGCTACAAGTTTCTTATTGTTAATGTTCTGCTGCTTTGGGGTTGCCTATGTCACACAGAGTTGAAAAAAGGGAGAAGGTAAAAATCAGAAATGAAGCTTACCTTCCCCCTGTTTTCTAAGTCTGTGCAACTTCAGAGTAGGTGTATTTAGAGATGAGGAGTGTGGGAAATTGTTTCCTCATGGAGGGCTGCAGGGGCTCCCCTGTATAAAAATAGTTGCTTTGTGTGTTGTTTTGACCTCAAGAGTATCACTGTCTTGCAACTGTGACTTCTTGAAGACTTATATGTTTTAAATTAGATAAATCACTTAAATGTACAATTAGCTCCAAAGAACAACAATAAAAACTACATAACTTCAGTCAGCCAAATATG
This sequence comes from Protopterus annectens, assembly GCF_019279795.1. Classification (NCBI taxonomy): domain Eukaryota; kingdom Metazoa; phylum Chordata; order Ceratodontiformes; family Protopteridae; genus Protopterus; species Protopterus annectens. Next base: position 275,371,876 of record NC_056750.1, read on the forward strand.
AACTGATCCAGTGCTTTAAAACAAGACATCACACTAGAATATTGGTGAATACATTTCCAAAATGACAGTGTCTGATTCTAGTTAAACAATTATATTTGTTGCCTGATTTCACAGAAGAAGATAGACAAGTCCTAAATAATGCTAAGCTTGTTGCTTGGCACAATAGCTGCAGATTGTCTGTAATCTCTCAAACTGTGCAGCTGTCTGAATCCCGGCCATCAGTGATGCAACATGTTGAGTTAGACTCAGAGACAAAAAGAAATGGCCATCAAATTGAAGGAAATACAGAAGTGTAGGGGCATAATCCAATGAATTCTAGAAGTATACTTTCTGGTTTACTTTAGAATTTGTTTCTGCTTGTGAGAGTGTTTCCTTCAGCTTGATGTCTATTTCTGTTACTAGATTTTACACTTGTCCAGATGAATAACTGGTAAACATCTTCAAAATCATTAAATCACTCCATCATTATAGAAATAAGTAAGGTGTATGTTGCCTGAAAAGGATTATGATTGTTATTCAGAGCTAATAATACATCTAAAAATCCCAATGCTCTAGTTTTACTAGTTCACATATGGCATAAATATCAGAAAAGCAGCAAAAGTTTATCCCAATAAAGTTAAAATTTGTGGTACAAGAACTATTTTGTAATATAGATAAATAATATACTGAAGCAATAACTAGGCCTTGTCATTATTTTGTCTTGCAAGGTAGGCAAATGATGCCATGATAATATATGTGGACATGATTTATAGGTTAACGGTAGTAACTGAATACAATTATAACTATACCTGTTTACCAGGGATTGCCAGTAACATCCATAATGGACATGACTTTTGAGTCCTAGCAACAAAATTTTGAATGAGTTCAGGTTAACTTGGTTATGTGAACCAAGGTAATGAGAAAACTATTGCTATAGACGTTATCATTCAGTAACACTGTATAGATCAAAGTGGCTAGGCTATTTATTGGCTTCAGCATAGCATACTGATATTGTAATAAGTGGAAGACTGATGTTGAGAAAGCAGTTACCAGATTTCAGTACAATGAGGAAGAATTTGTTCCTATGTGCCTCACTCCACAGGGTCTGCATAAAATTATTCAAATACTAGTAAGCATACATCTATTTCACCATAATCGTAACAGAACTCCTCCCCACAGCCTTGATGTAAAATTGAGCACCTCAAAGACCATGACCCAGAAGAAAAGCAGTGCAACTGTGTAGAAAAGTACTACCTGCAAATTATACATTTTAAAATTATTTAGATCCCTTTAACTGCTGGTACATCTGTAGAGAAAGGTGTAATCACCGAGTAAACAATATTAGTGCAAAAACTTTAATAGAAAGACAACGTACATAAATTAGTAAATAAATAAACCTGGCAATCTGGAACAGAAAGAGATGTTGAGTTCCCCCTGTAGAGGACAAGCCAAATTAAAATAAATGTTGGTACCTGTTTGTACTACATAATGTCACTGTTTGCCTGAACATAATGGCATTCAGCAGTCTTTTTTTAGTAATGGCAATGCCCAAATTATGCACTTCTGCACGCACATGCTAACAGACACACACACAAAAAAAAAAAAAACGAAACAAAAAAAAAATCCTAAAATCCTTTTATATTTATCTAATAAAGAGTATGTTCAGCGTGGGCGAGCAACCCCAGTTTTTCTAGCAAAGTCTCAAACAATTGTATGACCAGATATGGTAGACTGATTATTTTGCTCTGTCAAATCTAATTTATTGTATTTTGGTAGACAAATTTATGGAAGACATTTCAACTATCTTGAGAAAAAGGTGTGGTGAATCGTAGTATGAATTATGCAGCAAGCATGGAAGAGAATCCATTTTGGGAAAGCGGGATGCTATAACCTTGAACATGAGGGTTATGCAAAAGGAAATGATTGCCTTATAAGAGCAGTGAGTCTTTAAAATCAGCAATAAATGACAATGAAAAGTGAACATGTGTACTGAGAAAATAAAGTAGCACAAGAGCAACTTAAGCAAGCTAAAATACCTAGTGGGCTCTCTCTTCATTGAGAATGAAGAGCTGTGAAATCATTGCAGAATACTAAGTAGTGAGACTGTAATAGAGTAGACAGTCTCCAGAGCCAGTAAAAGTTGCCAAGCTGTGAAGGATATTCCCGGTATGGATTTCAAATAATTACACAGTCTGAAAAACCAAGCACATCTTCTTAATTGCTATACCTGCAAAATGAGTATGGTTAGTTAAACAGACTGCTATTCCATTTTTTTTGTCAGGTTGTAGAGTATAAATGCAGGGTATTTTACTGCAATGTATCAGTGCAGAGTGCAATTACCTCCAGAGATCTGTAATATGAGAAAAGGGGGACTGCTGATTTGATAGTGTACTCTGCTATTCTTTGAAACATCTGGCAGATTAGTGTATTAGACAAAGACAGTTGAGGAGGCCATGAAAATGTATCAGGTATTAATAAAAGGGGTTCATGTCTCACAGACGAATGACAGAATGAAGGAGCCAGAATTGCTGGATTCACCTAGTTGAGATATATCAGCCTCTAATACCCCTATAATGATATGAGGCATCATAATATTGAATGTTTGGCAAGGAACATAAGTACATCTCATTATAAAGAAAAGGGGCATGGAGCTCATCATAATGAGGAGGGCACAGAACTCATCATAAACCAAGGAGGCTACCCTTTGGGATGCCAGAACAAGTGGGAGCTCATAACAATTCTCCCCTAAAGGTTAATGATCCAAGAAAACAATGGAGGGACATCATAGAAGTGGCAGAGGAAGTTAGAGACTGTGAGCTATCCACTGGAGGAACATGTAAAAAGCTTAGATGTAGAAGGCACATCATTGAACAACAGAGCGAAGAAGAGTGGAGCGAAGAGTCTGGGGCTTTCACTAAATGGGCCTGATGGGAGTTATGCAGGTCTCTTGTGTTAATTGTAAGCCATCATACAAGGAGAGGAGTATGTGTGAGAGTGGGAATTTGGAGTTGATGCTCCAAAACTGTATGATTTCCTTAACATTTTCTTATTTTTATATCTTGTGGTTAGGTGAAAGCAGTTTCAGCCTGGTCAGACTTCAGAAGTCATGTGAAATCCACTATTGCAGATTTTAAGTTGTTTAGACAACATGAGTCTTGTTTGGGATCTAGAGAAGTGGAGGAGGTAGAGTTTATGGAAGTATTATGCAAAGGCAGTGATGAGGTGGCAGGTACAGGGAGTGATTTCTTGAGGTGGAAGAATAACTCAGGTAGGTAGAGAGATGATAGTGTTACCTTTGTTTTAGAGAGTGTGCTTTACTTTTTCAAGTGAGCAAAATGTATGAACCAATAATGACAAAAGTACCCATTGCAGAACATTTTAACCATAAATAATCACACTGCTTTCATTATAATTCATAAATATCCATGCTCAGGAATAATGGACACTTTTATGGCTGTGTACACATCACGTGTCTGACTGTGATAAAATGGCCACAGTAAAGTATTCCAGTTTGCTTTACACAAATGCACAACACATCTGCGAATATACACTAATGAACATTTTAATTTTATCAGCTCAGAAGGGTAAATAATTTTTCATCCAAAGACATGCCAAACCCATCAATTATAGCTATATTGACAGTATCAAAAAATTCATAATGACCAAAATCACAATTTGTTTTACACACACACACACACGCCAAATTATTGAAATGTAATTCATGCACACATGTACAGTAGTCTTGCAAATTCAGATTAAAGATTGTTTAAAAATGACCAGCTAAGAGCAAAAAGTAACTTCATCCACAGAGAGCCTCCCATCAGCAGTTATTGCCACTTTGTTATCTATGTGCACCTAGTATTGCTATGAAATAAATTAGATGTGTGCACCCATTGTTCTTATGAAACAAAATTATATGTAGTTTATTGACAGCTTTGGATGAACTACATGACATTCTATAAAGATCACTGACATCATAACAAGGTCCAGCCATGTGCAGCACAGTTTATACAGAAGAGTATTTATGAGAGTATAAGAAATATTATCCATCTAATAACGTATGTTAAGTCAATATGCGCAATCACTGCAGAAGTAAAAGTCATCTGGATAATTTCACATTAAAGAGAATTACTAATGCAGATGTTGGGCAAACTTTACATTTCAGTGCTTCATCTACAAATGTAGTGCCTACTGCCCTTGATGATTGTGTAAATATAAAAATTGGTCTGCAAGTGATATTGCCATAACATTTTCATTAAATAGATCAGGTATGCAATAGAGAATGGTTAGCAAACAATGACAACAGGTTCATAGTTACTAGGGTGTAGTCCTGAAGACCTTTTGAACCTAGTCTAAATTCTCAATTGCTCCAAAGCACTGGCTGATTAAGTGACATGCTCAATGTTACACAGTAGGTAAATGAAGGTGGAAAGATTCAAACCCTGCACCCGTGACACAGTAAGCAGCTCATAAGTCAGTGTTACTCCTCTGTACCAACTGCCAGAGTAACAGTTTTAACTAAATATATGGATCCTTTACAATCCAGTTGTGTACATTATATTGTGTTGCAGTAACATGCAACAATGACTACATAACAGATGCTGAAAATCAGACTGCTCTGCTCATCCCTCCAAATAATGCAGGCTAGATGACCTGACAAACGTCACCCTCTTTGTAGTTGCTGGAGGCAGTAAGGAAAGTACTGTAAAATACATTACTAAAATGCAACATGTTTAGACTACTAAAATGAAACAGATTTAGACGATATCACAGAATCCTGCCCTATTAGTGAATTAATTCATTTTCAGTGTGATGAATAAAGAATTAAAGACAATATAAATTTAGCAGCATCATTTGTTCAACAATCCATAAGTCATACAGAAATCAGAAATATTACTGTGTACAATATACTGTTTTTCGGGGGTGAGTGTATATGCTTGCAGGATGTCTACTTAAATTTTCACCTCACTATGTCTTCTCTGTCATCAAGAATAACTATCCCCTCTAAAATAACTCAGTACATGTCAGACCTACTTGAATGGTTAATAGCATTATATTGTTGCAGCAACACCTCCAGAATCACAGACAGATCTTGGACAAATGGGGGCCCTATACAAGATAATAAGGCCCCAACCAGCCACAGCAATATCCATTTACTTGGTTGCCTCTCCCCAGTTACCATAAACACTGTTCAAGCCCGTTAGTGTACATACTACTTTCTTCTTTACTTTTACAGTTATACCAGAGAGTTGGCTTTCATTTAAAATGCTTATTTAAAATTTTATAGAAAAAATGGACATAATTTTTTTTACACAAAAAAAACAAAACATTCACATTGAAAATAGACTTAGCATGGAAAACAATAAACTTCTGTTCTGTTGAAACTCATATTTAGTAAAAATGCATCTGCTAACCCAATAAAATAAAAGAGATGCACTATGATTCATACTCACATAGCATATACTGAACTACTAATTAGCGCCTAATATGTAATGTATAGGAATTAAAGGGACAAATGTGTAACACATTTGCTAACAGACTGGATCAACCCAGGAGTACTTTCTGGTGAAGTAACTTGGCTGACTCACACAGAAGACAAATGAAGGCTGAGGGAACTGAACCATACATTAATGGAAACAGAACTTTAAAGATTAACATTAAACTTCTAGACTTTGTATTGCCCAATTTATTCACTGCTAAATAATAAACACAGTGTCAACATTCAACAGAACAAGAAAATGAAGGAATACATCCAAAGAGCATGGCTAATATGAAGATGCTCCTGTTTACTCCAATCAATGCCCTTCACTAACACCAGATCTCTAGTTCATAGGTAGTTCCTAGGTTTGGAGACCAGGGTTTGATTCTGTATGGCACTGCATCCTAACTGGAGCATTTCTTTTCACACACAAAGTCCTGCTGACTTACTTGGCAATTCTGGTTAAATTTCCTAGAATGACTGCTTCACATTAAAAAAAACAATGATTCTCCTGAACCACGCTAATAAAATGAATTATAAAAAATTATTCTCCTGAACATGCTCACTATGAAAATAAAGAAAAAAGCCAGTCATTTTTGTTACTACATCCTATTGCCGCTCTGCTTGAAATTTAATAAAAATCCAGACAGTTCCTGAAAGTCCCTCTTTCGATGCAGATCCAAATAAAGAGACCATGGGTGGAGCAGCAAGCAATCCTCCTTTTTAAAGAGCTTTGCAGCAATTCAGAATCTGAAAAGAAACTAATTTTTTATATGAATATGGTTCCAACATTTTTTTAATAATATAATGATAGCAGTCAGCAAATATGGCAACACTTGAATTATCACGATCATATAAATATAAAAAAAGTTTTTTTATATTTTTATATTTATATGATCATTATTATTCAAGTGTTGCCATATTTGCTGACTGCTATCATTATATTGTTTATTGGGACTTATTCTTGCTCTATCAGCAGTCAAATTGTATTCCTCCTTGAGATGGTAATATCAGCATTTTTGTAATAATGCTGTATGGCAGCACCCACCCCCAGCCAGATGTCTGGATTATTTTTTTTGCTCAATCCAGCTCTGGTTGTAGGGGAAAGGAATAATATATGGAGAGTGAGGGTCCTCATTATATATGAAAAGTGAAGGTACTCTGTAGTGGCAGAGTAGTGGGGAGGACAGAATTAGGTAGACAAACCCAACAGGGCTATAGTCTTTCTCCGAGATTTGCTGTAATAGTATGGAGAAGCTGGCCTACAGAGTGTAGAAATTCCTGAAAGGAAGAGGTGGGGCAAAGAGGATTAGCAATACCAAAATGTTTGCAGATGACTGCAACCCATTTTATAAGATATGAAGGAGACGTTGCATGGAGAATTAGAGATTTTAATAGGTTTGAAATCTGAGTTACAGTTTCATTGCAAAAATCCTTTGTCATCATGGCAGAAGAGGAAAGAGGGTTGGTTGGTAGTTTACCATGTTAGAGAAATATTTGGTTTAAGGTAGATCTGATGATGTTGGGGCATTTATGAAGAAATAGGGAAATGGTGGAGAGAATGAGAGCTGTGGAACAAGTGGTCAGAGATGATTAACATGCTCGTGGTTAGAACAGAAGTAATCGGAACCATCTTACTTCTACTTACTTACTTACTTGTAATACTGCCTTAAGTATTGTATTTTTTTAGGCATATAATATCAACTTGCCCAGAAGACATACTAGGGTGGAAGTGTAAAGAACATGCAAAAACTAAGAGGTGGAAAAGGGTAAAGAATTGGTAAAGTTAGTCTGTGGTCAGGGAGAAAGCCTGGGCGTAGGTATGCTAGATTTTAGAAGGTACACTCCTACTATCAAGATAGTGCAAAAGGATGAGGAAAACAGAGAATAGCAATCTGAGGAATTAATCTCCAACACAGAGGGGATGTGGGTGAGTAATTAGACTTAGAAAAATTACAATGAGATACAAAGATATTAGCAGAGAGCTGGAAGGAAAGTTACACTTGTAGAGTGAAGGAATCACATAATAAATCAGGTGCTAGGTAGGGACCAGTCAAAAATGTTGAAGGATAACTGGTTCTAACTATTAACAAAGGAAGTCTAAGAAAAAAGGCTAATCAGAGCCAAATGATAGCATTTATGTGCAGTGGAGTTCACTGGTCAGCTCAGAGGCATTGACTTCTACATTAAACACCGTCCATGACTGAAATACGACCTGTATATGATTAGCGACATTTCATATAAAAATTGATATTTAAGATAAATTAAATCACTTAATGAGCCCTTCTTCTGATACATGAATCACAGATTAGTGATCTCACATTAGAGTGTCACTTATACACTAGTGATATCCCATTAGGAGATGTCACATTCATTAGAGCATCAGTTACAGGGTCTATATTACAACATCGAACTTTGGGCTGTTTTTTGGACTTTGCTGTTTCCTCCACTGTGGTGCGATTTCAGAGTTGGTATATTTAAGTAGGGGGAGTGTGGGGGGCAAAGCCCCCCACATATTAATTTAAGTTTAAAGTATAAGTGGGTTTTTTTGTACTGGAACAGAGATTTTTTTCCCTGCCAAAAAAATCGCTGTTCTGTGTTTTCGTAATTCTTGGGTTTCGAACTTCATGGTTTGATATTACATCGTTCGAACTTCTGTGAGTTTGACGGTGTAATATAGACCCTCAGTTACACACTAGTGATGTCCCATTAGGTGATCTCACATTAGAGTGTCAATTTGTTCCATTAGGTGATCTCACATTAGAGTGTCAGTTATGCACTAGTGATGTTCCATTAGGTGATCTCACATTAGTGTCAGTTATACAATGGTGTTATCCCATGAGGTGATCTCACATTAGAGTGTCAGTTACATACTACTGATGTCCCATTAGGTGATCTCACATTAGAATGCAGATACACACTACTGATGCCCCATTAGGGTGACAGTCACTCATGATTTGTAGTTAAGGGTGGAAATCCACAGCCTATTGATATAATCCTAATAAAAAGAGTTTAAAAAAAAAAAAAAAGAAAGAAAATGCATGTTGTTGCAAAACCTGCTGTTCTATCAAGGTTTTTGGTTACTTGATGTAGTATTTAAAAACTGTCCCTGATTTTGGGCCCTCCCCCCATTATTTTTTTTGTTTCCTTCCTGATTCTTCAGCAATGAAGTTGACGGCTATCCAACAAGGGGACTTCTAGGTAAGATACCCAAAGTGAGCAAATTGCAATACAATAATCAAGACAATGTTCACCAGTTAAGAATACTAAACAAACAGGAATCTGCAAGCATGAGCAGTAACTCTGTTGTAGATATCAGGTTTTGTTGCAGGCAAGCAATTCGTTTACATAAGCCTGTTGAAGTTGGTTCAGCAGAGATATCTTTACTGATTAGGCTGTGTGCATTTAATTAGAATTTATCTTTGCAGCTCAGACTGATTTTAATTTCAGGCATTTTAAATTACTTCTACAGCATGAAACAGAAAAATGTATTGAAGGACATAATTGTCATCAAATAATCTCTCTTTAGAGCTCTATACAGGCACATTAGGAGGTCTGGAAATGAAATGAATGTGACATAAATAGCAGCAAAGATTTCCTTGAATCTGTATTCCCTGATAAGACCAGGTTATCCTAAGATCACCTCTGTGTCATAATCTGTGTGTGCTGCTCCTGATGCTAGGCAAAGTTTGAAATCCACTTTACCAAGCTACCTGCGGCACATAATGGCACATGTACCTGAGACAGGTGCACATAAAGGAAAGTGTGAGTTTATCATCAAGAAATGACTACCTGTATAATTGCAGACAGCTGGACAGCTGTGGAAATATTTAGGCATGTAGGAGGATGGAGCCAGAGAATGTTTCGATGATATAGGGGCTTTATGTTCTAAGACTATAGACTAGAAGATAAATCTGTTTTAGAAACTAATTCATTTAACACAATGACAAGGGACTTCATAAGACAATAAATTAGAAGAGAAAATAATCATCAGAGGTGATTTTGAGAACTACCAAGTCTCTATGAGATGTTTTAGACAAGACCAATGGATGATAATTTCACTATTGACAAAGTGTAAACTGTGCAGTTGAAAACACCCTGTGCTATGTCAAATGTCAAAACACATTCTTGGCTCCATCTAGCACATTCTAGACACTTTATGTGTAAGCACATGTCTTTATCAATGGCAACCACCATTTTTGTTTTACATGATATAGAGAAGCTCATGCAAATATTTTTGTTCCAATTAAGGTACGTCATACAGGAGGATATTGATATGTAATGTGACAGGTGACATATATGCACCACAATAGCATAAACATGTGCTGTATGTAATTTTTTTCCTGCAGATATGCTGCACAGTGTTTAATATATATTATAGAGTTACACTGTAATGACATGAGTATAATCTCCCAAGCAGATCTCAATAGCACAGCTGTTATGCATGTATTATGGAGCCCTGTGGATAATGCTTCTCTGAGAAAATGTGCATGTATCAATCCAGCATTACTGCCCATGCAGTTGTAGCAAATACACCGCATTATTCATCTGTTGATCTATTATTGCATCTGTACATGCCATCTCCTTGTTTAGTCAACTCTATAAATAGTGAACGAACACCAACCAAATAAAAATCTGGACGCCGACACTGAAGAATCACTGCTCGTCCTGGTGATGAAATATATTAGTTTATTGTAACTCCACACGATACAAAAGACAGGGTTAAGCGCTTTCAACTGTTGTGCACAGTCTTCATCAGAACAACATACTGCTAGTATTGTACTGCTTAAGTACTCTACTTTTTTGAACTTAATTGTGTAATTGCTCTAGTTGCCGCCAAAAACTTTAAAGACCTTGTTTAGTGTACTGTATGCAAGTCCAGGATATCTTAATGAGCTGTTTTAAAGTGAACATCACTACTATGGTTAATGTACTGTGGCTTTGCATTCGGTGATCACTGCATGCATGGAGTGGCATAAAAGTCTGCTTGCTCTTTAAGTGGTATATGAAGTCAATGATGACAGAATTGCCCTGTAAGGATGCATTACATATGCAACACACCCTTCTGGTCTTTATATTTTGTTCTATGCTTTTATGTGACTTGTATACAGTGACAATGGGATAAGTAATTTAAGGGAAGATGGGTTGTATGATGCATCTATTCTCATCTAGATCAAGGGAGGTCATAGTCTCCCTATACTCATCACTCATCAGACCAATGATTGAGTACAATGCCCCATTCGGAATGTATCTGACCCGACACTTGCAGCAGCTGGAGAGGCCACAAAAGTTCCTCACCAAAAGGATAAAGGGTCTCAAACATCTGTCCTATGCTGCCCGACTGAAAGAACTCCAGCTCTATTCAGTCGCTTACCGCTTTGCTCAGAGGTGACCTTTGCCTAACATACAAGGCCATGTCAAACCCAGATTTGATGAATATGCTTCACCTCAAAAAATCTAGATCCGTCAGAGCCACAAGGGCGGGAGACTTAAACCTTGACACGGCTATTAATAGGACGTGCTGGAGGGATAGATTCATCACCCAAAGACTCCCTATGCTGTGGAATAAAATCCCGGTATATGTGAGGCAGAGCACCTCGCTGGCCTTGTTCAAGAGAAATCTTGACCAATGGATGGGAGATCGCAGATATACCCCAGGGATTACCTCAGTGTCACTGCTCAACAGAGGCACAGCAAAATAATGGGTATAGTTCCCCATACTAAAGGGGTGGCGTAAGCCACAAAACTATGGGCTAGGCTTGTAAATGCCCTCGGGCAGATAGCCTAGTATGAACCTATGAACCTATCTGTTCCAGTGTGTGTGTGGGTCTGTGCATGTATGCTCGTGTGAGATGTACCATAAAATGGTATCTCTGTTATATATCAGACATGTAAATAATAAATGTTCCTGACCAGGGCTTCACATGCTACTGTAAATCCATATTTTTATATATCTATCTCCAGGGTTGGCAACCCGTGGCTCTGGAGCCGCATGTGGCTTTTCCACCCCTCTGCAGTGGCTCCCTGTAGTTTTGAAAAATAATGGCCACTCTATTGCACAACACACACACACACACACACACACACAGGGTTCAAGCAATGGACTTTAAGTATTGCCCTTATAAACTTGCTAGGATAACACGGTTTCTGTTACCATGAATTCCATACACACTGAGACCTGGCACCAGCAGCATCTCCTGAAAGGTTTCCATACCTCTCAAAGTCTTACCACAAGAAGTCTGGACAGAGCCACAAATAAAGGGGAACAAAGGAACAAAAATAGGGATGGACTTTAAATATTGCTCTTATAAACTTCTGTTAACATGCATTTTACATACACACACACACACATACACACACACAAACATCTCTCAGCCGTGCAGATTTTTGCAGACTGTCCTAACTTTTGCCTCATATTTTTGGAATGTTTTTCATAAAATTGTGGTTTTCTGGCAAATCATTGAGGGCTGAAGTAAGAAAAAATAGACATTTGAGTTTCAAACTTCATACCCTTCAGAAAATTAATGCTAATGCAGAATCTGTTCGATCAACTTTCTAAGTTTGTAAGAGCAATATTTAAAAAGTGCCCTTATTTTTGGGCTATGTGCTCCATTATTTGTGGCTTTGTCCAGCTTTCTTCTTCTAAGCAGTTGAGAGATATGACACAAGCACACACACACAGAGCAGTGGCAGCTGGTGACTTCAAATTAATGGGGGGCTGCAGGAGACAGCTGAATGGGTGGGGCCAATGGGAAGGGCTGTGGCCAACTAAAAAGGAATGGAGCTATGTTCAAAACCACAACAACTGGAACTTTAAATATGCTGCCCTGGGTGCCAAACCATCAGTATGAGAGTCCAATCAAGACAAAATGAAGTGTAGAAGAAAAAAATATTTCAATGCATTGGCTACATGACAACTTACTTAATATCTAGATGGAAACACAAAGGTTGTGAGGCATAAAAAAATAAATTACTTTTTAAATACATTACTGGAATGCCAGTTGAAAGCAGTTCTAATATTTATATTCAGCTTTATAAAATTACCAAGTAACATGCTGAATGTAGCAATCTGTGATACCCCCACTTGTAAAAATGTTTCTTATCCGAAAAAGACTTGCTGCCTGATAACAACTATCTACTTGTTTCATGGGGAAGACATGATCAAAGTAAAAAATGAACAGCAAACAAGAAACAAGTTCAAGGTAAATTGCTTAAAGGATTCCTGCACAAGTTATGGACCACGCATGATAGATTGGCATTTTGTTTAGTTTAAGGGTAAAGCCTGCAAAGATGACTACAAGTCTCCAACAAATGTAATGAGCTTCTGAAAATACTGTAATCCTGTCCTTTATTACAAATACTGTCATATGCATTTCAATACCCAAGACTTGTATGTTATTTAATTTTATAAATATTCTCTGCATGACAACAACAAAAAGGCTTTCAATGTTGATAATTCTTTAACAGTAACAGTAACAGCTTACTTGTATCTTACAATCTCCGACAAGCTTACCTGTTGATCATTAAAGCATTGCTACTTAAACACAGAGCAACAGGATACTGCAACAGCATGCATTTTCTGAATAATAAGAAGCATAAATCAACAGTATAAAAATATGACAGAAACCCAGAACATTCTGCAAAATGAAGGACAGAGGAAAAGCCACGGTCGTACTTGTGGTCTACCTCGGATGGGGGAATACTCTGCACACTTACACTGCATAACTGCTTCTTGCCTTGCTTGGACACATCCAAAGCCACTATAGTGGGAAGTGGGGTGCAACAAGTATGTCACAATTTGAAATGTCTCTGGCTGACGGTGATGGGTCATACCTCTCAACCTCAGAGAAAGAAATCTGGACAAAGCCATACATAGAAGTGGGACACAGGCCAAAACATAAGAACAATTTTTAAATATTGCTCTTATAAACTTAGAAAGATAATAGACTAGCAGTAGGTCTTGCATTAGTATGAATTTTCTGAAGGATATGAAATCTGAAACTCAAATGTCTGCCCTTATTTTCTAACTTCAATCTTTAATGATTTGCCACTAATTTGCCAGAAAACCACAATTTTATGAAAAACAGACCAAAAATGTGATGCAAACATATAAAATTGCCACACAATACAGCTGGAAACCTGTCAAAGAAGTGACACCTTTTTAATATTAGTACTGTTAACTTGAGCAGCTGACAAAATAAGAGCATCTACATGCATTTCTGAAATAAAAGTAATCTATAACTCTGATCATTACAGTTATTTATAATTGCAAACCCTCCACATTTTCTTCCAAAATTGTTATTTTGCAGAGGGATTATTAGGAGGAGAGCAACATTTTGAGCCAAAATTGAGGATTGTTGTGAGGTTTGGAATGCTATAAAGAGATTTATTTGCATGTACCTCTTAACCTCTTAATGCAGGAAATCTGGACAAGGCCAGATATATTGGGGGAACATACAAACAGTACTAAAAATTGCTCTTATATAAATTCAAGACAGTTGATAGAATAACAGGTCTTGCTTTAGCATGCATTTTTCTGAAGGTTATGATGTCTGAAACTCAATGTCTGTCATTATTTAGTGACTTCATTCCTAAATTATTTGCCAGAAAACCACAAATTTTATGAGAAACAAACCAAAGATAAGAAGCAAAAATCTGGACAGTTGAGAGGTATAGTTCAGCTGGAGCTGTCTTTCAGTTTGCTGCCCTTCCATCCTCTCAAAATCATGGTCGAATTGAGCCTCCCCTTGCAGCCATTCCAATGTCTCATTCCTTGGTTATTTTGCCCCATTCTCCATAAACACTGTAATGTGCATACTGCTTTACTTCTGCAATGATTTGGATTTCATTTGAAAGTTTTATTTTGCATTTTACAGCACAAACACTATCTGCTAAACAAAGCAATGCAGTCTCACACTGAAAATAGACTTAACATTAAAACTTCTCTGTTCTTGAAAACCACATTCAAGGAAAATGCATTTTACCAGTGACAGATAAATATTAACTTTGGGCTGTTTTCAAATCATAGGCCCCTTGAATATGAAACATGCCCGTGCTCTTTGATACACCTTCCTGATTGTATTAATTTATATTCCTTGTACAATACAATACAGTTGTTAGAGGACATTTTAAATTTATCGTTTTGAACATTTTTCCAGTAAACAATGAAACAAATGCATGCACCAGTAATGACAAACCTGCCCAATTCAGAACATTTCCATCATAAAAGTCTACTCAAACTTCTACAGTCCATCAGTATCAGTAAATATGCACAATCTCTGAAGAAGTAAAAGTCATCTAAATCCCACATTAAAGAAATCTGTAACTAATGAAGAGGTTGTTGCTAGCAAACAACTTCATATGTCATTGTTTAATCTACAAATAAAGTGCCTGTTGCCCTTGAGTAATAAATTGCCTATGCTGCATTAAAAAATGATAAGCTAGTAATACTGCAATAAGGAATGGATGGCAAACTGATAACAGGTTCATAGTTACTAGGTATCTTTGACAAAAAGGACTGCAGCATCAACCCCCTTTACAACACAGTACAGTATGAGCAATGCATCTACCTACTGTGGGAGTAGAACACACAGCCTTCTTCATCATAAGCAAGTACACTATCTGTTGTGCTATTAACAATGCAAGCCGACTCAGCATAAGCAGCACTAATCTTCTGTTCCCCTGCAGCTCTCAGCTCCTTGTAAAATCTACTCGACACTCAGCTGTATCTCTGAACTTCGCAGCACAAGAAATCTAGAAAAAGCCAAAATTTATTTGGGGGGGGGCAAAAGTCCAAAAACCAGGGACACATTTTAAACATTGCTTGTATAATGTTGGAAAGTTGCTAGAATAAAATGCTGTGTACCACCATGCATTTCACTGCCAAGTCTTAAACCCAGGACCCTGTGCAAAACAGTCAGAGCAACATACCACTATGCCAAATCAGCTGTTTTGTGAAAGAGAGGAAGACAAATTTAAATGGCTAGAATTTAGTGAATTCAGTTCTCACCATAGCTGTCAACCTCTTAGCAAAAAACACCTCAACAAAGCCAATAATGGGGTAATACAGCCCCCAAATATATTCAGCAAATTCAGTTCTCTCCATAGCTCTCAACCTTAGCAGAAAAAAACTGGACAAAGCCAATAATGGGGGGATATTTCAAATACCCATGTTATAAACTTAGAAATTTGCTAGAATAAAAGGTTTTGTGTTACCATGTACTTTCTGAAGAATATGAAGTCTGAAATTCAAATGCCTGTTATTTTTATTTATTTAACATTTGTTAACCAGGAATGTCTGACTTGGAACAAAAGCCAATTTTCAGCAGAGGCCCAGGGAGAAACACTGCAGACACATGTCTTTGTAAGATGGGAGGACATGCAGACTCCACACACAAGGCACCCAAGCCAAGAATCAAACCAGAGAACATGTAGCTTTCAGGCAATAATGCTACCAGTGTACCACTGCACTACTGACTGTGCATGGAAAAACACACAAAGAAATCACAGATTTTATGAGGAACAGAACAAATATGAAGCAAAGATCTGAAAACCTTTTTTTACAAATGGTGGTGGGTAGGGAATTCAGGCCCTTGCATCCAAGGTACAAGCCAAAGGTATTCTCTACCCACCAGTATGTGTTATTTTTCTCTCTAGCCACCAGTATATCGTGACTGGGGTATAACACACACGCACACACATACACACACACAGACACACACACACAGACACACACACACACACACACACACTTCAGCATTTCCGTACCCATACCCATTCACAGCCTGTAAAGCCACTAAATTAGTTCAGCATCTCTGTGCCCGTAAATCCACTTTCACTAGTGTCCTCCTCAGCCCGTGCATGCTAACGGCCCCTTCTGGTAGGTTTTTCAGCCTGCCGATGCTGACGATGCAGTCCTATGTTGTTCATTCTGCGGATGTCATCACCGCACAGACTTCTGAGCTGCAGGGCAGAGATACCATTCTGCCTTATCTGGACTGCCTGGCAGAGCAGTCTGGAGTTCTGAGAGAGTACCAGGAACTCCAAGCATGCATGCGTGGAGTTCCGGGACTCATTCATGTTATCATTCTGTTTGATTTCCCTTTTCTTCTCTGTTTCAAGGTGGGGGGGCTGCAGTCCTGCACGAGCCACCCCTGTCACGGAGGGATCAAACAATCCCAACAAACAAAAATAGGGATGGATTTTAAATATTGTTCTTATAAACTTAGCTCTTTTATCTTTAGTATAATAAATATATATAAAACTTTATATGCTGTGTTATCTTCTTTTTAGAGGTCAAATAGGTTTTGTGGCTCCTGATGAATTTTATTTGGTGGGAAAGGGACAAAATGGCTCTTTTGATAGTGAAGATTGCAGACCCCTGATATATATATATATATATATATATATATATATATATATATATAAATAACTCTGTATCTATATACAAATATATACATACACACATAGACACACCTGTCTTGTGAATGTACACATAGCACTGTACAAGACCTATTCCGTGTTACACATTGCATAGAGTAAGGGTTATACAGATACTGTTCCATTAGGGTGAAAACTAAATGTTAAGGAATCTTAACTATGATCCTCAGAATCATGGAAATGCAAATGTACATAGGGGAATAAATATAATTCATGAGATTGCAGTATTTGTGTGTATTCCCCTACTCTGAAGTACAGCAAGTTTAAGTTTTAGTACACATAGGTAGCAGGGATGGGGTTTATCCCCACCCCCCATTCCAAACTACAGAGGGGAGGGTGAAACATCCTACAAATGCATAACAAACAAAAGCAAACAAAAATAAATTTTATGTTATTTTTTTATTTTACATTTCTTGACCAGGATAGTCCGACTGGATCAAAGTCCATTTACAGCGGAGGCCTGGGGAGATAAGCTCCAACATATACAAGAACAATAGAAAATGAAATAAGACAGATATAAAAATAATATAAAATAGTAATGCAAATAAAAGATAAAAATGCATATAAAAATACATTCAGACTAAAAATAGTACAATTTTATAAGTAGGATATTTCTTAAGGTACACGGCCAAGGAAAGTTCCAACAACCAAGACTCAAGCAGTAATGAAAAAACTTCTTTAATAAATCCAATGCAGACCAATACACGACACAGTAGAGTTAAGCGCTTTCACCTAGTACAAATACCAGGCTTCTTCAGAACTCAGTGCAATGAAATCAATCTCCTTAAATAGCTTGAATAGCTGCAAGTACATCATGTGACTACCCCACCCAAAAAATCATTAATTGTTTTAAAAACTTTTTAAAATCCAGTGTTAAAACATTTCTTTAAAAATTCAATTCTAAGAAGAAAAACTTCTGACAATACTGTACGAATGAGACCTGGACCACTAAAAAGTACATAGTACACAACATCTTAGAATAAAAATAAAAATACGTTTTTATGAAATTTTCTATGAAATAAGAGATCAGTTAGTACACAAGGACAAAGTTAGTAAAAAAGGCAACTTCACTATATTCAATTTTACGGACATTAATATTGCGGATGAGCACTTCAAAGGGTTTCATTTTGTTCCCTTACATCCAGGGGTAGTGGCTAATACCATTATTGACCTTAAACTTTTTATCAGACAGTTAAATGTTAACATATTATTTAAAGGTCAGACACAACCTAAATTGGACCTTTCTAAGGCAAGCACTTTTAACACCCTATTCACCCCTTCTTTAAAATATTTGAAGAATTGCTTGAGAGGGAAATCAGGCATCTTAACTTTAATGAAATCAGGAATGATAATTTTTCTGACGATGACAAACAAGTTCTATCATTACTGAATGAACATAAATGTAGAGTTATGAAACCTGATAAGGGGGGAGGTGTGGTTTTAATGTACAATAGTGACTATGACATTTACATGTACAATATCTTACAAGATACTGACCATTATGAATCTGTTTCCCGAAATGAGATTACTATAGCATATGCTAAAATAAAATATTATTTGTTAGACCACTTAATGCAAGGGAGTATAAATGAAAAGTTATATAAGTTTTTGATTGTGGACAAACCAAAAATACCCACAATTTTTGGCATCCCCAAGATTCACAAAGGGATTGAAAACATCACGTTTAGACCTATTGTGGTGGGTGCAGGGGGTATAACTGAACCATTGGCTATTTATGTGGATTCCACGGTCAAAAAGTTATGTAATTGAACTGTTTCCAAGCATTCCCCATGAGAAGGGACTGGAATGGTTTTCAGAGATTCTTACTGCTGAATCTGGTTTGGACAACAATACTATTAATTTAGTTTTAGAGTTCACCGAGATTGTTCTTGGGAACAATTTCTTATATTTTAATGGAGAATATTACCATCAAAAGAAGGGTGTTGCCATGGGGGCATCTTGAGCCCCGTTATACACCAATTGTGTATTATATCATTGGGAAAAAGAGTTCATATTAGAAACAGATTGGACAAACCACATTATTAAGTATACCAGATTTCTAGATGATATGTGTTTGTTGTGGAAAGGTACAAAAGAAGAATTGAAAGAATTTTTTGATTATATTAATAAAACCACAGAAATTCTGAAATTCACTATGAACATGGGGGAAGACAGTTTGGACTATTTAGACGTTACATTATATAAGGACTATGAGAATAATTGTTTTCAGTCAAGAATCTTCCGGAAAAAGACATTTTCAAATACTTACTTGCATTATTACAGTGGTCATCCCTTCTATCAGAAAAGGGGTATTGTCAAAGGACAGTTAATTAGGGCTTCAAGAATGACAAGTAAAATGGATGAATTCCTGGATGAAGTGGAATTCATTGAGAATTTATTCTTAGAAAGGGGTTACCCTGAGGAGCTCATTGAAAACATTGTGAAGGAAGTTATTGAGAATAGAAACAAAAAATGTTTCACTTTAATAGGGATTGGGACTACTAATTTGGTAAACAATTGTCCAAAATCTGTTCCTAAGGAAGGGGCCTTTGTGCATACTTATTCGGGGACTTCAGCTGAAGTAGAAAGGATTATTACCAAATACTGGCATATATTAAAGGTGAATGAGGAAACATCTGAGTTTTTACCTATTCAGCCACATTTTATCAAGAGGAGGGATATGAACCTCAAAGAATACATGGAGAGAGGAGCAAGAAAATTGATTGGGCAAACTAGGAAGAACAAAGGGACTTACAAGTGTGGGGCATGCCACCAATGTCCTTATATGGTCTGTGGGGCATGTCACCAATGTCCTTATATGGTCAATCAAGGTTCTTTGTATATTCCGTCCATGAAATTTAATATTCAATCCTCACGGCATTTTAACTGTAAATCTAAAGGCGTTGTATACTTGAGCATGTGTACAATCTGCTCAACTTTTTACATAAGGAAAACAGAAAGGCATTTAAACAGAAGGGATTATGAACATCTGTATGATGTTAGTAAAGGGAAAGAAATGAATGCCTTTTACAAACACTCTCAAAATTGTAAAAACATGGTCTTAAAGTTTTTTGTTTTGGAGCATGTCTGTATAGATCCCCGGGGCGGCAGCTGGGAATCTAAACTGGAGTACAGAGAGCTGCTTTGGCAACTCAAATTAGATGTGGGGAGAGCGCTGGTTTAAATGATAATATTAACATTAGCAGCGTTTTGAGACTTAGAGCTGCTAGATTACAATTATGAGGGACTGCAATTATGTACAACTACTAGGATGGTAAATGGTTTTCCTCTTTCAGGAATTACATATTGTGTTTACAGATAGATTTTTTTGTAGGATTTTGTATATATTTTTTATTTTTATTTTTATTCTTAGATGTTGTGTACTATGTACGTTTTAGTGGTCCAGGTCTCATTCCTACAGTATTGTTAGAAGTTTTTCTTCATAGAATTGAATTTTTAAAGAAATGTTTTAACATTGGATTTTAAAAAGTTTTTAAAACAATTGATGATTTTTTGGGTGAGGTAGTCACATGATGTAATTGAAGCTATTCAAGCTATTTAAGGGGATTGATTTAATTGCACTGAGTTTTGAAGAAGCCTGGTATTTGTACTAGGTGAAAGCGCTTAACTCTACTGTGTCGTGTATTGGTCTGCATTGGATTTATTAAAGAAGTTTTTTCATTACTGCTTGAGTCTTGGTTGTTGGAACCTTCCTTGGTTGAGTGCTTTTTGTATTGCTGCTTGTTTCAACCTTGTTTGTTCCATATTTCATAAGGTACATAGGTTCACATTGAATAGACAAGTATACAGGATAGAAATTACCCTGGTTGTAGTCAGGAGAAGTTAACAATATCTAATAGATAAGTAAATTACATACATGTTGTTGGTTTAGCCAGGCTTGTCACAGTGGTATAGCCAGTTTGATGCCAGATGTTGTTTAATTGTGGCTTTAAATTGGCATATGGAGGAGAGCATGAGTAATAAATAAAATAAATGTATCAAAGGCCAGGTGACAAAAATGAGTTAAAGTGCGAGTTAGATAGAACTGCTACAATGTTTTTAGAAGGGGCTATGATAGACAGTTGGTAGAGGAAACTCTCTATAGAACTAATAATAATTGTAGTGTTACTAAGGATAAGTTGAATAAACATATTTATGTAGAGTGAATGATGGTGAGTTAGCATCTAAGGATAACAGAAAAAGTTTTTGTAGTTACTACCTATAATATTTTAAGTAAACGGGTTGAATAAATGATTAGATATTTTTGGGTTTTTTGTTAAAATATAAAAAGTTTGTGGATGTGTTGGGTAATACTCCTAAGTTTTTGTATAGAAGAGGTCGCAATATTAAAGATTTTATAGTCCATAGTAGGTTTACAATGCCCACGCAAAGTTTAGTCATTCAGCCTGATCATGTCGGTAGTTTTCCCTGTAATAACTGTGTTAGCTGTAAATATGCTGTAAAAACATTTGATAATATTAATGGAATTTCTTTTACACCTGTTAGTAAATATTATTGTTATATTGAGGATATTGTTTATGCATTGGAGTGTCCATGTAAAATGTTTTATATAGTGGAAAGCAAGAGGGCTTTCAAATGCAGGTTGCAAGAACATGTAAGGGCTATAAAAAATGGAAAGGTTGAAAGTCCTCATGCTATGGATTTTAAACTTTATCATGTGATCCAAAAGGTCTCAGGGGTACGAGTTTGGAAAAATAAATGGTCATGAAAGGTGTTTAGATATAAAAAAGAAACTATTATACAAGGAGGCTTTATTTATTTTTAAAGCTTGCAACCCTGGCACCTGTTGGTTTAAATGTAGAATGAAATTGTAAGTCTCATTTCATTTTTATTGGTTTTAGTTGATTAATTGCTTTGGCCGGCTAACATCTACCTGAAATCAGCTGGACGTATAAGTGAATTTGAGTACACTTTTACCTGCTCTTTTGCATACAAGTACTGTATTTAATTTATTTATTTGTATTTTTCACTGAATATTAACTAAAGTTGTGGCTGTCTCTCTACAGAGTACATTTTAGAATTTCTGTGTAGCCATTGATAGCAGTAAGGGGTAGTTTCAGCTCATCATTGACATCCTATCTTGCCTTATATCCTTATATAAGTAGTACATTTTGAGTTATCTCTGCTTAATATCAGAGTTTTGGCTGACTAACATCTACCTGAAATCAGCTGGACGTATAAGTGAATTTAAGTACACTTTTATCTTCTTTTTTGCATATAGTACTGTATTTAATTTATTTATTTGTGTTTTTCACTGAATATTAACTCAACTGAAGTTGTGGCTGTCTCTCTACAGAGTACTTTTTAGAATTTCTGTGTAGCCATTGATAGCAGTAGAGGGTAGTTTCAGCTCATCACTGACAT
This sequence comes from Protopterus annectens, assembly GCF_019279795.1. Classification (NCBI taxonomy): domain Eukaryota; kingdom Metazoa; phylum Chordata; order Ceratodontiformes; family Protopteridae; genus Protopterus; species Protopterus annectens. The sequence goes on from NC_056750.1 coordinate 275,394,158, forward strand.
CCTGTCTTGCCTTATATAAGTGGCACATTTTGAGTTCTCTCTGCTTAATATCAGAGCTTTGGTTGGCTAACATCTACCTGAAATTAGCTGGACGTATAAGGGAATTTAAGCGCACTTTTAGCTGCTCTTTTTTTTTTTGTTGTTCTAATTCTTCTTTCGGCTTTTCCCGGTTAGGGGTCGGCACAACGGAACTCCGGTCTGCTAATGATTGGCAGCAGATTTTTATGGTGCCAAGGTGCCAGCTCGACGCCCAACCTTCAATGAAGGCATGCCCATTCTACGCATGTCTTTTGAACACCACTCGACTGCAGGGAAGACATGCAGACTCCACAAAGAAGGCGTTCCATCCGATCGAACGGGAGGACCTCTTGCTGTGAGGCGACAACGCTACTGGTGCACCACCGTGGCTTAGACGCTCTTTTGCATATAGTACTGTATTTAATTTATTTATTTGTGTTTTTCACTGAATATTAACTCAACTGAAGTTGTGGCTGTCTCTCTAGAGTTAGTTCTCCACCCACCCTCCCTGTTCTTGTTTTGTATTAATGTTGGTGGCTTTGAAATTGCCCGCCCCTCTTGTAGATTTGTATTTGAATACTCCTTCTGGGCCCACCTCATTTGCTCACTCAACTGAGTGCAGTGAGATCATATTCTGATTTCAGGCACTTCTACTGTGTACAAAGAGAGCATTTGGGAAGGATAAACCCTGTAGCCTCTTAATCCTGCTCTGTTCCTTCCCTCAAAAAAATAAAATAAATATATTATATATATATATATATATATATATATATATATATATATCTATATATATATATAGATATATATATATATATATATATATATATATATATATGTGTGTGTGTGTGTGTATATATATATATATATATATATATATATATATATATATATATATATATATATATATATATATATATATATCATTCATCTGCTCTTACTGTAACTGTCTTAGTTGCTCTTCTGCATGCTGTTATCTGTTCAGTCGCTCTTACTTTGCACTTATTACTGCTTGTTAGTAGCCTTCTAATTTCACCCTGTTCCATTAGGGTGAAAACTAAATGTTAAGGAATCTTAACTATGATCCTCAGAATCATGGAAATGCAAATGTACATAGGGGAATAAATATAATTCATGAGATTGCAGTATTTGTGTGTATTCCCCTACTCTGAAGTACAGCAAGTTTAAGTTTTAGTACACATAGGTAGCAGGGATGGGGTTTATCCCCCCCCCATTCCAAACTACAGAGGGGAGGGTGAAACATCCTACAAATGCATAACAAACAAAAGCAAACAAAAATAAATTTTATGTTATTTTTTATTTTACATTTCTTGACCAGGATAGTCCGACTGGATCAAAGTCCATTTACAGCGGAGGCCTGGGGAGATAAGCTCCAACATATACAAGAACAATAGAAAATGAAATAAGACAGATATAAAAATAATATAAAATAGTAATGCAAATAAAAGATAAAAATGCATATAAAAATACATTCAGACTAAAAATAGTACAATTTTATAAGTAGGATATTTCTTAAGGTACTCGGCCAAGGAAAGTTCCAACAACCAAGACTCAAGCAGTAATGAAAAAACTTCTTTAATAAATCCAATGCAGACCAATACACGACACAGTAGAGTTAAGCGCTTTCACCTAGTACAAATACCAGGCTTCTTCAGAACTCAGTGCAATGAAATCAATCTCCTTAAATAGCTTGAATAGCTGCAAGTACATCATGTGACTACCCCACCCAAAAAATCATTAATTGTTTTAAAAACTTTTTAAAATCCAGTGTTAAAACATTTCTTTAAAAATTCAATTCTATGAAGAAAAACTTCTGACAATGCTGTACGAACGAGACCTGGACCACTAAAAAGTACATAGTACACAACATCTTAGAATAAAAATAAAAATACATTTTTATGAAATTTTCTATGAAATAAGAGATCAGTTAGTACACAAGGACAAAGTTAGTAAAAAAGGCAACTTCACTATATTCAATTTTACGGACATTAATATTGCGGATGAGCACTTCAAAGGGTTTCATTTTGTTCCCTTACATCCAGGGGTAGTGGCTAATACCATTATTGACCTTAAACTTTTTATCAGACAGTTAAATGTTAACATATTATTTAAAGGTCAGGCACAACCTAAATTGGACCTTTCTAAGGCAAGCACTTTTAACACCCTATTCATCCCTTCTTTAAAATATTTGAAGAATTGGTTGAGAGGGAAATCAGGCATCTTAACTTTAATGAAATCAGGAATGATAATTTTTCTGAAGATGACAAACAAGTTCTATCATTACTGAATGAACATAAATGTAGAGTTATGAAACCTGATAAGGGGGGAGGTGTGGTTTTAATGTACAATAGTGACTATGACATTTACATGTACAATATCTTACAAGATACTGACCATTATGAATCTGTTTCCCGAAATGAGATTAATATAGCATATGCTAAAATAAAATATTATTTGTTAGACCACTTAATGCAAGGGAGTATAAATGAAAAGTTATATAATTTTTTGATTGTGGACAAACCAAAAATACCCACAATTTTTGGCATCCCCAAGATTCACAAAGGGATTGAAAACATCACGTTTAGACCTATTGTGGCGGGTGCAGGGGGTATAACTGAACCATTGGCTATTTATGTGGATTCCACGGTCAAAAAGTTATGTAATTGAACTGTTTCCAAGCATTCCCCATGAGAAGGGACTGGAATGGTTTTCAGAGATTCTTACTGCTGAATCTGGTTTGGACAACAATACTATTAATTTAGTTTTGGAGTTCACCGAGATTGTTCTTGGGAACAATTTCTTATATTTTAATGGAAAATATTACCATCAAAAGAAGGGTGTTGCCATGGGGGCATCTTGAGCCCCGTTATACGCCAATTGTGTATTATATCATTGGGAAAAAGAGTTCATATTAGAAACAGATTGGACAAACCACATTATTAAGTATACCAGATTTCTAGATGATATGTGTTTGTTGTGGAAAGGTACAAAAGAAGAATTGAAAGAATTTTTTGATTATATTAATAAAACCACAGAATTTCTGAAATTCACTATGAACATGGGGGAAGACAGTTTGGACTATTTAGACGTTACATTATATAAGGACTATGAGAATAATTGTTTTCAGTCAAGAATCTTCTGGAAAAAGACGTTTTCAAATACTTACTTGCATTTTTACAGTGGTCATCCCTTCTATCAGAAAAGGGGTATAGTCAAAGGACAGTTAATTAGGGCTTCAAGAATGACAAGTAAAATGGATGAATTCCTGGATGAAGTGGAATTCATTGAGAATTTATTCTTAGAAAGGGGTTACCCTGAGGAGCTCATTGAAAACATTGTGAAGGAAGTTATTGAGAATAGAAACAAAAAATGTTTCCCTTTAATAGGGATTGGGACTACTAATTTGGTAAACAATTGTCCAAAATCTATTCCTAAGGAAGGGGCCTTTGTGCATACTTATTCGGGGACTTCAGCTGAAGTAGAAAGGATCATTACCAAATATTGGCATGTATTAAAGGTGAATGAGGAAACATCTGAGTTTTTACCTCTTCAGCCACATTTTATTAAGAGGAGGGATATGAACCTCAAAGAATACATGGAGAGAGGAGCAAGAAAATTGATTAGGCAAACTAAGAAGAACAAAGGGACTTACAAGTGTGGGGCATGCCACCAATGTCCTTATATGGTCTGTGGGGCATGCCACCAATGTCCTTATATGGTCAATCAAGGTTCTTTGTATATTCCGTCCATGAAATTTAATATTCAATCCTCACGGCATTTTAACTGTAAATCTAAATGAGTTGTATACTTGGGCATGTGTACAATATGCTCAAGTTTTTACATAGGGAAAACAGAAAGGCATTTAAACAGAAGGGTTTATGAACATCTGTATGATGTTAGTAAAGGGAAAGAAATTAATGCCTTTAACAAACACTCTCAAAATTGTAAAAACACGGTCTTAAAGATTTTTGTTTTGGAGCAAGTCTGTATATATCCCCGGGGCTGCAGCTGGGAATCTAAACTGGAGTATAGAGAGCTGCTTTGGCAACTCAAATTAGATGTGGGGAGAGCGCCGGTTTAAATGATAATATTAACATTAGCAGGGTTTTGAGACTTAGAGCTGCTAGATTATAATTATGAGGGACTGCAATTATGTACAACTACTAGGATGGTAAATGGTTTTCCTGTTTCAGGAATTACATATTGTGTTTACAGATAGATTTTTTGTAGGATTTTGTATATACTTTTTATTTTTATTCTAAGATGTTGTGTACTATGTACGTTTTAGTGGTCCAGGTCTCATTCGTACAGTATTGTTAGAAGTTTTTCTTCATAGAATTGAATTTTTAAAGAAATGTTTTAACATTGGATTTTAAAAAGTTTTTAAAACAATTGATGATTTTTTGGGTGGGGTAGTCACATGATGTAATTGAAGCTATTCAAGCTATTTAAGGGGATTGATTTAATTGCACTGAGTTCTGAAGAAGCCTGGTATTTGTACTAGGTGAAAGCGCTTAACTCTACTGTGTCGTGTATTGGTCTGCATTGGATTTATTAAAGAAGTTTTTTCATTACTGCTTGAGTCTTGGTTGTTGGAACCTTCCTTGGTTGAGTGCTTTTTGTATTGCTGCTTGTTTCAACCTTGTTTGTTCCATATTTCATAAGGTACATAGGTTCACATTGAATAGACAAGTATACAGGATAGAAATTACCCTGGTTGTAGTCAAGAGAAGTTAACAATATCTAATAGATAAGTAATTTACATACATGTTGTTGGTTTAGCCAGGCTTGTCACAGTGGTATAGCCAGTTTGATGCCAGATGTTGTTTAATTGTGGCTTTAAAATTGGCATATGGTGGAGAGCATGAGTAATAAATAAAATAAATTTATCAAAGGCCAGGTGACAAAAATGAGTTAAAGTGCGAGTTAGATAGAACTGCTACAATGTTTTTAGAAGGGGCTATGATAGACAGTTGGTAGAGGAAACTCTCTATAGAGCTAATAATAATTGTAGTGTTACTAAGGATAAGTTGAATAAACATATTTATGTAGAGTGAATGATGGTGAGTTAGCATCTAAGGATAATAGAATAAGTTTTTGTAGTTACTACCTATAATATTTTAAGTAAACGGGTTGGATAAATGATTAGATATTATTGGGTTTTTTGTTAAAATATAAAAAGTTTGTGGATGTGTTGGGTAATACTCCTAAGTTTTTGTATAGAAGAGGTCGCAATATTAAAGATTTTATAGTCCATAGTAGGTTTACAATGCCCATGCAAAGTTTAGTCATTCAGCCTGATCATGTTGGTAGTTTTCCCTGTAATAACTGTGTTAGCTGTAAATATGTTGTAAAAACATTTGATAATATTAATGGAATTTCTTTTACACCTGTTAGTAAATATTATTGTTATATTGAGGATATTGTTTATGCATTGGAGTGTCCATGTAAAATGTTTTATACAGGGGAAAGCAAGAGGGCTTTCAAATGCAGGTTGCAAGAACATGTAAGGGCTATAAAAAATGGAAAGGTTGAAAGTCCTCATGCTATGGATTTTAAACTTCATCATGTGATCCAAAAGGTCTCAGGGGTACGAGTTTGGAAAAATAAATGGTCATGAAAGGTGTTTAGATATAAAAAAAGAAACTATTATACAAGGAGGCTTTATTTATTTTAAAGCTTGCAACCCTGACACCTGTTGGTTTAAATGTAGAATGAAATTGTAAGTCTCATTTCATTTTTATTGGTTTTAGTTGATTAATTGCTTTGGCCGGCTAACATCTACCTGAAATCAGCTGGACGTATAAGTGAATTTAAGTACACTTTTACCTGCTCTTTTGCATATAAGTACTGTATTTATTAATTTATTTATTTGTGTTTTTCACTGAATATTAACTAAAGTTGTGGCTGTCTCTCTACAGAGTACATTTTAGAATTTCTGTGTAGCCATTGATAGCAGTGAGGGGTAGTTTCAGCTCATCACTGACATCCTATCTTGCCTTATATCCTTATATAAGTAGTACATTTTGAGTTATCTCTGCTTAATATCAGAGTTTTGGCTGGCTAACATCTACCTGAAATCAGCTGGACGTATAAGTGAATTTAAGTACACTTTTATCTTCTCTTTTGCATATAGTACTGTATTTAATTTATTTATTTGTATTTTTCACTGAATATTAACTCAACTGAAGTTGTGGCGGTCTCTCTACAGAGTACTTTTTAGAATTTCTGTGTAGCCATTGATAGCAGTGGAGGGTAGTTTCAGCTCATCACTGACATCCTGTCTTGCCTTATATAAGTGGCACATTTTGAGTTTTCTCTGCTTAATATCAGAGCTTTGGCTGGCTAACATCTACCTGAAATTAGCTGGACGTATAAGGGAATTTAAGTGCACTTTTATCTGCTCTTTTTTTTTTGTTGTTCTAATTCTTCTTTCGGCTTTTCCCGGTTAGGGGTCGGCACAATGGAACTCCAGTCTGCTAATGATTGGCAGCAGATTTTTATGGTGCCGAGGTGCCAGCTCGACACCCAACCTTCAATGAAGGCATGCCCATTCTACTCATGTCTTTTGAACACCACTCGACCGCAGGGAAGACATGCAGACTCCACAAAGAAGGCGTTCCAGCCGATCGAACGGGAGGACCTCTTGCTGTGAGGCGACAACGCTACCGCTGCACCACTGAGGCTTAGACGCTCTTTTGCATATAGTACTGTATTTAATTTATTTATTTGTGTTTTTCACTGAATATTAACTCAACTGAAGTTGTGGCTGTCTCTCTACAGTTAGTTCTCCACCCACCCTCCCTGTTCTTGTTTTGTATTAATGTTGGTGGCTTTGAAATTGCCCGCCCTCTTGTAGATTTGTATTTGAATACTCCTTCTGGGCCCACTTCATTTGCTCACTCAACTGAGTGCAGTGAGATCATATTCGGATTTCAGGCACTCCTAACTGTGTACAAAGAGAGCATATGGGAAGGATAACCCCTGTAGCCTCTTAATCCTGCTCTGTTCCTTCCCTCAAAAAAATAAAATAAATATATTTATATATATATATATATATATATATATATATATATATATATATATATATATATATATATATATATATATATATATATATATATGTGTGTGTGTGTATCATTCATCTGCTCTTACTGTAACTGTCATAGTTGCTCTTCTGCATGCTGTTATCTGTTCAGTCGCTCTTACTTTGCACTTATTACTGCTTGTTAGTAGCCTTCTAATTTACTGCCTTCTGCACTTGTTTTTTAGTCATTCATTAATTTATTTGCATTTATTTGAACTGTATTTGCCGTAGTGTTGCTACACGCTCGGGTGTGCTGGCCTGCACTAAAATTTGAGTTGTATTTACTGCTGTTTTAGCTGCTTTTCTGTAATAAAAAAAATTCTAAGCTTGTTTCCTGCCTTTTCTGTAACTAGTCAAGTCCAGATACAGACTTGTTGTATCCAGGACTGTTGGTAAGCTTCTGAGCCCCCCAAGCCTTTCTGTGTTAGAGGGAAGCCTTCTAGCTTATCAGTGGGAGTTGTAAGTACTAGGTAACCTATCTACCATAGGAGTGGTGGTTTCTGGCCCAGAAATTATAGTTTATTTGCCGTTTGGGAAGCTTTTCCATCTCTTTTAACCTCCTGATTTAAAAGCCTGTGTTTGCGCTTGTTTCCTGCCTTTGCTGTTACTAGTCTAGTCCAGGTACAGATTGCTGTATCCAAGACTCTTTTGTAAGCTTCTGAGCCTCCCAAGCCTTTCTGTGTTGGACGGAAGCCTTCTAGCTTATCAGTGGGAGTGGTAAGCATCAGGTAGCCTATCTACCACAAGATGAGTGGTCCCTGGTCCAGAATTTGTAGCTATTGGCTGTTTGAGCAGTTTTTTTTCCATCTCTTTCAACTTTCTGGTTTGAAAGCTGCACTTGTGCCTGTTTCCTGCTTTTCTTATAACTAACCTAGTCTGGTTACAGAGTTGCTGTATCCAGGATTGTTAGTAAGCTTCTGAGCCCCCAAGCCTTTCTGTGTTGGAGGAAAGCCTTCTAGCTTATCAGTGGGAGTGGTAAGCACTAGGTAGCCTATCCTTCACAGGAAGAGTGGTTTCTGGCCCAGAAATTGTAGTTTATTTGGCCATTTGGGCAGTTTTTCATCTCTTTCAACTTGCTGGCTTAAAAGCCTACGTTTGTACTTGTTCCCCACCTTTCCTGTAACTAGTCTAGTCCAGGTACAGATTTGCTATGTTCCAGGACTCTTTGTAAGCTTCTGAGCCCCCCAAGCCTTTGTGTGTTGGAGGGAAGCCTTCTAGCTTCTCAGTGGGATTGGTAAGCACAAGGTAATCTATCTACCACAGGAAGAGTGGTTTCTGGCCCAGAAATTATAGTTTATTGGCCGTTTGGGAAGCTTTTCCATCTCTTTCAGCCTCCTAATTTAAAAGCCTGTGTTTGCACTTATTTCCTGCCTTTCCTGTAACTAGCCTAGTCCAGATACAGAGTTGCTGTATCCAGGACTGTTGGTAAGCTTCTGAGCCCAGCAAGCCTTTCTGTGTTGGAGGAAAGCCTTCTAGCTTATCAGTGGGAGTGGTAAGTACTAGGTAGCCTGTCTACCATGAGAGGAGAGGTTCTTGGCCCAGAAATTGTACTTTATTGACCATTTGGACAGTTTGTCTGTCTCTTTCAACTTTTTGGTTTAAAAGACCACATCTGCGATTGTTTCCCATCTTTTCTGTAACTAACCTACTGGGTAGCACTAGAAAGACTTAAACTGATACCAGCCTTCTAGCTTAGGAGAGAGACTTTGGAGGGATTAAGTATCAGTTTTCTGTACTTTCTTGCTGTACTTAACTGTTTTCCACCTAAACGCAGATTTTGCAGTGTTTATTGTGATTTAAAAGCTTCTTTTTTCACATAGTGTACTTATTTAACTGCCTGCACTTTTAAAAATTTGCTTTTTGTTTAAATAATTTAACTGTTGTAGGCTACACACTAAAGTGTGATAGCCTTTTCTGATCGTTTGTAGTCGTTTAAAGCTGTTTTAAGTGTATTTTTTACCGTGTTTGCCTTATCTTTTCAAAAAAACAAACACAAAAATTCATTGTTTCCCGCTAGTATAGTCCAGTTTTCAGGCTAGTGCTGAATTCAGGGCTGTGATACTACTTTCTGAGGTGCCCATACCTTACTTGGATAGAAGGAAGTTTCTCTGCTCACCTGTGAGAGTGGGGAGCTTTGAGCAACCTATCTGTCCCTGGAGGAGTGGATCCAGCCCAGAAGTTAGTAGTTTATGGCCATTTTGGGCTAATTTCTGTCTCTTTCATTTCCCTACTATAAAAACCATGTTTGCACAGTTTTGTGCACCGGGCAGTGCCAGTTAGCTATGGTTAAATTATTCCCGGCTCCACTAAGTCCCCTCTTCAGTTTTTCCCTTGAAACTAGTCTAACTCTCAACCTAAGCACTCAAAAAGCATCTTACAGCCCAGCACTTGCTCAGACCTAATAGCAAGCACTAATATACCCTGACACTGATTGCCCAGCAGGGCAAGGCTCTTTATTCACCCCTCACCAACCAAGCGACTAAGCAGCTCACCCTACTATTCAGACATGACCAAAGGGCAACTTCAGGTGCACTCTCCAGTCCAGCTGGTGAATCTGGGTATCCTGAGGCAATGTTACAACTGCCTCATGTACACAGACAACCCTCTGGCTCCTACCACAAAACACTAACACATGCGAGAGATGCAATTATACATTCAAACTGGAAGCTAAGCTGTCTCCACCCAAGACTGGAACAGACAGTCAAGAGGAGAAGATTAAGACTTGCACCACAACTCCAGCCACACACAGCACTGACAAAAAATACACATAAATCGTACTCGGAGGGTCTAAATAAAAACATGCAAAAGCATCAGAGACCTCCAAAGCAGACATCCAAACAACCTGTACTTCCCATCACAAACCAGACAACACATAAAACACAAAATCAGTGTGTTACACAATCACAGCCCTTAAGGCGAAATAACATGCATAACACACAAGTAATAGGTGACTCTATAGTCAGGCACACTGACATCCCACTCACTAGGCTGGACAAGCAGAAGGTTACTGTTAGCTGCCTGTCGGGAGCCAGAATCCGTCACATAACACAAGCACTCATATCACTCCAGAACAAGTACAAATATGACTCTGTCATTGTTCATGTTGGTGTGAATGATCTGAGACGTACCTCCCTGGACTACATGAAAAGAGACATGGAAGAGCTCTCTGATCATGTAGTCCAGGCTGGTACGACCCTGACCCTGAGTAGCATCCTGCCCTCACCAAGAATGATACCTCAGTATAAAGAAAAAATGATCAATTTCAACAATTGTCTAAGCTTCTGGTGTCATTCAAAGGGGATCCCGTGTCTGTCAGCCTGGGACGACATGCTCAACAAGCCATGTTGCTTCGCAAGAGATGCTTGCACCTGTCACCCCTAGGCTTTCAAATACTGGCCAAGGCTCTTGCTGCCCCCATAGTGCCTCTTTTAGGCAAGGCTGAAAAGTCAAACCCACCTCCGTAAACAGCACAATTAACAAAAAACTGAGGGTTATGTTACGCAACTCCAGGAGTTTAAATCTGAAAATGCACATGCGCACTCTTCAGTATGGAGAACGTTGACATCTGTGCAGTAACTGAAACCTGGTTCAAGGCTCCATACAGCACCCCAGCACTACTGGGCTACAACTCATACCACACATTTCGGCCACAGAACATGGACCGAAACACAAAAGGAGGGGGTGTATCCATATTCATCAAGGATACCTACACCTCCAGGTTAGTGGCGCAGCATGATACCTCTGAGATCATCCATGTGCAACTAACATCGGGCATATCTGCAATGCAAATTCTGGCCTGCTACATATCACCCTCCATGACCCAGGACCACCACTCCACCTTTCTGGAGACACTGGAAAACATGAAAGTCCTACCAAACACCTTGATAGTGGGCAATTTCAATTACCCTACCATTCACTAGGAAAACTAGTCGAGTACAAATTCCCAGGTGCAGTGCTTCCGGGAATTCATCAACTCAAATGCCCTGGATCAGCTGGTAAACACCCCTACCAGAGGTGAAAACATATTGGACCTTGTCATTACCAACATGGGCAACAGGTGTTCCACACCGGAGGTCACCCCGTCACTGGTTAGATCAGACCATAAACTAATCACTCTGGATATCCACACACCACCACCACCCCCAACTAAGGAAACCACAGTAAAAAAAACATTTCTAAAGCAAATTTCACCAGAGGTGGTAAATTTCACAACCCCCACGCTAAAGAATAATGCTGCCCAAGATGCAGAAACCTTTACAAATGCATTCTATGAGCACCTACAAGGATGCATGGATCATGCCATCCCTAGCAAAACCAAGACTCACTCCTCTAAGAGAAGGAAACCAGTTTGGTGGACCCCTGCAATAAACAGGCTGTACAATAGAAGGAGAAAACTAGTTCAGGAAAAAAGCAAATCCCAAGAAGGAAAGACATCCCTGATCAGTATCAGTAAGAAACTGAGGTCCCTCATGAAATCATCCAAGGCTAACTTTGAAAGAAAAATAGCCAAGGATTAAAAAGATAACTACAAAGCCTTCTTTAGCTGAATTAAGAATCTAAGTGGCAACTTGCAGATATGCACTGAACTAGTGCAATATAGTACAAAATTCAGTGCAAACTTCACCCTCCTCTCACCGCCAAAAGGGCCCACAACAATACCGGAAAGGTGTAATGTCCCAAAAATCACAGACGCACAGGTGAAAACAGCCCTTTCAAAAGTCAAAAACACAGCATCCATGGGACCAGATGGTGTCTCAGGCTGCGTCTTGCATGAACTACAGAACGAACTAACCCCCCACCTAAACACTCTGTTCAGCCTCAGCCTCTCCACAAGCTACAGCCCCATAGAATGGCGCACAGCAACGGTTACTCCTCTCCACAAAGGAGGGTCCACAACTGACCCTGGTAACTATCGCCCTTGTAAGCCTGACTAGCCTGGTCTGCAAGGCTATGGAGCGCATCATCATGGAACTCATTAACAAAGACATTGGGAATCTCCAAACAATTGACCCAACCCAGTTCGGCTTTGTTAAGGGTAGATCATGCCTGCTAAACCTGGTTGACTTCTTTGAGACAATCACCAAGGCCATAGATGAGGGAAAGATGGTTCACAAAGCCTACCTTGACCTTGCCAAGGCTTTCGACACCATTCCTCAGTTGGGTATTACAGAAAAACTCACCAGCCTTAACATAAACCCCTACATCACAAGATGGGTTGTCAACTGAGTTACAGACAGAACTCACACGGTAAGAATAGCGGGCTCCAGGTCCAACTCTAAACCAGTCACAAGTGGTGTCCCACAAGGCTTGGTCCTGGGACCCCTACTGTTCAGCATATACTTCTCAGAAGTACAGGCAAACACAGGACTATGGCTAACTAAGTTTGCCGATGACTGCAAACTGGGAGCCATAATTGACTCTCCGGCTGACACGGACATCCTCCAAAAAGGCCTTACTGAGACGAATACCAGGTGTCAAAGTCATGGCCCTCAAGCTAAATGCCAAAAATGCATAGTCATCCCATTTGGGAAAAACAAAACACCCACAAATTACCACATAGGTGGCAGCCCCCTTAATACAGAAGAGATAATAAGAGATCTGGGGACCCAGGTAGATAGTAATCTCTCCTTTGACAATCATATTGCCAAAGTAGTTAGGAAATCCTTCTATGTGGCCCATCTAATTACTAAAGGGTTCGCATTTAGAAATAGAGGTTATAGTGCCCCTCTACTTGTCACTCATTAGACTCATTATAGAGTACAATGCCCCATTTGGGATGTACCTCACAAGACACTTCCAACAGCTGAAAAGACCATAAAAGTACCTCTCCAAGAGGATTACTGGTCTCAAACATATGTCGTATGCAGCCCGACTGAAAAAACTCCAGCTGTACTCAGCGATGATCTCTGCCTGTCTTACAAAGCCATGTCCAACTCAAAATTGATGGACATGCTTCACCTAAAGAAATCCAAGTCATTGAGAGCCATGTGCTCTAGTGAGCTAAACCTTACCACAACAATACATAGAACATGCTGGCGGGATAGATTCCTATCACAGAGACTCCCCATGCTTTGAAGCATCAAGCAGAGACCCTCACTAACAATCTTCAAGAGAAACCTTGATGAGTGGATGGATAACAGAAAATACACCCCTGGGATCACTTCATTGGCTCTGCTTGACAGAGGATCAGTTAATTAATCAATGGGGAAGCAAAAGCCGACACACTCTGGCTAGGCTTATAAATGCCCTCAGGCAGATAGCCTAGTACCTACCTATGGACCTAATTATGTAATTAGAGTGGATATTTACGAGTATTTAAGATGCTGAGATTTTATTTTGTTTTTTTACTCCATGAAGGCTTTATCAGAGTCGAGGCACAAGAGTGTTTTCTGCTTTAATAAAATTGGTGACCTGGCCTTTGTTGTCTGATAAATCCTACAAATGCATACTTTAACAAATGTAGCAGTGTCCGAATGTATCGCCCTTATAGATGAATCACATTTTAATTACTGAAGTGTTCGGGCTTACAGTATTAGCTCTTAAAATAGGGAGCAATTCCATTATGGATCATATTTCAGGCATTTCTTTTTGAAGTTTTGCAGCATACCTTTACATGTATGCATAATGGACTGTCATAGTATTTGGATGCTTTGATTCCTGAAATGGATGTACTCATGTGTAGAATGTTACAGGGTGCATGAAATAAATGTGTAGTGATACAGATGTCTATACTGGTTTACCATTCCTTCAGTTCTGTAACACACCCAGTCAACATGCTCACATCCTCAAGTTTTGTATCCTTATTTACATCTACTAGAAAGCCAAGAGCATACTTGTACCATATTGTATTGTTGGGATTCCATTTAGCCAATTTAAGTTTTGGGTTAGCTTTTAATTTACCATGATCCTGTCAAGGTTTTTGTGCAATGCTGTAAACTTTAATTGTCTATTGGTCATACTGAACAATGGGTATTTTGTGGCTGTATGTGGAGCATATATGTCACAGCCATACACAATAACATCTAGAACATCATACGAGATGCATTGTACTGAAAAGGACAGTGAACACAAAGGGTCTCACTCTAGTTTTTTCAAAAAGAGCTGTGAAATAATCAGATACAGATGCTAGGTGGCAGGATTCAATAAAATCCACGTAGGCTCTGTGTAGAGCCCACACAGAATGTACCCATGTAGACGGCCACAGTTCACCCTCGGCAGTGCACCATGCATATTAATCATGGTTCACTGCCGAGGGAAATCACAGCAACATGGATATTGCATCCATGCAAGCAGTAGTGTAGAAGCTGTCCAGGAAAATCCCAGACAGATGGTATGCACAGGATAAGAATCCTTTTAATGTACTCTGCTATTGTATAAATATGTTTACATTTTTCTGTACTTTTTTATGTTAAGTGTTTGCAGGACGCAGTGCTTAGTGATGCCAAGCTGTGCTTACACATACACAGCTGACACCTGCCAGACATCTAAAAATAGAAACTGGATGTAATTAATTATTTATATATTTTTATATGATCATAGGAGGTTACTAGGCTAATTCCCCTGGGGCCCTTACAAGGCTAGCCAAGCATTTATCCCAAAAAAGAAACCTCAGTCAGCACCTGTTGCCCCTGTCAATGAGGGACACAGGTGGAACCCCTGGGACAAATTTGTGGTTTCCCATCCACTCAACAAGGTTGCACTTGAAGAGGGTCACCGAAGTATTCTGTTTGACATGCATGGGAAGTCTATTCCAGAGACAGGACAGCTTCTGGGAGATAAACCTGTCTGTCCTTCTGGTTTTGTTGATGTCACATACTAGCTTTAGGCTTTTTGAGTGGGTAATGCATGAGGAGCTAGACTTATGGAGATGGAGCATCTCTAGTGGGGCTTTTTAGGTGAGACACAGACAACTCTGAACAAACTGTATGATACTGAGTAGAGTGATAGTGATTTGAGCCTGTTTGCGTAGAACAGGTGTTGGAGGCCATGGATTCTCTTTTTGAGGTATTTCTGTGGCCTTATCATTTGGTGCAGGTGTTTGGAGAGGTACATACCAAACAGGATGTTATACTTAATTGTTGGCCTAATGAGGAAGGAGTACAGAGAGGTAATAACCTCCTTTTTTCTGGATGCAATCCCTTCACTTATGAGAAGAAGCAAGTGAAAGTTTTTTATGACAACTGCCACTACATGATGGTCGAATGTGAGATTGTTGTTAACCTGAGTACCAGGTCTCTCACCACAGGTTGTGTGCTTAGGGGGTTGCCATTGATGTAGTAATCAGTAGGGGCCATGTTTTTTGCCAAATGGTATGATTATACATTTTTCTGTGTTTAACTTAAGACCATGAGTTTGGCACCAGTCATTTGTTGCTGTGAAATTCTCTTGCAATATGTTAAATCATCTGGGGAGTCAATGACAGCACCCAACTTACAGTCATCCACAAACTTGGTCAGCCACAGGCCTTTTGTCTTTGCCTGTACTTCTAAGAAGTAGATTTCAAACAATAGGGGGCCGAGGACAAATCCCTGGGGAACACCACTAGTGACAGGTCTGATGTTGGAGGTGGAGGCACCTATTTTGTCCTTGTGGGTCCTATCTGTGGGACAGTTGGCCACCCACCTGATAAGATAGGGATTTATGCCAAGTTGTGTTAGCTTTTTGATGATGCCCAAGTGAGGGATTGTGTCAAAGGCCTCGGCCAAGTCAAAGTAAGCTGTATGTTCTGACCTTTCCTCATCCAGGGCCTTGGTGACAGTCTCAAAGAAGTCAACCAGGTTCAACATGCAAAATCTGCACTTGACGAATCCGAACTGGGTGGAGTTAAGTGCTTGGAGATTGCCTATGTCCTTGTTTATTAGATCCATTATAATATACTCCATGGCTTTACAGATCAGACTTGTCAAGCTAATGGGGTGATAGTTTCCAGGGTCAGTAGTGGCACCACCTTAGTGCAAGGGGATGAGAATGGCACTTCTCCACTCTGCTGGAATGAAGCATGTACTTAGGCTGTGGTTGAATAGGGTGCTCAATGGAGAAGCTATTTCTGGCTGAATATGGTGCAGAATACAACCTGGGATATTATAAAGTCCCATGGAAGCTGTGTTATTTGTCTTGGATAGGGCCTTTAACATTTTTTCTACAGAGATGCGATGTGTGTGGGCCAAGTATCTGGGATGTCAAATGGGCCTTTTGGGGAGGGTGAAGTTTGCACTGAACCTATCTGCTAGCAGGTTGGCTAAGTCAACAGGATCAGACTAAGTGGTACCATTAAGTAGTACTTCGGAACAAACCTTGGCTTTGACATGGAGGTTTGTGATGCAACTAATGAAGGCTCTGTGGTTTCTCCTTGTTTCAGTGGCTAGTTTCAATTCATAATTAGCTTTGGAGGATCAAACTTGCTTGTTGAGGCTGAGGAGGAAGTTTTTCCAGTATGAAATTCGTTCCTTTTTACCCTTACACAACAGTTTCTTCCTTTTGTTGTATAGCCTGTTGATAGAAGATGTCCACCAGACAGGTTTGTGTTTCCTTCAGGAGCAGGTTTTAGTTCTGCTGGGTATGATTGAGTCCATGCAGTTGTATAGGTGCTTGTATACTGCACTGGCATGCTGTTCAGCATAGTTGTCTGCATCCTCTGAGGAGGGCGGTGGTGTGAAGCTACTGATACCCTCCCTTAGGAGGTTGTAGTCAGCTTTTGAGAAGTTTTTTAGCCTGGTTATGGCTGGGGTGGGGTGGGGAGGTGGGACAGAACTTCGAATGAGACAGACCGATGATCCAATCTTACCAGGGAAGAACATACTATGGGAGTGGTGCTGCAGATCAATTACCAGGGCTCAGAATGTAAGGCTGAAGCTTGGGATCAGTTGGCTAGGGATCTTACCCTGCACTTTTGAGCAGTATCATCATCATCACTATGATGACCTGAAGTGGAGGAAAAGGGGAATCTTGGACATCTGGGTCCAAGAAGCTTCAGCAGGGCAGACTCCACAGATATGCAAGTATCTTTGCTACTACTTTACTAAGAAACATGCTGAATCCAAGCAAAACTGGTATGCATATTGGTTTGTTTCTCTTTCAACAGCTGAAGCCAAATGGGCTTGCAATGTCCAGTCCCATGCAGGGTGCCTGGCCAGGATGAGGCGTGAGTGCAGTAAGTGGGAAAACATGTCTGATAAATGTAGTGCTAAGGTTCAAGTCTGTCTTCTGTCCAGTTTGAGTCAAATAATCCTCTCTATTCCTCTCACTCCAGGAACAAGGTGTATGGGTAATGTAGCTCACATTCTGGGCAGGTATCATGTGTATAAGTGACAGATTCTAAGGAACAATAACAATAAAGTTTAAAGCAGGATTGTGGCTTGATAACTAATGTGTCCAGTAGGGCTATATTCACTGCATGTGTGCAATAATCCGACTCTAGTTAACTGTTACATTAAGTGCAAATGTCCCCTGAAGTCATATCTTGTAGGTTCTAATCCCATGCCAGCCAACTTAGACATAACTGTCTGTCTAGTCTACTTAATGTACAAGAACATACCTCTCCACTATCACAATTTTTCTGAATACAATGACAACTGCCTCATCTGTCTGGTCCTTGATTAGCAGATAAATGATTACTTGGAATGCAATTTATTTGCAAATCCATTTACAGAAAACCTTGGTATGAGCACAGTATGTGAAACAGTTCCCTGTAGTTGGGCACCTGCAATTAGTGATTGGCCCATACTGTCCCATGCTATCAAGTTGAGAGGTATGTACGTGCAACTGTACTCACAACTGACAATGCACACCTGTAGACATATGTATTAGTAGTCTGTGTAGTAATAACATCTGCGAAGTCACTAATGGTATGTTTTTCTCTCTCCCAAGCCCTTATCTTCTTTAATTTATTAATGTTATTTATTATTATTATTTGATATTAATATATTCTTTTAAATTAAACTAACTGTTATGTTGGCCTTATGGGTTATTTCATACTGGTATGCTGTTAACATACTTACCTTAATTTGTATTTTGCTTAATCACTATTATATTCCATTAATTTAATACTAACATTTGTTTGGTTATAAATAATCTTTCCTTATGTTTACATTTAATTTACTGCAGTGCAACAAAGTAGGCCAGTTTCAGGTGATCCACCTATCTTGGCTCTCCCCCCTACCATGGAACTGGGGCCTAGCATGTCTGGGCCACAGTCTGGTGGTGCCCCTCTGCTGCCCCTGCACTACTTGCAACATCAGGTAGTTCCGCCCCACAGGCTGGGTTTGGGCCCCCCCCTCTGGGAGTGGTGGTGGAGGGGGTGATTTTGTCATCCGTGATGAACTACCAGGTATGGTGCACAGAGAGCTCCTTCAAACTGTCAGAGCTTGCCTGTGCCGGATGGAAATAATGCTCATCATCCTGGTGGGGCAGCCTCACCCTGGACACCAACCTCCACCACTGCACCACAGGGGCAGTGAAGGAGCAGTGCTGACAGTACCATGGCTGAGGACTTGAGTCACACTGCTACCATGTGGATGCTCCTGGGACTGGGATTCCACAACACCCTCCCCGTCCAAGGTGTTCAGACACCTCTTGTGTCACACAGCAATTCTGTCTGCAAAAGCTTCTTCACCTTCCCATCTTACATCCCCCACAGCTACCTATCTCCCTTCCCCAAAATTACACTCTCACCTTTAAAAAAAATAAAAAGGGCACCCGTCGCCAAAAAAGAAAATATCATCCCATACATAGTTCTCCATTTTGCACACATGTCCACTGGACACACTTAATTTGGTCCAACTGGTTGGCTTGAGAACATAGGTGGTCATTACCCATCTCTAGGTGTGACAGTCCAAATTCATCTAAAAGATCTGTTAAAATGCACAGTTTCTGCTGATGAAGAAATGGATTGTTATAGTTCTTGCCTACACCCATCCTGCACATCTCTAGCTACATTTCACTATGCTTTTCCCCCACTTGCACCCCTTTTCACCAATGTCCCATCTCCCCATTTTCCATTTATTTAAAGATTTTTTGCATGCTGCATCACTTAGCTATGATAAATAGCACTATACTAATACATACATTTGGAATAATATTAAATCACATTCAAAAAGTATACCTGCATCCTATTTCGAACCCACGTCCATTGCACCTGCAGAACAGTGGATCATCCCATCAAGCCACACAGCTGCTAGTGAAAATGGGTGTTTTAAGCAAAACATAGTAATGCTGTACTTCCCCTCATTAACCATGTTTAAACAGTGCTGTGCATCGTGCCGAACCATGCAAATCAGCTAAAAGATTCATACAAATATAGTACAGTAATTAGCACTCTAGTACACAAATACATCACTATAAAGACACACACATAAGCTTAGATGTAATTGAGGTATCTGATAGCAGGTAAACCTGCAGTTAGGTCTGCAACATGTAAGAACACACTTGATAGAACATTAATGGAAAAGAGGATTTTAACAGGGACTCTGTTACACAAATACAGCACTCTAAAGCCATACACATACTAACAGATGTAAGTGCGGTATTTAACAGCAGATAATACAACATGTAGAAATTCATCAGCTGCACAGTGACTCCTGTAGCTCAGTCTGCAAAATCATTGACAATATAACTTTTTGGTACACATGGTCCTGGGTACAAATACAGCTATGTCTACAAATGAAAATACATGTATGTGGTTATCAATATTATATGGTTATCAATATTATAAAGTGTGATATGTATGCCTGTCTTATCACCTATTTATCCACCCAAAGCATCACAGTTGGAATGTTGGCATCTTTATTATAGAGGGCAAAGGCATACAGACAGGACCACTCTCATCCTACTCCTAGTACAACAGGGAATGCAGTAGGCTGAATTCCCACTGGATGGAAGTGTGTACTGAAATTGCACTCCAGTAATATCACACTGCAGCCCGCAATGTTTTGCTGGTGATTTCACAGACAAAGCTTCACAAATAATATACAGATATGGAAGTTGAGCTAGATGCAAAGGTTGCCAGCACACACTCAACAGGGGAATACCATGGCATAACAAGTGATCTGCAGTTGTCAAACTGCCTGACATCATAGTTAATGTACACCAACCTGTTTTGTAGGACACACCAAGCATTTTGGCTTGCATTGTCTTACTGATAGCATTGGCTGACAGACTTACCTAACACACAAACCTTACTTCCCAGTGGGGTGGGTACTCTCAGTCTGGCTCTGCCTATAAAACAAGGCTGCCACAGGTCCCACACTTACTCTTATGGCTTGTCGTCCTGCAAAGTGTTCACCCTTTCTGCCTATGCCTGTAGCACATGCATTTGTATGTAAATAGTAGCTGCTACAGACATTTTCTCTGCCATGATGTATTATTTGTCCTCCATTATTGTCCAACACAACCTAGAGAAAGGGGTTGTAATGCACATTGAGGCCTTATATCTTGTTCAGTGGTTGTGTGGGATTGGCTACTTATACTTCAAATCAGCTATGTTAGCTGAAATTAGCAGTTCAGAAGCATAGATTGGTTCAGAGGCAACCACTTCTTAATAGAGAACCAAGTTAAAAAGGCAAACAGTTAGCTAGGGAAAACAATGTGTATGAGAGTTACTTTTCACAGTCAACCTGTTGGCACAATATTTATGTATCTGTACCTTTCAAAAGAGGAGTATTGTACTCCCCATCAGGTATGTAACCATTTTGTTTCCATGTCCATATGTTACCAGATGGGTAGAAAACTGGCTCACTGATAGAACCCACCTAGTCAATATAGGGGAAGCCACCTCAAGCAGTAGACCCGTAAGAAGCACTGTACCCCAGGGATCAGTCTTGGGCCTCTGCTTTTTGGGATATAATTTACGGAAGTGCAGACCAAATCTAGTGGGCTATGGCTGACCAAGTTTGCAGATGACTGCAAGCTGGGCGCTGTCATCAATTCCCCTAGTGATGTGGACATCCTCCAAGAGGGTCTCACCCAAACAAATGATTGGTGCCAGAAACTTGGCCTCAAACTAAATGCCAAAAAATGCATTATCATCCCTTTTGGAGAGAGTGACATCCCCACAAATGATCACATTAATAAGTTACTAAACATGCAATCAGTTGTGAGGGACTTGGGCATCCAGGTTGATGACAAACTGACTTTTGACCACCATATTGCCTCTTTTGAACAGAAAGTTTTCTACATGGCAAATCTCATTAGTAATGGTACATTATCCAGGGACAAGGTGGTCATAACATCTCTGTATTCTTCCCTTATAAAACCCATTGAATACAATGCCCCTTTCGGCATGTACCTCAAAAAGCACATGCAGCAGCTGGACAGACCAGAGGTTCCTCACCTAGAGAATCCAGGGCCTCAAACATCTACCCTATGCAGATAGGCTAAAAGCCCTTTCCCTCTACTCAGTCTCCTACAGACTCCTCAGAGGTGATCTCTGTCTGGTGTACAAAGCAATCTCAGACCCCACCCTAATGGAACTGCTGCATATCCTCAAGTCAAGATCCACTCGAGTAACCCACATGTGTGACCTCAACCTGGTCTGCGACATCAATAGGACTTGTTTGCTGGATATTTTGTGTCCCAGAGACTCCATCTTCTGTGGAACAGACTCCCTCTCCATGTAAAGCAGAGTACCTCATTAAACCTTTTTAAGCACAACCTGGATAACTGGATGGGGAACAGAAAATATACCCCTGGGATTCCACCCGTGTCCCTGCTGGACAGTGGCATAGGTTGCTGACTTGTTGGAACATGGGCTAAATTCTTGGATAGGCTTGTAAGGGCCTCAGTGCCAATAGCCTAGCAATTTCCTATGATACTACATTTCAGATTCAGAATTGTTTGGGACACACCTATGGCTACAGTACCATGATAATCATGTAACTATCAGAGCATAGGAAGGAATGTCAGCACAAAAGCAAAATGTCTTCACAAAGGTAAAGCAGTATAGGTGCATGGCTCTATAGCGTCATATGTCAGGGCTCTGTCCTGGGGCCCCTCCTGTTTGGCATATACTTCTCAGAAGTACAGGCAAGCATGGAAGGGCTGTGGCTGACTAAGTTTGCGGACGACTGCAAACTGGGTGCTATAACAGAGTCTCCGGCCGACATGGAGATCCTCCAGAAGGGCCTAAATGAGACTGATGCATGGTGTCAAAGCCATGGTCTCAAGCTAAATGCAAAACACGTGTAGTACTTCCCTATGGAAAAAACAGAGTACCTGCAAACTACAACATAGGAGGTAATCCCCTGAAATCTGAAGAAGAAATAAGGGATCTAGGGACCCAAGTAGATAGTCAGCTTTCCTTTGATAATCATGTTGCCAAAGTGGTTAGAAAATCCTTCTATGTGACCCATTTGATCACAAAAGGGTTTGCATTAAGATCTAAGGATGTAATGGTGCTCCTCTACTCTTCCCTCATCAGACCCATTATTGAGTACAATGCACCAATTGGAATGTACCTGGCTAGACATCTCCAGTAGTTGGAGAGACCACAAAGGTACCTAACCAAGAGGATTACTGGCCTCAAACAGTTGCCCTATGCAGTATGATTTAAAAAGCTAAGACTGTTCTCTGTTGCATACCGCTTTCTCAGAGGTTATCTCTGTCTAACGTACAGAGCCATGCCCAACCCAGAATTGTTGAACATGCTCAATCTTAGCAAAACCAAATCTACTCAAGCTACACGCTCTAGGGATATAAACCTCAACACAACAATGAATAGAACATGCTGGAGGGATAGATTCCCTTTGCAGAGACTTCCCTTACTATGAAACAGGGTCCCGATCTACATAAGACAGAGCCCCTCACTATCACTCTTCAAGAGGAACCTTGATGAGTGGATGGGTAACAGAAAGTTCACACCGGGGATCACACCAACAGCACTACTAGATAGGGGCCAAGGGTACTAGCTGCTAGTACAAGAGTCTAGGGAATTACTAAAGGGGGTGGTGACTACCGTATAACGTGGCTGGAATAATATATGCCTTCGGGTAGATAGCCCAGTACCAACCTATGAACCTATGTGTTTCACAGGCTAACAGGGACAATGGCATCATGCAGCCTATTCCTGCATCTGTAATCTCTGACATGATGTGGTTCCCTTGATAACTTTAAGCAGGGTTCTGGGAGCTGACACATCTATAAACTGTGGTGTAGGAGATGCACCATCTACAATGCTGTGTCCATTACAAACATTTGTCCTAATCCAATCATGATTGCCTTGTTCTGCATCCCATTGTGTTACTTACACATAATGTGTATTACAGTAGGTGTGGTTCGCATGGATGAGGAGGCTGTTACATGTAGTGTGTAGTGTCAGGGTTACATACCTGTCTCTCCAGCATGGTTTGTTTATACCACAGTCAAGGTGCAGCTGTGTACAACAGGTGCATCCCATGCTAGTCCTTTCTTGGATGTGCAGGTGGTACATGATGGGATCTTACAGCTTCCTGTATGGCAGGCATGCACCTCCCCAGCAAAGCATATAGGAGATAAAATACATAGTTTCAGCCTTGACTCAGTCTACATAGGATGTGTTATGTACACTTTGTATTGGGTTATTGTGGGACTTCTCTGGCTGCTAGAGGTGTCAGATGTGCCTGTGTACTTGCATACCAGAGATGTCACTGCACTCCGTGATAGCTGTGATGAGTGCCACATACATTGTAACAATGACATTCTGGGATTTACTTCCCATATGTTTATCTATAGGTTGTACAACAGTGCATGAAGACCCACATTTTACCGACCAGTGAAAGTCAAAGATTACATCACTCTCTGCATCCATAAGTTCCTGCCTAATGGGTCAACTGTTGGAGGTGTGCAGACAACACAATATTGTCCAGGTGGTGGCTAATTGCTAAAAGTATAGTATTGTGCATTCCTTGGC
The DNA here is from genome assembly GCF_019279795.1 of Protopterus annectens. Taxonomy (NCBI): domain Eukaryota; kingdom Metazoa; phylum Chordata; order Ceratodontiformes; family Protopteridae; genus Protopterus; species Protopterus annectens. The sequence goes on from NC_056750.1 coordinate 275,418,160, forward strand.
ATGTAGTATTTTTCAGTGGTTCTGACAACACCTGAATGTGTGTGTCAGCCATCTTGGGTAACTGTTGGTTCTGTGTGGGAAACATTGACAGTCCCTTATTTGCAATCATCTGCAAATGTAGTCAAGTCTAAGGTCACTGACAGTGGCCATGGCTGCAGATAAGGGAATGGCTAGGAGGGGTAGTCCCAGGAATAATGTGTGTGGGTAGTTCACTGGCCACTGGGCTCATTGTAGTGCTGGCCTACACAACCCTTTCTTCTCCGATAATGACTGTTAGACACTTGGCTATCCAACAGCTGACATAAGTTTGCAAATAACCTCTACATTGTGTCCACAATGCCTGATGGCCTAATCTTGACAAATGCCTTCTTGGGCCATGGTAGGTGGGGTGAGTCATTTTTCCCTCATCCGTTGCTCTCTGTAACAATTCGGACCAAAACTTAGGGTAGACATGATCTGACCATGAACAACACAGACTGGGTATAAGCCAGTGCTGTAGGTCTTCTACTTCATTTCCATGATAAATATTTTCATGTATGTAAATGTAACACTACTGAGACATCTGGGAACACTGGTTGTCACTACATGCTACTTGCCCTGTGTGCAACTATGTACTGACTTTAATTCCATCATGGTTTCCAAGAAGGTAGTGTGCCAACATGTCTGTGTCTGTAAAGAGCATAGGTAAGTTATGGGGGGGGGGGTCATACGTACACCCTGGAGGTAAGGTGGCACTGTTCACACAGTTATCCTGCAACTGCTTACCAGATAAGCAGTGTGTACTGTGCTGACACAATTAGCTTGTGAGGAATGGTGACAAGAGCGGAGTCCCCTGAATTGCTGGTGCCTGGCTACTACATATGCTGGTCTCAGCACAACCACTGTCTCTTGGGATACCATGCTCCTACACTTTGTCTCTCACCAAAAGCAAAATGTTAGTACCAAACTCTGCTTGAGGAGCAGGCCACAGTCTGTTTATTCATTCACATAGTTGTCCCACTTCATACAAGGTTCTGTAGCCTTGACACACCCTTTACCAGGTAGATGCCTTGAGTAGCAATCAGAACAATCATTACAGTGTGTCATGTATTATGCCTAGTATTCCAGGGTTCTTAGGATTTCAGTTGGGTAAAGAGTGGATGATGAGTTGGAGCACAGCTGCAGTGTCACACTATGATGTACAATGTCCGGTGACATATACGTGAAAGGTTGCTCAGGCAAGCACCATTGTGGCAGTGATCCCTGTTAGGTCAAAATGTCACAGCAGTTTATGCAGCCTAACCATCATCAGCTTCATGGTGCATGTCTGCATGCCATGGTTCTGAAGTGTACTGCAGAGGGGTGGCCACCTTTGGTCAAATGTGTGTACCCCCACTTGTCCTATGTATGTCATACTGTACATTTATGTAACCAGAAAACATGTGTGTTCCACATCATGTGACACAACATCCAGTGTGCTGTCTGGTTGTCTGACAGGCAGTATAGACTAGAAAGACCAGAAGAGCAATGACCACAGATTTTAACAAGTTCTCTATGAATGCACAAACATCCACATCTTCACTGCAAGGTGTGCCACCTGTACAACTGCATAGACTCGGCTGTAGCTGACAGGAGGACAAATAGCACCTCATGGCACAGCATGGGTGCATTCACACAATCTCCCAGTTATGTCACTCTCCTACAACAGGGTATTCCTGAACATATGCTTGTTCACATACCCATGGTTGTAACCTCATGCAAATGTGTATGTAGTATCATTTCTATTGGTAACAGCAATGTTCCTGGTAAGTAGCACATCATTAGCAACACCTGATGTACATACACTGGGGTGATAGACCAGGGCACACAGGCCTAGCCACACAGGTTTACACCTACTTTAACATAAATCACCATGTCTCCACAGAGATAAGACGGGTAGTATATCATGCTTATGTCATTAGTGAGGGCATTGTCACTCAATCATGCAGTGGTTATAACCTCCGTGTAGAATTCCATCAGCATGCCCATATTTCACTGCAATGGCCTTTTTGTCATGTACCTTTGCAAGCACAAGTGGCAATTGCACACAATACAAACTTTCTTCATAAGGGAATTCAAAACCCCAGGATCTGACCTACAGATATTGTGTGCAATAACTGTCACTGTAGCTTGTGTCATACAGACCACTCTGAAGTGATCTTTGCCTTGCATACAGGGCAATGTGTGACCCTGCTGTATTGGACATGCTGCAACTCTGTGAGCAGAATAGTACAAGTATTACCCACTGTAAGGACATAGGATCTTAGGAAGTTACTAAACTACTGGCTCTGAGCCCCTTACAAGCCTAGCCAAGAATTTAGCCTGTGTTCCGACAAGTCAGCACCAGATGTCCTCGCCCAGCAGGGACACAGTTGGAATCCCAGAGGTGTATTTTCTGTTCCCCATCCAGTTATCCAGGTAGCACTTAAAAATGGTTAATGAGGTACCCTGCTTAACATGGAGTGGAGAGGGAGTCTATTCCACAGATGTGGAATCTATGAGACGCAAATCTGTCTGCCAACATGTCCTATTGTTGTCACAGACCAGGTTGAGGTCATGCATGCAGGTTACTCAAGTGGAGCTTGACTTTCGCATTTGCTGCAGTCCCATCATGGCTGGGTCTGAGATTGCAAGGTATGACAGTTAGAGGTCACCTCTGAGGAGTATGTATGAGACTGAGTAGAGGGAAAGGGTTTTTACCCTGTGTAGTGTGGATGAATGCCCATGATTCTCATGGTAAGTAACCTCTGTGGTCTCTGCAGCTGCTGCATGTGCTTTGTGAGGTACATGCCGAAAGGGGAGTTGTACTCAATAATGCGTCTTGGATAAGATACCCTTCCTAATGAGTTGGGCCATGCAGAAAGCTTTCTGTACAACGGAGGCAATATGGTGGTCAAAAGTCAGTTTGCTATCAACCTGGGTGCCCAAGTCCCTCACAACTCATTGTGTGCTTAAGACTTCATTATTAATATGATAATTTGTGGGGATGTCACTCTCCTCTAAGGGGATGATGATGTATTTTTTCGCATTCAGATTGAGGTCATTTTTCTGGCACCAGTCATTTGTTTGGGTGAGACCCTCTTAGAGGATGTCCACATCACTAGAGGAATTGATGACAGCACCCAGCTCGCAGTCATCTGCAAACTTGGTCAACAACAGCCCACTGGCTTTGGCCTGCCCCTCAGAAAAGTATATCCCAATCAACAGAAGTCACAAGAATGATCCCTGGCAAACACCACTCATTATGGGACTACTGCTTGAGGTGGCTTCCCTATTTTGACTAGGTAGGTTCTATCAGTAAGTCAGCTTTTTATGTAGGTGGTGTATCAGTTGTTGGTGAAAGTTGATGCAGTGAATTTACTGGCAAAGAGTGAAGTGCTTTGTCAGATCAATGGTAAATTCAGAGAGCTTAAAGAAGACACTGGTTCAAAGTGTAATGTTATATCAGCAGACACATTAGCTAAAGTGAGAGCTAATGAGCAACTCAATGTGGCCAGTAGTGCAAAACTTGTTGCTTATGGAGGTGAAGAAATTCATACTGAAGGTTGAGTGGTGCTTTCATGTCATTTGGGCAAGAGCTGTTACAACTTATTTTATGCGGTACGAAGACCAGTACAGCCTTTATTAGGTCTCATAGATAGCTTGATAATGAATCTGCTTTCTTTAACCGAAGAAGTTCATCACATAAGTACACCACCTAGTTCTAATTTTTCTGAAGCTGATGTTTTCAAAGAAATTTGGTCAAACTTCCAGTTGAATATTCCATGAAGGTATACCCAAAGGACACTCCAGTAGTTAGACCAGCAAGAAGAGTTCCGATAGCTATGCATGACAGCAAGGTGCGATTTGTCCAGTTACAGAACCAACTGAATGGGTGTTGTCTATGGTAACAACTCAAAAAAGGTTCAGAAGGAATCAGAATATGCATTGACCCAAGTGATTTGAACAAAGCATTGAAGAGACCATATCATCAAATGTACACAGTTGAAGAGGTTGCAGCCTTAATACTGAATGCTACTGTTTTTTTCTGTTTTTGATGCAAAAAGTTCATTTTGACAAGTGATGCTTGATTAAAAATCTTCACTCCTAACCACTTTTGTTACTCTGTTTGGCAGATACAGATTCCTAAGGATGCCATTTGGAATAAATTCTGCAAGTGAAGTCTTCCAGAGTGCAATGGAGCAAATTGTTTTGGGTTATCCTTGTGTCATAATAGTAGATAATTTATCGGTTGAAGGCAATGGTGAAGCAGAGCATGACAGAAACCTAAAGGGAGTTCTAAACAGAGCACATGAAGCCAGCTTGAAGCTCAATCTTCTGAAGTGCAAATTCAGGCTACCAGAAGTCACATATGTAGGTCATTTATTTATCAACACTGACCTGAGACCAGACCTGACCAAGCAAGTGGCTATCCTTGAAATGTCAGCACCAGACCATGTGCAAGCTCTACAACATTTTCTAGGCATGGTCAACTATGTAGGCAGGTTTATACCAGACTTCAGTGAGTTGACAGCATCTTTAAGAGAGCCAATGTGCAAAAATGTTGCATGGTCATGGTTAGAAGATCACCAGAAGGCATTTGACAACCTTAAGCAGAAAATTGCCACCCCGCTTATGTTAAGATACTATGATATGAATAAACCAGTGACTCTTGAAGTATGACTGTGCCAAGACCAACTTTTGAAGCATCACAGAAAGAAAGTAGACCAGTAGCCTATGCATCTGGAACACTTGCCTAACTGAAATGCAATATTCTGCAATTGAGAAAGAACTTTTGGCAATAGTATTTACATGTTCCAAATTTCATGATTATATTTATGATCAAGCCATTCAGAATGAAACTGACCACCAACCTCTAGTTACTATTCTGAAGAAGCCTATGCATTCAGCTCCAGCAAGATTACAAAGAATGATGCTCACATTATTAAAGTACAACTTCAAGATGGTCTATATGAAAGGCAAACTACTCTATGTGGCTGATACTTTATCCAGATCACTCAGCAATATGACAGAACAGCTTGATGCAGATAATTTTGACTTTGACATGATGGCAATGTGCGATTTTTCTACCACAAGGCTTGATGAGTTACGAAATCACACTAAGACTGATCCAATTTTGCAAAAGCTCAATCACTACATTAATGTTGGATGGTTGTTAAAGCAATCAAGTGTACCACCTGAAGTGCAAACCTATTTTCCTTACAGAGATGAAATGTTGATGGAAGATGTCATTATTTTCAAAGGTCCTAAAGTTGTTGTTCCAGCTTCTTTACAGCAAGAATATATCCAGGTTTTGCATCATGGTCACCCAGGTTCCACATCCACTAAGATAAAAGTTAGAAAATTGGTATTTTGGCCTTCAATACCAAAAAACATTGATAAAGTACTTTCTTCTTGTTCAGTATGCAATAGTACTAGACAGCGTCTGCAAAGAGAAACTCTTCCTCAACTACCTTGGTTGACAGTAGCCACTGATATTTTCAAGTGGAACAGTCAACACTACTTGGTATTGGTAGACTCTTATTCAAACTGGTTTGAGATTGATCTACTACCTAACTGAACATCTACTGCTGTTATTAGTAAGTTGAAACATCATTTCGCAGTCCACACAAAGTTATTTGACAATGGTACTCAATTTACTAGTCAGTTGTTTCAGAAATTTGCAAGAGAATGGGACTTTGTACATGCTACTAGTAGTCCTGAATATCAACAGTCAAATGGTCTAGCTGAATGTGCAGTGCAGAGTGCAAAGCAATTACTTGAAAGGTCAAAGTGTGACAATACCAATGTCTTTTTGAATTTACTTAATCTCAGAAACATACCACATCACAATATTCTTGGCTCACCTGCTCAAAGACTTCTTTCAAGGCAAACCAGAACTACATTACCTATTAGTTCCAGTTTACTGAAGCCTAAAGTCAAGAACAGAACCAGAAAGGCTCAACTATTCAAGAAGTGTTCCACTCAGAAGTCCAGTTATGATAAATTGAGCAGATTGTGTCATCTGTTGAGGGAAAGAGAGACAGTGAGGATACAAATGGCAAAAGGTTTTGACCGGATTGGTCAGGTTACCGGAATTTGTGCAGAGCCCAGATCCTACCTTGTAGAATCTGAGGGTATGGAGTAAAGGAGAAACTGCAGACATGAACTTCCTGTACCAGAACCATTATCACAACATTGCTCTAAATCTCACAGTGAACCAAACATTGTTTCTATTCCAGAGTGTGTTCCTACCTCTGAATCCATTCCTGAAGATGTTCCAAATAATTGCAGACTCAAACATTGTAGTGAGACAGTTCCAGTTGCCAAGTCCAATTCCCAATTTTACATCACATGTTCTGGATGAATATCTAGGCCCAGTGTGAAATACACAGCAGCTTGAGCTTAATTATGTATATATTTATTTAATTCTGTACCCAATGTAGGAGTAAAACTGTGATATCTGTATGGTAAATAGATTCAAGACATTGCATGTTTTATTTTTCAAGAGTGAGAATGTAGATCAGAATGCATGTGCTGTGTACTATACCTTTAAGGAGCATCGTGCATATATAAATAGCAAACATGTGCCATTACTAGTGCCATTTTGAGAATGCAGCCAGAGAGAAAGCATATATGATTCCAGCAGTTAGTTTATATATAAGTTACTTAAGTTAAAATCAGTTAACTTCTATAGTGATGTGTTTGTATAAAATAAAGTTTCTTGAACAGAACCCACAAAGACTCTTTTATTGTGTCCAAGTAGGAGCATGACACAGGTAAGGCTAATTAGGCTGATGGGTCTATAATTTCCTAGATTGGTGGATGCTCCTCCTTTGTGCAAAGAGATGACAGTGGCTGTCTCCACTCAGATGGAATGAAGCCAGTACACTCTAGTATTGATTGAATAGGGTTCCTAATGGTGCTGCAAGTTCCTGCCTGAGTGCATGTAGGATGTAGCCTGGGATGTTATTGGGTCCCATTACCTGGTATGTGACATTAATAGTACATGCTGGTGGGGAGATACATGCACCACACTTTCACAAACCATTGAAGCAGACCCCCACCTAATAGCAAACAGTGGACCCCATTGGCCCTCCTCAGATGCAATCTGTATGATGGGCTATGACTGTTATGTCACCATAGGGCTTCTGCATGTGTCCCTTGTGGACAGGGACAATATATGCTGATATATATATATATATATATATATATATATATATATATATATATATATATATATATAAGGGTAAGAACGTGACTAGATTTTATAGGACCTAGGCCCATTAGGCTACTATTGTCCAATGAACCTATGATCCCATATGCTGATGTAAAATGCTCTAATGTCCGTACACATACACCTGGCTACAGTGAGAATAGTACCACTATCAATTCCTATATACAGAACAGTACACAGCATACACAGTTCAGTTTGGCTGCAAATAGATCTACCTATCTAATGGTACACACTAGAGATTACAGTACTTAACACATGCTCCACACCTCAAGTGTGCTATTAACATCTCTTTGGGAAATGTTATGTTATGGTAGATGACATCAGTGGGCCTTGTTCTTTGAAGGCACACATCACCTATAACACCCAAAATACTGCAAGGTCCCACCTCTTTCTAAGTCAGTGTGGTGATCATATTTATTTTGCAGGGGGATACACACAGACAAGTGGGTTGGAATGAGATTAGAACCCCTAACTACCTAGTGTTACACATTACAGATCACAGCATTTACAGCAAGCACCATGGCTTAAGTCTGACATTACCATAGCAGTTATTAGTGTTAAGGTATAGGACATCAGCAGGTCTTGTAGAACAGAGGGGTTTGAAGGTTGGCAGCACCTGTAAGGGCTAAAAAGTGCAGGCACACTGAAATATGGGAGCCAATGTGGGATTCCCATTTGTTATGCCAGGGGATGCGAGTGCGCACACACACACACACACACACACACACACACACACACACACATATACACACACACGCACGCACGCACTCATGCATGCACACACACACACACACACACACACACACACACACACACACACACGTCCCAGAGTGAGATTAGAATACCTACCTATCTAGTGTTACACACTACACATCACAGCATTTATAGCACGCACCATGGCTTAAGTCTATTTTATATGTGACTGCAGGCAAATACTAGTAAAGTACATAAACTAGGCTCACGTTGAACAGTGTATGAGTTGCAGAGTGACATTGCATCTCAACTGTTCTCTGCATCTTGTAGCCTTGCAGTCAGATAATTGTTGTTTATACTAGCCGTGTGCGTACAGTAGCCATTTCAACCATATGGGGCTGATTGCATTTGGACAGGCAAGCATGTGGGCAAGAACGATGTGCCCAGTCATTGCATGCATACACAACAAGATACATAATTCCACCCTGTTCACCCATTGATGCATGTGTTGCGACATCCAGCAGGCACAGGGGCTGTAAGAAAGTGCATTATCTACTGTTGAGCCCTTACATTTGGCCCTTTGAGCAACATTATATATGTGTCATACTGCATCCTTAATCACCAGTATCAGGGTATGGAGGACAATACAAACAGACATATAAACATATATCTGTAGGTAACATAGATGTAAATATACGTGTGTGTGTGTGTGTGTGTGTGTGTGTGTGTGTGTGTGTGTGTGTGTGTGTGTGTGTATGATATAGTATATTTCTTATGTAGATGTATTGGGGAAACAGAGATGTATGTGTCATGTATATATATATATATATATATATATATATATATATATATGTGTGTGTGTGTGTGTGTGTGTGTATGTATAGATTTATATATACCTACAGATATATACTTATATATATCTATAGGGAGAGTGAGATACTGACAGATAGGTATGTATACATACACATCTGCATCTGTAGACATATCTATATATGACAAGTCATTCTGAGTGGGGAGTAAAAGACTTTCACTCTGCTTAACCAAGTGTATTAGCATGCCCAGTAGTGGTTTTGCTAGTTTTAAATGAACTCCAGTCCACACCTACCTGTACTCCAGTCCAGGATTTGTGTGTTACACAAAACCATGACATCTGTCCCTGATTCTGCACTGCTGCATATCACTGAAGTTGGCTACAACTTTCTTCAGTTGTGCAATCTAATTAATATGCCATAAAAGTTAATAATATTACACCACACACAAGACTGATGGCCTGTAAAACAAAAAGTAATACTACCTGACATCCAAAATAAGTAGTTAGGTCTAGATTAGAACCCTGAATGCCACCACACAAGATAATTGACCTAGTCCTTTGAACCACACAAGCTGCAAGCTGCTTGACAGACAGTGATCGTTCATTAGACATTCAACTGCATACATACGTATATAGTTATTCCTGCACTAACATACAGAATGTATGATCAATTTTATTTGTTACTATCCTGAGACTGCCTGGCATGCTGATATACCATTCCTGAGTTTGTGCTACAGCAGTTACAAGGGAACACCGCTGTGTTGGGGGTGGTAGAACACCACCACTTGTTCTGCTAGGATATGCAGTAGTCTATCATGTCACCACACTGTGTCACATCTCCCTTGACTGATGTATTGGTAATCTGTTGCAGGAGGTCTGCATTAGTATTCCATGCATAGGGTCTAGTGAATACTTATGGAAACAAGGTAGTGGAATGTGTATCTGTAGCCCCATGTGGATGTACTTTCTATCTATGTAGCCCACTATATTTACTTGCATAATATACCAGAGCCATACATACAATGCTATAACATGATAATCCTTATGAGTATTGTGGAGGTTAAAGACTTACCTTGCAAATGCAACAGCTGACACAACCGTAGTTCAGGGCTGACGCTGTCTGATGCAAGCAGTACATGGCTAATACATGAGTTGGTACAGGATGTGAGGGTTGCCTGCCATCATTTTTAATTTCTGTATGTGAGTAGAAGTATGATATCAGTCCCTAGGGCCCTAGATTGTCAGTGAATGTGCTATGCACTGCCTCTTTGCTGAAGGCAGGGCATACTGAGCACATCTATGTCTGCCTACAAGGACATCAGCAGGTGTTCCAAGTCCTCCTGTGACTGTAGTGACCTAGGCACTGGTCGCTGCTATGTATACTGTCCCTTTGCTGCTCCTGTTGCAGCTGTTTCCACAGGATCATATTGTGTAGCATAGCACATACTGTCAATATATGTGCACATGTGGCTGGAGAATACTGCAGGGCTCCACCAGATATATCTAGGCACCAGAACTGTGACTGCAGCAGCCCAAACACATGCTCTATGATGTTCCTAGTTTGTGCATGTGCCTCATTATGGCATTCTTTTGTGGGTGTATATGCATTTCTGATGGGTGTCATCATCCACAGTTCCAAGGCATAGCCAGCATCCCCCAGTAAATGGCCGTGTGAAACATCCTCCCTAGCAAACATCTAGCACAGCTGTGATGTGTGCCAGATATGGAAGTCATGATAACTGCCAGGACTGTCAGCACACACATTCGGGATAATCCCTTGGACATTGCACTTGACCTGGCAGTTGATGAAGTGGTATCCATTGCGTTTAATATAGATTCTACCCTGCTCATCAGGTGGAGCCTTGATGTGTACATGGGTGCAATCTATGGCACTCAGTGCGTCAGGGTAGTGTGCTATATGGTAGAACTGTTGCATATTGCAGGCCCTCACCTCAGGGGAGAAGTAAAAAGATATGTGCTCACTGGCTGTCGTAGCATAGCATCCAGGAACTGGTGGAGTATCCTGGATGCAGATGCTTGTAAGACCCCCATCATATCCCCAGTTGATTTTAGAAATGTATTTGTAGCTATTAAACTAAGAGCTACACATACCTTTATTTCCACTGGGATGGGTTCCCCTCTGTTGGGTCTGGCTCTGGGTTGATGGCAACAGAGCTAAGGGAGTTCTTGTAACTTGTCCCTGTCCACCCTATAGCACTCTACAATCTCCAGCTCATGTAGCTCCCGGAAGATTACCCTGGGCCTGAATGCTCTTCTCCTTCTCAGCAGCAGTGACTTCATCCTCGAGTACATGCAGATGTAGAATAGCTGCAGCAGCCCCCTAACATTATCTCATCAGTTAAAATTTCCAAGTCAGTACTCCAATGCTTCAGAGTATTGAGGAAAAATCAGAATGTAGGGTGTATGCATAGTTTATAAAGGTCTGCTGTTGGTCCACCATGTGGGACTGGCTACTTATTATGCATTTCACCTGCCTAAATTGTAGTTAACATTATTTAATGGCCCTACTTTAGTGAGGAGTGTGCCACTGTGTGCTGCATCACTCAGCATAGCTTATTCACTCCTAAATAATCAGCATTGTCACATGTGCAGTGTTCTGCATGTATATGTTAATCTATGCAACACAGTGTGCAGCATAGCTTATACAAAAGTCAAAATCAATAATTGAATATATCTGGTTTTAATTACTTGCTATCAACATCATCACTGTGATGTGGATGGTCTTTTTCGAGTGAACATGCATACCGGGAATTAAACAATTCCTAAAAGTAACTGGACACACCCTCTACTGTTATCCACATCCAGTGGAAATATCAACATGGTGTAGGCACCTACAGGAAAGGGATTTTGCAGATACGGTTGCTCCTTTTACCAGTTCAACAAATTCACCTAATTTGCATACATTTCTGATGACCTATGCAACAGCACCAATGTACCATTGTACAGACCCATTGCAACATCAGATAATACATTTCTGACAAACATTATAAAATACTTTTTATTCTTTTTTTTTTCCAATTAGGCATTTTTGCGCACTGTGGTGCAAAGCGCAAACATGCCAAAATCATTAAAAAAATAATTTTTCTATTCCTTTGCATTTCCCAACATCAACAATACATTTTTCATACATCACTGTATGTGATCTAACCATTTCAGGGGAGTTATGCCCATATTTGTGAACTTTTACAACCCCTTCTTTCCATGGACATTCCTGTATTTAGAAAAGTTCTGCATACACTATGAACATGGACACAGGGTCTACACAGATGCCTTTCTACTTGTTGGATTGCTCCACCTAGGTCATTTTCATAAGATTCACCTGCTTATGAGGTAATTTGCATTACATAGAACTTTCTTTGTTTGCACGTGCTTGGGGACAGCTAAGTGACGCTTACTGAATCTAAAACCATTTGCACTCCTGTACACATCACAGTGCAATGCGTACATGAAAAAAATTGTATAGGGCTTACTGAATTCCCCTCACAATGTATTTCCCAGAATAATCATTCATTCATTCAACTTTGTTTACATGGATTATGCAATGATCCATAATAGCGTTAATTTTTCCAGAATATTCAATATGACATACTATATTAAAAATGTGTATACGTTTGAGATTATTGTTATATTATCAAACACGTATTACAAATAGTTTTGCTTTAAAAGAAATAACTTTTCAATAATTAGTAACCCGCAAGATACAGTGTATAAATGTTTAGAAGGGTTTTCATTTTTTCATTTCTCGTTACTGTACAGTGACGTCATATTAAAGATAAAATAAGAACTACAGAATAAGAAATAAAACAGATATAAAGAGATATAACCATCTTGTTTAAAGTTAGAGCTGGAAAAGGTTTAGATCAAGACACACAATATTGTAAAAAGTTATTGGTAGGATATATAGCATAGGGGTGCATTTTCCTGAAGAAAATGGTCACTAGTTTTTCATTAGATATAACACTACTTTTCTGCAGTGATATTAAGGGCTAATATCATAGGAAAAATTTGGCATGCTTGTCTAACCAGCCATCTGATAGTCTGCTTCATTTATTTAAAATGGACTTACTTCTAGTAGGTGTTTGAAGACTTAGTTACATTAGGTGTTTAAGGAAGTGCAATCTTGTCAATTCTCTACAGCTGGTGGAAGAAAACACATTGGTAAGGAAACATGCTGGTGGAACATGAATACTAAATAATGTGCTTTGTCTTTTTGTGTACAATGCCTTAGTTCCAGATTTGCATAACAAGTTGTATATCTAATCAAAATTTGTTCTTTTAAGCACTGGATGAAGCTGCCAGTCTATGTGCCCGTAATGGGACTGTACCATCTCCAGCTATTTAGATCTGAATAGTAATGACAGTTTTTAGGAAGAGTAAGAAAGGATATCCATTGGCATTTCCAAATTAAGGTTCTCCATGTAGACAAAGTCATCAAAATATATTAGTATAGGAATTTAGGGTAGGCAGATAGCACCAAGAACCTTTTTTTAGACTTATGGTGTGATCCTAGTAATAACAGATTACTTGTGATAACCTAAGACAGTCCTGTCTATATAATGGTACTATAGTGACTACAAAGTTGTAGATAATGTTACTCTTTGGTTCATTCAATGCAAGTTACTCTGCATATTTTTTCTGGTCAAACCTTCATTCATCTGTAACTGTGCTGAAAGAAGCACTATTTAATTATGCATTACTTGGATGGATGTCAAATACTCACCTGTTGAAATGTCATATTGCAGCAATCCTCACTACCTGCTTCTAAGACCCAAGTGTTGATAATATGAAGTTATAAAGAGCTGTGTTTAAACCCTATGTACTCAAACTAAATCTAATGAGATAAAAGCAAAACTAAAATACCTATTCCATTTACTCTACTTTTTGCAGGCAATTTCATCAAGAAGCTATTGAAAATCAAATTATTGTTACCTTTAGGTTCCAAAATGTGCAATACAACACACAGATCTTACTTTAACATCAACTAAATAAACAGTATTGATAAAATTTCTAAATGGGAAAAAAGCAACACACTTTAAAACAGAGTCACAAACTGAAGGATAAAACCAAAAACCATAAGTCTAGACTAAATAAAGTGGGACAGTCTCCTACAACATTCACTCAGAATTTCCAAACTATAAACATTGCACTTTCGTACCAAGATTATAGCTGCCAAATCACAAACTTCACCGTCAATGCACATTGCTGTATTTTCAACTTTAGATGCTACCAAGAGGTTTTGGATAAGCCTAAAGCTTCAAATGATTCACTGGAGTGCCATGATTATTCATTTAATGGCAAGCTTGCTCCACATAATAAGCTGTTTGTAGTACCCTTCTAAGGATTCATGATTACTTAAAAGCTTTTTCTCCAATGGACAAACTTAAAAAAATTACTGAGCGACACTTTCAGTAAAAAAATTATCTTAAGCTTTTTTTTTGCAGTGGTGACTCACTACCAGTGACATAGTACTTTAGGCCAGATAACCACCCCCTCACAATCTGTTCTAATTGTAAAGTACTCAGAAAAGTGAAATTAAACAAAGACAACCAACAGGCAAACATTAAAGCTTTTCTTTTACCTTTCTTAGGTTAACTGTAATGTTTTTTACTCTTCATAAATACCTGGGCTGTGATTGAAAATGTGGTCAGTAGACAAAGTCATCTCCATAATAAGCAAATGGGAAATGAAATACAATTGGTAAACATTTCCTTCAATGTGAGGCTCAAGTTTACTTTTCTACTTGCTATTCCATGCAGCCCAACACTCTGGGGATACCATCACTTAAACAAACCTATGCGAGTTACAGGCATAAGAGTCAATGTGTGTATGGTGTGATTGCCTATGTACTTTAACAACCCAGCCAATGATTTCTTCACTGCAATTTTGTGTGTTTATTACTGTCGCATGCTTCGTGATAGTGGGACATGTGTGAGTCCCTCAAATGACTGAATTTGATCAATTTCAATAATTACATTTCTTTGAGTTACAGATAGAAGAACCTTTACATACTTTTGCGGAGGGTACAGCACTGGCCTCACCTGTATGCATTTAAATGGTATGAAAGACCATGCCAAAAGGAAAACAATGGACATATGTCATTACGAACATCATGAAAGATAAGCTATACAAGGGCATTAAATTTTGCTGCAGAGAAACATCTGTTCACCACCTTATTTCTAGAGGTATCACTGAGTGGAGTGTAGAGTATGAGAAGTCATTTGTTGTAAACCAGGTTGACATTAGTGACAGTGGTTTAATACTGTGAGATGCTAACAAACTTCAGCCTATAAGCCCAAGTTATGGTTTCCTCATTCTCTGTTTACTGTGTGGCTTTGTGCAGGTCATGTAACAAGACAGCACAAGGCTTACCTTTGACAAGAGGCTTGTGCTTAAGTTTCATCACTGTGTAAGTGATTATTCAGCAGCAGCAACCGCATGGAGGGGACCTGGACATGAGCAGATGACCAGTAGCCATGAGTATGCTGAGATATAAAAACTATGACACTTCTATAAAGGAGGACTGCTGCAGTGGTGAAAATCTCACTTCCTGTGCTGTCATTAAGTAGTCCAAACTATTGCGCTTGCACATGGCTACCTGTTTTGTGTGTGTAATAGTACCATGGGTGTTCTGGGCATGTGGCCACCTGCATTGTGTGTGTGATAGCACCATTGGTGGTCTGGATAAGATGGCACCTGCTGTGTGTGGGTGATAGCACCATGGGTGGTCTGGACCATAACTTTTTTATTTCATATTTTTTGAGTTAGTGTTTGGAGTTTTTAAGTTCTAGTAAAACGCACAGTATCAACCCCCCCCCTCCCACACTACTTATGCTTCATCCCTTATATTGCTTAATGAGTATACCTCACATCTATTCAGTACATGTTTGGTTAAGATGTTGTTTACATTAACTGTGCATTGGGGAAATGGAAATATACTCTAGTCTGTATGTTTGTGCATCATGCTTCATGTGTGTGCTGCCCCTGCACCCAATGCACATGGAATCATGACGTGTACTTTGCATCACAAAAAAGATGGAACTCTATAGTAGGCCTCTACCAAGGTGAATACTAGCAGAGTTTGTCAGCCACCAGAAGATATAACTACATGTATGCTGATTAAGATCATTTGGACTGTAATGTTCCTGGTTGCATACATTCTGCCTGTCTGTAAATGAACTAAACTTCAATGTTAAATTTCAGGGTGGCAGAACTATTCAGAACCCCTTTAAGGTTGTCCATGTTACATTATAAATGCATCTTGTAAGGCAGATCTATAGCATATATTTGTACTGTGGTGTTCCTGAGTATTTGGTGTATACTACAGAGGCAGTTTGTATTGCCTTTTGTATTTACGTTAGCAGACATCTTAGATAAATGAAGAAAAAGACTGCCAGTGGAGTTGTTCGGAGTTACTTTATTATACAGAAAATAATCCAAAAAAGAACAGCAGGCCAGCATTCTACATAGGTAAAACTGAAAGAGCCCTAAGAAATAGGCTTTATGAGCGTTTTTATCAAATTGATAAGAGAAATACTAACAATGTACAATATAAACATCTAGTTAGTAGCCCGATGTGTTCTACCTTCAAATTTGGGCTTTTAGAACAGGGAAAATTTCAACCTAAGGGGTGGTGATTTTAAAACTTTACTAGAAGTAAGAGAAGTTAAATGGCAGGTAAAATTATATACCAGTCATGCCCCTGGGATAAACAATAGTATTAATTTATAACCAAATTTATAGTGAAGGTCAAATCATTTTAAATACAATGTTTTATTACTTCGATTATGTTCATTTTGGGTTCACTTGTGGTGGATGCTGGTGATTATTAATAGTAAGCTGTGGTTGCTTTAAAAGTTTTAATTAATTCTGTTTAATTGGTTAATTAGCTTAGGTATAAAACTCAGTACTTTATCAGTTTTTCTGATTCTGATGAAGTCCATTTTTATTAAGGACGAAAGTGCTCAATCATTGTGATTTTATTATTTTAAAGGAATAATGGTTTTATTCCAAACACTATAAAAAGGGAAGTCATTTTGTCTGGTGTGATTTACTTGTGTTTATTATATAGAAAGTAGATAAAGATTAAAAAGGCAAGATTAGGATAGAAACCATGCTGAAACAGATAGCATATTATTGTGGCAGACAATAAAGGAGTTGAGCATATATTCATTATGCTAGGACCTTTGAAAGCAGGAATAATTTTACAATTGTATGAAGATTGTTACAAGCAGTGAACAATCATCCATTTATTGATACAATAATGGTTGTTTTCTAGATGGTAATGCCAAAGCACTTCTTTTGAGAACATAATGATCCAAGGAGGAAATACTTTTGATTCTGATGATAGCTTCAGGTATTCATGAGAAGCATGCCAATTTCAGTTGATAGTTTAATTTTTTTCTGAGAGGTTTCCATAAGAAGCTCCTTGGCACCACTGAAAGTTGTAGCCTTGAAGATACAGAAATAAAATGCTCCACCAAGTGGTATAAGAATTTGATGCTGAAGAAGTGAAAAACATAGCTACCCAATACCTGCAGAGAAGATTGGAATCTGGTTTGGATATTGTTGATTTCTCATGATTAAGAACATTAGCTGCACCATACCAGTAATGTTTAGGCCTATGCTAATGCAAGACATATTATTCTTTATCCTTCTGACTTAACCTTACTGCAGAGTTCTCAGAAATTTATGAAACTCTTAGGAGAGCAGTCTCAATACCAACACCTCCATATTTACATTTACAAGTCACTGGATTCTTCATTTCCTTTGCAATATAGTGCCTTTTTTAGGCAAGATTCAAATCACACATTCACCACCGTAACAGGTACAAGCAAGCAAAATCTGAGTGTAATGCTCCTCAATGCTAGAAGTCTAAACCTCAAAATGCACTCACTCGAAGCACTTCTTAAAATGGAGAACATCAACATCTGTGCAGTGACAGAGACCTGGTTCAAGGCTCCAGAGAGCACCCCTGCATTACCAGGCTATAATTCATACCACACCTTTCGGCCACCTAACCTGGACTGAAGCACTAAAGGCAGAGGCGTGTCCATATTCATTAAGGATATCCACATCTCCAGGCTAGTTGCTCAGCATAATGCATCCGAAATTATCCAAGTGCAACTAACTCTGGGCAAGACCGCAATCCAAATTGTAGCTTGCTACAGATCCCCCACCATGCCCCAGGATTCCCACTCCTCATTTCTTGATACACTGGAAAATATTAGGATACAACCTAACACCCTAATAATGGGCAATTTCAACTACCCCACCATTAACTGGGAAAACTACTCATGTACCAACTCTTGTGCTCAACGTTTTCTGGAATTCATAAATTCCAATACCTTGGATCAACTTATCCACACCCCCACCAGGGGTAGCAATATCCTAGACCTAGACATTACCAACATGGGCAGCTGGAGTTCCACATCAGAGGTCAATTCCTTGTTGGTCAGATCCGACCACAAGCAAATCACCCTAGCCATCCACATCCCACCCCCACCCCCCATTAGGGAAACCATCGTAAAAAATTTCTACAAAGCAAACTCCACGCTTCTTAAGACAGAAGTGGCAAACTTCACAGCACCCATGCTGACAGACAGTAGAGGTATGACTGCTGAATCCTATACAATTGCACTTTATAAGCACTTACACGAGTGAATGAATTGTGCAATCCCTAACAGAACCAAGATGCTATCCTCCAAAACAAGGAAGCCAATCTGGTGGTCCCCTACTATAAACATACTCTACAACAGAAGAAAGAAACTGTTGCAAAAAAGAGTAAAATCCCATGATTGGCGGAACTCCATGGTCAGCCTCAGTAAGAAGCTGAGATCCCTCATAAAATTCTCCAAAGCTAATTATGAAAACAAAATTGCCACTGATTCTAAAGACAACCGCAAAGCATTCTATAGCTATGTCAAGAAACTCAATGGCAACACTCAGATCTGCTCTGAGTTACAGCACAATGGCACTAAATATACAGAACCAACTGATATTGCCAACATCCTGGTAGATAGGTTCAGTGCTAACTTTACCCCTCTCTCATCCCCTAATGGGCCCATCTCTATACCGGAAGAACGCAAAGTTCCTGTAATCACGGCTGCACAGGTAAAAAACACACTCTCCAAAGCCAAAAATACAGCAGCCATGGACCTGACAACATCCCAGGCTGTGTTCTACATGAACTACAGAATGAACTGGCACCCCACCCAAGTACCATGTTCAATCATAGCCTCACCTCAGGCTTTGTGCCCACTGAATGGTGCACAGCAATGGTTATCCCACTCCACAAAGGGGGAGCCACCACGTACCCTGGGAACTACCACCCTATTAGCCTGACGAGCCTGATGTGCAAGGCTATGGAACTTATCATCACAGAACTTATAAACAATGACACTGGTAATCTCCAAACTCTGGATCTTACCCAGTTCAAGTTTGTAAAAGGCAGACATGTCTCCTAAACCTGATAGACTTCTTTGAAGTGGTCACCAAAGCCGTAGATGAGGGTAAGATGGTTCACCCAGCCTATCTAGATCTCGCCAAGGTTTTCAACACCATCCCCTACTCTGGAATTATAGATAAACTCACTAAACTAGGTATAAATCCCTATGTCACAAGATGGGTTGCCAACTGGCTCACTGAAAGAACCCACACCGTGAAAGTAGCAGACTCCAAATCTAACTTGAGACCAGTGACATGTGGGGTACCACAGGATTCAGTCCTAGGTCCTCTCCTGTTTGGTATCTACTTTTCTGAAGTACAGGCTAACACAGAAGGTCTTTGGCTAACAAAGTTCGCAGATGACTGCAAACTAGGAGCCATGATCAAAACTCCTAATGATGTGGACATCCTACAAAAGGTCCTCACACTGAGACAGATGCCTGGTGTCAAAGCCATGGCCTCAAGCTCAATGCCAAAAAGTGCATTGTTATCCCTTTTGGCAAAAACTCTGTACCCATGAACTACCACAAAGGTGGTAGTCTACTTAACACCGAAAGTGTGATAAGAGACCTTGGGACACAGGTGGACAGTAGTCTCTCCTTTGATAATCACATCACCACAGTAGTCAGGAAATCCTTCTACATGGCGCACCTCATCACAAAAGGTTTCTCATCCAGTAAAAAAGAGGTCATTGTTCCCCTCTACTCGTCACTCATTAGACCCATTATAGAGTACAACACCCCTTTTGGTATGTACCTCACAAGACATCTACAACAACTGGAAAGGCCATAGAAATACCTCACAAAGAGGATCACCGGCCTCAAACAGATGCACTATGCAGACCGTCTCAAAAAACTCCAGCTTTACTCTGTCATATATCGCCTACTCAGAGGCGATCTCTGCCTGACATACAAAGCTATGTCAAACCCAGAGCTGTTGGACATGCTCCATGTAAAGAAATCCCAATCTCACCAAGCTACATGCTCTAGGGACCTAAACCTTGTCACCACAATAAACAGAACATGCTGGAGGGATAGATTCCTGTCCCAGAGACTTTCCATACTCTGGAACAAACTACCTATCTATATCAAACATAGCTCCTCATTAGCACTCTTCAAGAAAAATCTTGATGATTGAATGGGAGATAGGAAATTCACCCCGGGGATCACTTCTGTGGCTCTGCTAGACAGGGGCACAGGAAAATAATTTTCTTGAATAGCAAAAGCCAGGGTACCTTTTGGCCAGGCTTATATAAGCCCTAGGGCCAATAGCCTAGTACCTACCTATGAATCTATAATACAAAGTAGGTTCTTAAATTTGTACTCTTAGACTTAAGAGATATAATGGTGGGACACTGAATACAGAAAAATGATAAAATGCTGCCCAGCTAAGGCAAGATCAAGCATATAAGCTGCAAACTGTTTTATCTATTCCAGCTTGACTGAGAAGGATGACACGTTAAATGTCTTAGTATTACTGGAGAAGGAATACTGAAGCATTTTGTGATTTTTTTTCCAAGCCCCCCCCCAAAAAAAAAAAAAAAAAACTGTGAAGTGCTAAGTGGAAATTTGCACCATCTTTCCTGTATGCAAAATATTACTAAGTGATGAAACTACATACCAGTCTAAGATGCTCTGTCTTTTTTACCCTAGTTGTCAATTTATGTGGTTCCCGTTGTATGCTTGAGAACCATACAAGTGATCCCCTGATCAGCAAACAATTAACTGCAGTTGAATGGAAATATATTAACTCAGAAATTGCTTTATCTCACCATATTCCTCCTCTGAAGTATAGTGATCTCAGAGTTAATATATACATAAATATGTCTGGGCAAGTAATGGGGGCGTGGGGGTGCAGGTCCTCAAAATCCCTTGCACTAAGCACTTTTTAGGTGTAACAGCAGTTATTATACTTTGCTGTTTAGATGATCATACTTAATTTATTGGAGTTCATGGACTCGTGTTGAGGAGTTTAGATTTTCTGATAGGACACCCAATTTATAAGCAATACAGTTGGACAAAAGGATAGATATTGTGATCAAATGCTGTTGAGAGTCTATATGAAAATCAATCAAAGGTAGCAGTTTGCATTTGATGTTCGAAGTTTCACATGAAGAGAGAATATTAGCTGTGTCATTTGGTAAATCAGCACTATGAAGAAAAACATTTCAGATGCACAGATAGCTAAAGGAAAATTCTTCATACGTGGATACTGGTAACTCATCTGGAGAATGAGAAACAGATTATGAATACTTGGAACCATACTATAGTTATTCCACCAACCCTTTAATTTATTGTGTTTTAGTTTACAGGCAGGTGACAGAACAATGTCATAATCTTCAGAGGGAGAACACAGCTGAGTTCTTTTCACTGCTAAGTTGTTAGGTTTGTAGTGAAAGTAGTTTGTAAGCAGATTAGTTTTATTAATTGCCATGTGCATTAACATGTGGATAGAGTTGTAACTGGAGCAGGTTGAAGAGGACATCTGCCCCAGGTGTAAGTTGTCAGAAGCCACAACTGGCAGATGCAAATGATGTGGAAGTACAGAACAAGCACTGCTTTTTGAAGCCATGAGAATATCAATGCTTCATAAATGAATGATGTTAGTACATTACTGCATTTGAATTACTATATTACTACATTTCTACATTTGTGGTCCAGCCACAACTGAAGCACTGAAGTAACCAGTGTCAGCTGTAACCTGCTTGTTTTTGGGGGGAGTCTCAAATATTGAGAAGACACCCCCCTCCTTTTTTTTTTTTTTGTTGTGCCTCAACTTTGAGAGGAAAGCAATAACAGCTCAGGGAACTGCACAGGGCACCAAATCTTGTAGCTTTAGTTCTGTCAGCCCATGCTTTCACAAATCAATAACACATTGTTAATAGTACTGGAACCAGGACTGCGGTGGACTTTTAAGTCCATGCATGTTTCACTGATTGTTTGCAGCTGGCTGGGTTAACCATCTCCTGTGGCCCTGCTTCATTGTTAGAAATAGCCCAGGTGATTCTCTCCTTTGCATGCCTTTAGATCCGGTTTCCTCCCCACAGATACGTCCTACATTGTCTACTCGTTCCTTTCTGTCCCGGTTTGGTTTTCCTTTTCCCATTTGATTTCCTTTCCAGTCATTTGGATCTCTTCATATAATTCATGTAACCATACTAGTCTTTTTTTTTATTCTGAGCTTTTCCTTTTTATTAAGCATGAATACATTTGTCTTGTCAGACATGTATGAAGAGAAATATTTGTTTCCTGTTATATATCATTTCAGAAAATTTATAACAATAAGCACACTTTTTCTAAAGTCAGCAAAAAAGAGAGTCTCTGACTTCCTCACGACCCTCCATTATCTGTGTACCACATCTGTATTTCACAATAAGAATCTAATGATCCAGCAGTGATATCACTCCTTAACTTTAAGTAATAATGGTTTTTGAATGAAAGCACAGTCTAAAATATGCAGTAACCTCAGCATAAGATTATCCAAGCAGATTACAATCAGGCCATGTTCCAAAGAAACAATCACAGTGATTTAAAAGCCCTCTGACACATAGTCACTCATGCTTTTGTTGTACATTATATGGTACCATGCAGCTGTGCTCTGATTTCTGCAAAGGGCATCAGCTGCGCTAACAAAGTCAATGGGCAAGCAGCTTGCTTTTAAAAGCACAAAAGTGACTGTCCAGCTTTGTTATGCTGGTGATGGTGATCAGAGTGATCAATTGTTTCCATGACAACATGACAGATAATATAAACTGACTATTATCATAACCCATATCTTGTTTAGTGAATGAACTTACTAAATTTCTTCTAGCATTTCATTATTAAACTTGTACAATATGCGAATGTGATAACTCTTAACGGCAGAATTAAGGTGGTTCTGATAATACTATTGCAGCACCAATAAAATCTTATAATTAGATAAATCAGTTTGCATTTTATATTTTTATTAATTTTTACAATTATGCCTGTATTAGGAAAATGCCTCAACAAAGTATAGATAAACGAATGCATGAATGCATAAATACATATATACAGAAATCAATAAGCCAAATGATTATTTTGGAAAAAGGGGATCTATCTCACCTGTGCTGACAAATTATATTCAACAAGGCTGTCTTAATGTTTAGTATAGTCTCATGTAGGAGATAATCTTAAGACAGATATGAAAAGTTATAGCAATCCCATGAAAGGCAGGACATTATGAAAATAAAATGAAAAATATCGAGAGGAAACAAAAAGTATCCCATATAAACCATATTGTTGATAAATACTGATATTTAAAGATTTTACCCAATGAAAACTGCAGGTCTTTAATTAAAGAATAATTAATTAACTAATTAGATTTGATCACTGAAGTCTATCACTTCTGTCATGATTTTTATAAGACTTCCTAATTTTTCCGATATTATGCATTGATTTTTCCATGTAAATTCTTGCAAGTCATAACCGAAAGAAGTACATTTATTTGAAAACATGTGTTAATGCTCAGAAAGCATTGAAACTTCAGTAGCTTTAGACTGCAGTACTGTACAGTCTCTGGTATAGCATAGTTCATGAAACATAAGGACTGATGGTTTATAAAGCCATGTGATTTGCTTCATTAGCCTCTGGACTTCTCTAATTGGAAATCTTAACTGTCTTTAATGGAAATTATAAAGGTATACAGAAAAGAAAGTGCTGAAATTTCTAAAGCAGAGTTGAAACAAAATATATTCTCAATACATTTTGTAGTACATACTCGGTAATTTTCAGGATAAAAATATGCTTTTAATCATATGTTTTTATACTGCTTTTAGATTAACTAGAAGCACTGCCATTACTGTACGAGATTTGTAGGAACAAATAAACTGTTTATTGTTCAGTAATGCAGAGACAGATTAATTGTGTAAAATCTTACCATAACAGTAGATGTCCTTCTCTTCACTGTTGCAGTATTCTTAACTTGATTAATCCCCTGTCAAAGTGGCCTGACATCCAGCCAGTATGCCAACACCTCAAGGTTAACGATACCCCGTATGTCACATGCATGCTCCCTGTGCAAGGCGTAGGGCATAAAGGTGACACCCGTATGTATCCTCAGAACTGACAGCTCCAGGAGGAATGCCAGCCCTAGGATACCAGAGGGTAGCACACATCCAGAGTGAAAAAAAGACTAGGGGGAGGAGGGAGAGAGTGAATACAAAAGTGAAGAGAAGGAAATCTAGTGTTTTGGTAAGATTTTACACAAGTGTACTATGTCCCTCCATTTCACTGTTGCAGTATTCTTAACAAGAAGGAGAGTGCAAAAGCTCAAGAAGAAGACAAGGAGGAGGAAGGGCCAACAGAGCCTTCTAGGAACACATGAAGAATGGCCTACGCAAAACCATCTCTAGCCATGGATACGACATCCAACTTGTAATGCTTTGTAAAGGGATGCTCTGAAGATGAGGCAGCTGCCTCAAGGATCGAATTAGACTACAAACACAAAGAAAGCATGCGAAGAAGCCACAGCCCTAGTACAGTGATCCTTAACCACAGAAGGAAGGCTCTTACCATAAGAACAACAGCTATCCTGCCTTTGTTAGAGGGGGTTTGTAGGGGACGAATAAGAACAACAAAAAGAAATGACTTTAGAAAACTGCTAAACCTAATCATCTAGGATGAAAGAAAACAAAACGCTGATCAGACTTTCTAAAAACTTTAGTTTTGTCCAAATAAAATCCAAGTTGTATATGCATATCCAATGTGTCCAACACCTTCTCACTAGGAAATTGTGGAGAAGGGAAAAAAGTGGATAAATTAATAGACTTAAGAGACAACTCATTCGCCATCTTGGGCATAAAAGGAGGATTGGTACGAAGAGACACTGCCCTTATGAAAAACTGAAAAAAGGAGTAACAGCCATAAGGGCTTGAAGCTCAGAAACCCATCTGGCAGAAGTAAGAGCTAACAAAAGGACTGTTTTCTAAGAACAATGCAGTAAGGAAGCTGAAGCTGCAGGCTCAAACGGAGCCAGAGCCAATTTCTCCAAAATAAAATTTAGACCCCAGGAAGGAGCATCAGGCTTCCTGGAAAGTCTAATTAATATGAAGGGTGCCTTTAAGAAACTGTTTTGGCCTCAAACCTAGAGGCCAAAGGAGGAATTAAAAGCAGACAAGTAGAAATAGCTGAGGAGGTGGGCTTTATTGAAGACTATGCCAACCCAGCATTGAGAAATTCACAGAAATAAGGAAGAACCAAAGGAACGTCAACAGTAAGTGTGTCCAGGATATCAGAAAGACACCAAACAGAAATTTTCCATTTGGGCAAGTAGGATTTCCTAGTAATGGGTTTCCTGGCCTCCTGCAGAACCCAAAGCACATTCTCACAAAAAAAGTGCCTGTAGGGAATCAAAATCCTATCACCCACAGTGTCAGTTGAACAATAGACAGGAAGGGATGGATGAGAGACCCTTGTCTTGTGTGAGAAGATCCATACTGTGAGGTAACTTGTGATGATTGCCCTTGGATAAGTGCACAAAAAGAGGGAACCAATGCTGTCTGGGCCAAAAGGGAGTCACTAGCAAGATTTTGTAAGCATTCTGTTTTATCTTGCACAGGCCTTTTGGAATGAGTATAAGGGGACAGATGGCATAAAGAAACATCCCCTTCCATGAAAAAGATAGGACATCCACATTCCAGGCCAGAAGACAAGAAGTCCTGGCACAAAATTGAGGAAGTTGCCTGTCCAGATGGGAAGCAAAGAGATCTACTTGAGGAATATCCCACTGGGGGATAATGCCCAGAAACACATCCTGATGAAGCATCCACTCATGAGATTGTGTTATGCACCTGCTCAGAGAGTCTGCTACAATAGTCAGACTTGAAGCAAGATACACCGTGTGAAGACTGACTTGGTACTGAATTGTTAGCTCCCAAACCTGGAGTGCTAATCTGCAGAGAAGATAGGACCTTGCCCCCCCCCCCTGTTTGCTGACATACCACATCACTGTGCTGTTGTCTGTAAAGATCTTTAGGGACCTTGGAGAAAACAGAGGATGGAAAGCAGTCATGGCCAACAGAAGAGCTCTCAACTCCTTGATATTGATGTGCTCTTTTTGTTGCTGAGTAGACCAAAGGCCTTCAAACAGATCTTGCAAGGGAAGTGGGGGTTGAAAAGGAAGCCCTGGATTCAAAGTCAGTTGGTGAATCCACCACTGAAATTCCAGCTTGAGACATGGAAGAGGAGGAACTGGAAACTATGGAGGATGAGAATATGCTGAAGCCAAAGTGACTTTAGATACTACTGAAGCTTTCTCATGTGCAATCTG
This sequence comes from Protopterus annectens, assembly GCF_019279795.1. Taxonomy (NCBI): domain Eukaryota; kingdom Metazoa; phylum Chordata; order Ceratodontiformes; family Protopteridae; genus Protopterus; species Protopterus annectens. Next base: position 275,444,649 of record NC_056750.1, read on the forward strand.
GCAAAAGGATAGGGATTGTGGATGCCATGAATCCCAGAGCCCTCAGAAATTCCCTGGCTGAAATCAAAGCCAGAGGAAGAAGGGACTGAAAAAAATGAAATCAGAGTCAAAGCCTCAGGTGGAGTCAGGGATGCAAGCATATGACCAGCCTGGATCCTGCATCACAGAAAAACAACATCCCATGACAGGGACAGGAAGGACTTTTGAAAATTTACAGTGAACCCCAGGCTTTGCAATAGAGTGATGACCCATTGAAGGTGCTGTAAATGAATGAATCTCTGGAGAGGAGGCTTGAACGGCTTGAGCCTGCAAAAAGCATTCATAGGAGCTAGGCATTTGGTGAATCCTCTTGGGGCAGTAGAGAGACCAGAGGGCAAAGCAGAGAACTGAAAATGCCTGGAAGCAAGAGAGAAAAACTTAAAAACTTCTTGAAAAGAGGATGAATAGGCATATGGTAAGCATCCTTGAAATCCCGAGAAGCCATAAAAGCCTGAGGAAGCAATAAAGGGAACAAATGAGAAAGGATAACATTTGAAAGGAAGGAACATTCAGAAATCCATTCAGGTGAGAAAGATCCAGAATGGGTCTCCAAGCACACACTTTCCTGGGGACCAGAAACATTCTGGAATAAAACCTCTTCCCCTTTTGAGCAGCTGGAATCTCTTGAATAGTTCCCTGAATCAGAAGACTCTGAATCATCTCTGGAAAAGAGTTCAACCAGTCTTGAGGTGGCTGAGAAATGTCCATGAGGGGGGAAAAGAGATTTCTAAACCATAACCCTTGGCAAATGATGGAAAGAACCCAAAAATCCTGGGTTACGCTTAACCAGACAGGAAGAGACAGAAAGACAATGTATAAGAGAATTATGGCTGGGAAAACTTGGGTAGTTAGAAAGTACCTGGTTTATCAGGAAAGGAAGGCTTCTGAGCAGGAGGGGTTTGTTTAGACTTAGTTGGGGGTACCCTCCTACCACCCCTTATTGCCTTTAGGAGGAGAAGGAGACTGCCTTCTGACAAAGGCAGCTTTATTGGGATAGTTTCTCTGGCACTTTGACACACTAGAAAAAATATGTTTCAGGTCCTGTAACTCCTTGCCTTTCTCCTGCAGGGACATGAACAAATCAGCTGCAGCAGCACCAAACAAATATTTGCTGTCCAGAGAAGCATCCATCAACTTGGCCTTAACATCATCAGGCAGAAGCTGAAGCTGTAGCCAGGAGTAGGTTCTTAACACAGAGCCAGAAGCATCTGCTGCATCATAGCTACATTTAATGGAATGGTGAGCTACCTGGGAAGAAGCCCCTGACAGAGACAAGGCAGAAGTCTTTCCCTCAGAATAAGGAAGGTCAGAAATAACCTGACAATTCTGAAAAATGAATGCCAAAACATACCTGGTTATACGAGTCTGATAATTTAACAGTCCGAAAGCCAATGGTGGCTAAAGTATAAATGCTTTTAACCACCTTTCCATAGTCTTGCTCTCTTTATCAGAAGGAAGAAGCTTGGTAGAAGGCAGTAATTTAGAAGGATTGTCAGATGCAACACAGACCACCAAAGGGTCAGCAGGTGGACACTTATAAAGGAATTTGCAGTCATCAGGCACCTTTTAAAATTGATCCATTTTTTTAGGAGCAGGAGGCTGAGAGTCTGGGCCCTGAGATGTAGAAGAAAAGGCATCCAATAAAGCAGCCAAAACCAGAGGAACAGCAGAGGATCTAGGAGATTCCATTTTAAGGAGTTCATGACATCTCCTCTGCACTTCAGAATCTTGAGAACAATCCCATTTAAAGAATTCCATCATCCTGGTTATGGTATCCCCCAAAAGAAAGCTCCTCAAAAGGGGATTCAGGACTAGTAGACTACTCTTCCTAAGAACCGTACTCCAGAGGGGAAGGAATCTGGGTAGAATAGGCCAAGGATTTCTCATCTGAATCCTCTTCTTCTTCAGAGGAATCCTGTTCCCTAGATCTGTTGAGGGTGGAGGATGACCAAGGAGAGCCAGGACAGAGACCCCTTGAGGAGACTTCAAGGCCATAAGAGCATTAAACAATCCCTGTGTAAAATGATGCCATTCACTTTGAGGGACTTTTGGAGCAGAAGAAATATGTTTTGTCTTTTGCTTCTTTTTTACAGGAATGTCCATCTTTTGAAATGTAGAAGGCACTGACATTGGCCTACATTCAATGATCTTAGTTGGGACTTCCTCCCATACCAGCATCTGAGAAACCCTCCTCAGGCCCTTTGGTGATCAGCCTCGGTTCCCCCTGGGCATCCGAAACAGATGTCTGCAAGGCCTCCAAGTACGTATGAGAAGATGGATGCATGCCGGTCTCAAATCAGTTACTGGAGGAGTCACACCCAGTAACCGGACAATCTTCTGTACTTTCACCAGCCTTGAGAAAGACATCCAGTGGAGGAGGATCAGCCAAAGAATTTGACCTGACTTTTTTGGCCTTCTTCTTTGAAGATAGCTGACCATCAGGCCAGGAAGTACTCTCCATAGCATCTTTCACTAAAAGCTTTAGACAGCAGTTTTCTAGATAGATAGTGAGGAATGAAAGGTGACTATGTAAGGTCTTTGGAACAAAAGCCTAACAAATAGTGCAAGACACATGGTAATGTGAAAAACCTAAATAAAACAGGCACTGCTTGACAATTTTTTTGGTGAACTCTATCTTCCACACTGGCATTTACCCTTTCTGGATGACATGAAACCTCACAACACTACAAATGCAAAAGCAAAAAAAAAAACGTTAAGCAAAAAACCCTAAAGGGGCACTTATCTGAATGGCTAGGTAACCAGCAATGACTTCAGTGATCAAACCAGCCTCGTATCCTTCCAGACATTTGAAGACTAATTTCCCTGAAGAAGGATATTTGGTCTTCTATGGTGCTTTAGTGTTGCTATTCCACACAAAGTCATTGTACTAAGGGGTAACCCCCAGTTGTGCATAAACCTCTTCATTTTTGTCCAAGAAGACAAAAGAGTAAGCAATGTCATTGTAGATTATTGTTTCCACTCATCCTAAACATTAACCAAAAACTAAACCCAATTCACCGGGTCATTTTACAAGAAATAAATAAAAAAAATCAAAAAATATGGTCATCTACTTTCTTCCATGACTATTTCCTGACAATGTAAATTAATGCATGGATAATTTACATACTTATTTGCTTTGAAGTGTGTTTCACACTGGGTCTAGAATTCTTTATCAAGAGCACATTATAGTGCATCTAGAGTTAAGCAGTTGCACTGCGCCTAGCAAGGTGTCTGCTAGCTTTCTGCATTTCCTCCTTTATGCAGTCTTTTACCCAAATGTGTCATGGTACGTTTTGTTTGGGAGTAGCTTTGGACCAACACTGTGTATTCATTTTGTGCGGTGTTCTTATTGAAATTTCACAGACTGGTAACCAAGATAACTACTCTAGAAGCTTGTTGCATAATTATACAATATATTTCTACCTATGTGCTTTTTTTTAGGCGTTTTCAGTTTTATTTTTTTTTTTGTTATTCCCCTGCTGTTGAAAAAGTTAGAGAGAAATATCATTGACCCAGAATGTTATATGCCCTGTTTAGCAGATGATCTATTTATTCGTTGCAGTTGTTTAATGCATTTATTTTAGATTGTGTTAGCCTCCACTCCTTCTTTTGCCACAGGAGGTTACATTTGAAAGAAAGAATACTTCCAGCTATCTAAAAAATAATCATGCAATTCTAGCTGTAATGCTCTTTTGGTTACTGGGAGAAAATGTGTTAAGTCACATACATTTACACATGTCATACAGCAGACAAAATAAATTTTTGAAGGCTAGAGAAGTATATCAAATTTGTCTGGCTTCTCTCAGTATCCATAGTAAAGCAGAACAGCATACTTACTAGCTTTAGCTTTCTGTTTGCATTTTTATTTGTGCCATCCTTATTTAGGCTGAATTTTCTAAGTATTCAATATGGGATACTTTTGTCAGATGAGTTTTGTAGCTTATTTCCCTTAATCATTCAAATGCTGCACTTTTAAGAAATGGATATACCCCCCACCCCACATACACACGGGTCAGGGGGCATGCTTAGTCAGCACTGTTAGATGGTTTTATACAAGTTTGAATAGCCTGTTGTTGGAATTACAGAACAAAGTAAATGATTATTGTCTTTTAAAAGAAATACAATTACAGTATAATCCGTGAAGAAATGTAGTAATGGGGCGTGACCAAGATTGCAAGCTGAAAGCAGCAAAATTTCTGCTCTGCTTTGTTCAATTACTTTTGACAAGATTTCTTTGTTATTTTCACCAATTATCGTTTAAAAGTTATGAATCAAACAACTGTAAACATCTAGGATCATTTTGGTGTAAAAATCAAGTGATATTTTGCATATATTCCTGTCAAACTTCAAGAGGAAAGAAAAAACAAAACTATCTCTGTAGGAAGATGAACCATTCCAAGTCTGCACAACAGGACAATACAATGGAGGAGCTGCAGCAAATTCTTTCTAATATTCAAGACATGGTTCTCAAAGTAGACAAACTTGACTATAAAGTAGACAAAATAAAAGATGACTGCACCAAACAAATTGAATTAATAAACATTGTCCTCAAACAACAGAAAGTCCAGATAGCAGCTATGGAAGGCTCTGTTTCTGATACTGACTCCAGATTATCAGAGGGAGAGCACAGCATTGAAATCTTACTAGAACAAAATGAACTTACTAAGAAAATAGTTGATCTAGAAAATAGAGACAGAAGAAATAACATCAGAATCTATGGGGTCCCTGAACAAATGGAAGGTGAAAATATGGTGAACTTTTTATCTTCATGGGCTCCTAAATTATTAAATTGATCAGAAGCCCTATCTTTTGGTATAGAAAGAACTCACAGATCTTTAGCTGCAATTCATTCAAACAGAAAACTTATATGTCCAAGATCTCATTATCGTGAAGTTTTTTTTTTTCTAGTCAAGATTGAGATCTTGTCCTGATTATTCTTCTATTGTGGTCTCAAAAAGGAAAACTTGCATTACCATTGTAAAATCTCTGAAAAAAAGCTGGCATCAAAACTCACTTGATCTTCCCGGCTAAATTAAGACTCTTTTTACCAGAGGGGAAAACATTTGAAACATTACAGGAAGCCACTGATTTTGTTCAGAAAAAAAAATATTAAATTCAGTTGAAGAAATGAACTGTAGCACTACTTTAAAGAGACAAGGTATAAAAAAATTACTGGTCAGTCAAAGAGAAAAAGTAACCTAGAGACAAATAAATAAATCTGTGAGTTTCAATATTTTTAACATCAATGCAATAACCTACTGTTGTCCTGGGATGATTTAACTAAGGTAATACATTTCAAACTCCTGTAAGTTAAATATCTGTATTACTTTTAACTTTTCAGTCAAAGCAGAATTTATAATAATTTAAAAAGAGAAGCTAAGTAACCGTATAAAATATTACAGTAAAACATTGCTTTTTGAATACAGAAAAAAAACAATATAATTATGCAGTGTAGTTTACCCCTCCACATTACTATAATAGTATAGTAATATATGATAAAAACATTGTGTTTGATTTTTAAAAAAAGGGAGGAGAAGATGAGTTTTGATTGTAATACTCTTTATACATGTAAATGGTTGTACTTCCTTTTATTATTTATTATTTGTATTATTTAATGGTACTATTGTAGTGTTTTCTTTGTTAACGGTTAATACTTTAAAGCATAAAGCAATACAAAATGTTTTAAATTGTTTTAAACTTCAAAGGGGGGAAAATGTTGAGAAATGGCTTTTTAGTTCACTTGCAGCTTATATAATGCATCTGCCAGCTTTCAGAGTTCAAAAGCTTTATTTTTACAGTTTAAATATCTGCCGACTTACTTTTGAAGCTATTCTGGGGTTTATGAAGTCAGCTTGAGCTTCTAAGTGTTCTGAGCATCTCCATATTCATGAAGAACTGTTCACAATTGAACCAGGAAATGAACTGCGACCTTTGAACTCTTATCTTCATGTTCAACACAGGAGACTAATCAGAATTAAAGAAAATAGACCTTTGGATGCATTTTTCATACAATTTACTTTTTATATGAAATTGAAATGCAAGTAAACATTTTATTTTCAAGTAATGGCTTAATACTTGTATTTATCTTTTTGAATTGCTTGATATTCATGTTTACTTTCAACAGTGATAATGCAAAGTTTAAAGTGTTACACTCGAACACGTTACTTCTGAACAACATGCAGCTCATTTAATCTCTGTGTTATTTTGTGTGTTATTTAGTATTTATAGTAGGATCCAAAATGATAATAGTTAGTATAATACTGAAGTTGCTTATTACAGCTTATATTTTGACCTGATTTATGAATAAGTATCTTCCTTTTCATTTATGTTTAATCTGTCATCTATATTTCTTAGTTTTTATTCTATTAGCAGTTGCAGGAAATAGCCAGTAGAAGTCATGGGTTGACAGGTTAGTGGCTTGTATGGGAAACATAAGCCTGGAATAATATATTCCATGCTGAAGGTTTTTTGATGTGTTTGTTCTTATTGTTTTTAAGTTGACTAGTACTCTTGTCCATAGCAAATGCCATTATGAGTTTCTTTAGAATTAGCACAGAAAAACATTATAAAATGTCATTAAGAAAATCATTTTGAATGATGCCAACATACAAGTGTCTCTCATTAAATGAAAATGAGTTAAATAATCCTATGAAGAGAAGTAACAAATATATCATTGCTGAAGGCTGATATATTTCTTCAAGAAATCCATTTATTGTCAGAAGACTTAAACAGAATATTGTTAAAATACTATTCAGTGGTGGTTAGGTCACAGTTTAAGTATAAAAGAAGAGTTATTATTATTTTATGGGAAAGAAACCTTTAGGAATACCGAAGATAATAGATTCCTATTCAAATAAAGATGGTATGCTTGGGATGGTAGTAAGAAAACTGGGAAAAAGGTTTTAAATCCTTATGAATTAATATTGGATACCTGATATTGTCACAAAATCAGTAAAGAGGAATTTAGATATTATGGCTCTAAATTTCAGGGGTAGATATTATTAGCTAGTGATTTTAACTGTATATTATCTCATAATGATACTACAAACACTTAATCCTTTAAAATTTCACCAATACCGAAACATTTAATAAACACTTATATAAATAAATACAAGGATCTTGAAAGACATATTTGAAATAAAATTACCATTTTCCTTAAAATTTACCCACTACTCCTATAGATATAAAACTCACAAATATAGAAACATTTCTGGTACCTAGCTCTTTACTTTTTAAAACAGATGAAGTATTGATTGTTTCATGCCCCTTATCTGATCATAACACCATTAATTTAAAAATAACTTTTAACCCTGAGTATCTAAACTTTTAACAAAGAATCCTGGCATACATAACTAAAGTAAAAGGCTTTCAAGAATGGGTCTTAAAGGAAATTAACCAATTCTTAGAACTGAATAATAATAGTGAGGTCTTGAATATGATTTTACAGGATACATTAAAAGCTCATCTTTATGGTAAAGTTAAAAAATGGTATTTATCTAAGAGAAAAGAATGGGACAATAAGTTAACACACATGCAAGATGAAATTGACAAGTTAAAACTAAACCTTATACCTAGTGACAAAACAGCATTTGCTAATATTAAAAAATAAAGAATACCAACATATCCTTCAGCATAACATTTCTATCAATCTAGAAAAAAATCAAACTACATTCATATTCATTAAACCCTAAAAGTTTACAAAAAAAGCAATCAGACTGAAGTATCTGCATGAAAAAAATCACAAAGATATCACATATAAAGATAGGAACAAAACAATAAAAATCTAAGATTTAAAAAGCATATTAAATCGTTTCAATAAGCATTAGGTTGTATTAATAGTTCAAAGTTGAATACAAGTAGCACCATGATTACTGAGGGCTTTCTAAAAGAAAATATTCAAAAAGTTATCAAAATAACAAATTAGTAAAATAGACAAATTCTTCTGTTTTAAAGAACTAAAAGATAAAATCAAAAACCTAAAAACTACCAGCGCCAGGACTAGACAAAATAATCCCTAAGTTATATAAAGTTTTCCCTGATAATATACTAAAATTTTTCTTAATGCATATCAGGAAGTTAAAACTGCATCTAATATACCACCTTCATGGAACTATACTCTTGTTTTTCCTATCTTAAAATCTGATAAAGAACCCACTGTATTGTTCATCTTGCACACCAATTTCACTCTTAAATATAGATAAGATTTTTGTCTATATTGGCAAAAGACTAAGTACCATAATCACTGAGCTAATAGATGAAGACCAAACAGGATTCATAATTAATAAGTGCAAAATAACATAAGGCTCTTTTCCCTAATAGATATACCAAACAAAAATAATTATATTTAATAAGTCTTGATATGGATAAAGCTTTTCATTCCCTAAATTGGTCCTATCTATTCAAAGTACTGCATAAATATAATTTTTCCTCAGATTTTATAGTATTGATCAAAAGGCTTTATGAAAATTCTTTTTGTAAAGATTAGTTCTTTCATTTCAAGCCCATTTAAAGTGTTAAATGGTACGAAACAAGGATGTCCCTTCCCCCCTTATTTTTTTGTAATCGCCATACAACCATTTGCTATTTATATAAGAAATAACAAAAACATAAAAAGTTATAATTTAAATGACAAACTCTCCCTCCCAAAATTCAAATGCGTGCAGATAATGTATTAATACCATTGTACTATTGAGATATCATTGGAATACTTGGGTTGTTGTGTCTTTCAGCTTTTCCCAGTTAGGGGTCGCCACAGCGGAACTCTGGTCAGCTAATGATTGGCAGTAGATTTTTACATGCCAAGTTGCCAGCCCTGATGCACAGCCTTCAACTAAGGTACGCCCATTCACAAATGTCTCCACACAGAAGATGCTTTAGCTGAGAATCGAACAGGACAATGTCTTACTGTGAGGTGACAACCCTACTGCAGCACCACCACCACAGCGATATTGGAATACTTGGGTAATGCTCTATATTTATTTGAGAAACTATCAGGGCTAAAATTCAACAATAATAAAAAGAAAACACTCCTGATAAATAAACAAGTATCTGCAAAGTTAAACCCTTATAATAACTAACTGGGATCATACACATATTAAATACTTAGGAGTTAACATTCAATCCATTTATAAAAATAATATCAGTTAACTATCAGCATCTAATGAATGCAACAGTAAATCATACAGAAAGCTGGAACAGATTATATTTCACTTTTGAAGACAGACTATCTCTAATTAAAATGATCATACTACCAAAAATTCTATTCAAATCAATCATTAATTCTTCTCCCACTTAAAGGAACCATAAAAATAAATATTTTACGCAAGTTCTTATGGTATCCAAAAATTAAAAAAACAGAATCTCCTTATACTGGCATGCAACTAGCTGAGAGGAGGAAGGTATTGGTTTTCCTAATATTGATCTTTACTTAAATTCAATTGTTATTAATACAGTACTCTTGTGGTTTAATCCATTATATTTTTTGTTTGGAAATCAATTCAGGAGAACTTATTAGTAACTAAATCATTTGACCCTTTTATTAAAATAGAAAAAAAATGTCTTTATGTGGACCTCAAATGACTACACACTAAAAGATAAACAGACATTCATACTCTTTCTTCTCATAAATCAGTTACTATTTTCAAAAGATGTATGTACTCAAATCATTTAACTAAAAACTTGTTAATAATAGTATTCCTGATTGCTTTTACTAGTGAACATTTGATTTCTTTTGATGCAAATAGAATGTTAGACTTGAAAAGTAATTTGTTGTATTGGCATTAGTTTATGTCTGGTCATAAAATTCATTCAGCAGATTACTTGATAGAGTTTGTAGAATATAAATTGGCTTGATATTCAAACTTGTAATGAATTAATTCAGAATAAATTCTATTACATTTAGACACACAATACAACCATATCTATAATCTTAGAATTCATCTCTATTATTAGTAATGGTTCCATTATGAACACCTCATGCATATCAACGGTATATACAATCATTAAAAGTGATTTTAGCTCTCTAGACTTATCCTTCTGGAATTACTAAACTATAATAAAGAGGAATTTACAACAAATAATAAACTTTGTTTGAAAACAGCAGGAACGTCAACATCTTCTCCATATTGGAAAATGTACACAAGGAAATGTTTACATAGAAGCTTCTTAACACCCATTAAGTTGCTGTAATTTACAAAAAAGATAATATAAAATGTCAGAGATGTGAATAAACACTGAATACTGATTGGTTGCATATGATTATTAATTGTAAAATGGTAACATCCTTTTTGGACATATTTTAGATATTTTTGTAAAGCATTGTGGACTGATAATTGCATTATTACAAATTCTCTTATACAATTCAATGTACCAATCCCAGATGTCATACCAACATACCAAATACCTCTTTTATGGTCAGTTTTATTTTTAGCAAGGAAAGTTATTATGGAAAATTGGGAAACTAAGTCTTCTATCTCATTTAATAGTGACTTTATTCATTTAGCTTAATCAGTCTGTAATAATAAAACGTCTACCATAAAAATGAGACCTAATACAAAATATCAATTAATTGCTTAACAGAAATTGTTTAATTTTATAGAGAAGTAGTAACTGTTTGTATTTGTATACTTTGTTATGGACATTGTATACAGTTCATTTAGTTGTATTTGTAAATAGTTTGACTGGTTATTGATATTTAAAATCAATTAAAAAAAAGAAATGTAGTGGTAACACTCTTCTTTATGTCTTTGACTGCTTCTTTCATTAGACCTTTGGAGAGCTGAAACAAAGGCAACAGTCTGAATGTTATAACTTGTTTATCCAGTATTTAGTATAAAGTACAATAGAAAAAGCACTGCCAGTCAAATAATGCTTCATTGAGCAGCATTACCTTTAATTTTGTCATGAATCAGGGTGAGTAAAAGACATCTATCAAAGCACACAAATACACAGCCTCCCTCACACACACACACACACACACACACACACACACACACACACACACACACACACACACACACACACACACACAATACCTCTCAACATCTTAGCACATAAAAATCTGGATAAAGACAAAAATAATGGGGGGACAAAGCCTCAAAAATAGAGACAAACTTTAAATATTGCTCTTATGAACTTAAAATGTTGCAAGAATAAAATGCTCGTGTTACCATGTATTTTCTGAAGGATATGGAGTCTGAAACTCAAATCCCTGTCATTATTTAGGGAATTCAATCCTCACTGATTTAACACAAAAATCCAGAAAACCACTAATTTTATGAGGTACAGACCAAAATTATGAGGCAAAAATCTGAACAATCTGCCAAAATCAGGACAGTTGAGAGGTATGACACACCCACACACACACCAAAGTGACACACATCATGAGCCTGGGGCAGACTAAAGACATGCGTAGATTCTCACATGCATATGTTCACCCACACTGACCCCCCACACACACGCACACACACACACACACACACGTGCATAAGACAGGCTAAAGATCACCGCCTTAAATATATCCATGATGGCTTTTGCTATTACCAGTAGCATGAGAACACTCTCTAAATTATATGGACAGAGGCTGATTTAAGTAATGTGCATAGACATACACAAGGATAGGGGACATCCTCTAACTTACAAAGTTACAGTAATAAACATGGCATGCAATTACAGCTGCCATTAAACATTTGAACAAACCATGTAATATTAAAAATCACTTCTGTGTAATATTTCAGAACTGAACAGTCCTACAGACTTCCCTAGCATACAAAATAACAGCCATGGTGATTCACATAATGGGAGGCATGATCTAAAGATAAACATATATTCTTCTTTATATTTGACAGTTGAAGGGTTGTTACGACCATGATAATATTCACCCAGGAGATAAGACCTTCAAGTGCTGGACATAAGCTAGCATTATGGTGAAGTATAGACACCTAAGCCTTGATAATCCCAGCCAGATTCCTTAGTGAGAAATAATGGATATGAAGGAATAGGGTCCACAAATAACATGGAAAAGCAATATGTACAGCAGCATCGAATTATCCCCAAAACACGATTTCATCAATGTGCAGAATTTCAAATAGTTAGAACATCTAAAACAATGGTGTAGGTCACAGGCAGCTAGCTATTCCTGGATACTGAGATGACCTGATACTACTATTACCATTTATCGCACAAATGTGCACCAAGCCATTACAGTCATTCTTGCCTTATTTTCCCTAATTGCACAGAGGATAACAGGACAAAGCCTTACATCTTCTAATAGTTATTCTGAATAAGCCCCCTCCACCTTTAGAGATGGAAGGGATTTCTTAAGAAGGACTTGGTCTAGATGATTAATGAATTAGTCTGTGATATATACATTTTCAGGCACTGAAATGATTGCTAAAAGTACAGTTTTGTACCTACCATAAATGTAGATGTTCGAAGATCCACATTGCTGCAGTCCTTACACTTGGGTAGTCCGCTGTCCACGGTCGGCCCGAATATCAAAGTATAAGGCTGACGTCGGTCAGGGCGCATTTAACTGACGTCAGGACGTCAGGGTACAAATGCGCATGACCGGCGTCATATCCTCAGTCTTTTCTTGCCCCAGATGTCAGAAGACCTTAAAAATAAAGGTCAAAACCAAAAGACAGCAAACAAATAACCAACCACCCTTGCACTAACTATATGTACAATATATACAATATACACAATATGTACAACCCAACCCACACAACCACCTCCAAGTACAGAGGGGAAGGAGGGAGGGTAAATTGGACTGCAGCAATGTGGATCTTCGAACATCTACATTTATGGTAGGTACAAAACTGTACTATGTTCTTCATCTCACATTGCTGCAGTCCTTACACTTGGGTAGAATCCCAAAGCAGAGATAAGGGAGGATGGCTAACTATAAGGAAGCAGGAGCTGCCAAAATGCCCTGCAAAACCGCAGTGGCAAAACCAGCCCTGGACTTAGAGTAAAGTGGCAGGTGATAATGCCTAGAGAAGGTATGCACAGAACTCCAAGTAGCTGCCTCCAAAATATCCTTGGTTGCCACTCCCCTCAAAAAAGCTGTGGAAGTGGCAGTAGCCCTAGTGGAATGAGGCCTAATCCCAGCTGGAACCTCCTTGCCATGATGGGAATAACAGAAAGCAATGCAAAACCCAATCCACTTAGAAATAGTTTGTTTTGACACAGGCTTGCCCTGAGAACTCAAAGCAAAAGAAACAAACAACTGCTGAGACTGCCTGAACCCTTTAGTTCTGTCCAAATAATAACGCAACTGCCTGTGTACATCCAAAGTGTGCAAAATCTTTTCCCCCTTATTTTGGGGATTTGCATAAAAAGTAGGCAAATGAATAGTCTGGTTTAAAGCCACACTAGAAACCACTTTAGGCATAAAGGAAGGATTAGTACGTAATGATACCCTATCCTTATGGAAAATCAAGAAAGGCTCAACTGCCATAAGGGCCTGCAATTCAGAAACCCTTCTTGCAGAGGTAATGGCCAATAAAAAAGCAGTCTTCCATGATAAATATTTCAACTCAGCAGTAGCTGCAGGCTCAAAAGGTTGTAGAGTGAGTTTCTCCAACACAAAATTGAGATCCCAAGCAGGAGTAGGAGCTCTTCGTGGGGGTCTTATATTCTTTGCCCCTCTAAGAAATTGCTTGAACAAAGGATGAGAAAACAATGGCGGGTCGCAATCATAGTGAGCTGAAATTGCTGCAGCATGAACTTTAATAGAAGAGAAAGACAAACCTTTGTCTAGTAACTCAGTAAGATATTGAAGAGCCACACACAAATTAGGCTCAGAAACATCAAAATCTTTTGCTGCACTCCAAAATAAAAATCTCTTCCATTTATCAGCGTACAATTTCCTTGTACTAGGCCTTCTAGCTTCCAAAATAACATTCAAAACTTGCTGAGGAAGTGGAGGCCCATTATGGTTCAAAACAGAATATGCCAGGCTGTTAGGTGCAGAGAGTGAAGCTTGACATTGAGCAAATGGCTGTCCACCTGTGACAACAGGTGTGGAATCAAGGCAAAGGCCATGGAGGCTTCCGTACTAGACTTCTTAGTAATGGGTACCAGTGCTGTCGAGGCCAATCTGGAGCTATTAAAATCATCCTTGGCTAGTCCTGTCTGACCTTCAGAAGTACCTTTGGGAGGAGAGGCAGAGGTGGAAAGGCATACACATGAAGATTGCTCCAATTGAAAGAAAGAGCATCCACTCTCCAAGCTGTGGGATGAAACCTTTTCGTGCAAAACTTTGGCAGCTGATGGTTTAGTGGAGAAGCGAACAGATCTATGTCTGGAGTTCCCCATGACACTGTCAATTTCTGAAATACATGAGGATCCAATTTCCACTCGTGGGGATCCATAATTCGTCTGCTCAACACATCTGCTAAGGAGTTCTGTGCTCCTGGCAGAAACCTTGCCTGAAGATTGAGCTGTAAACTGAGAGCAGTCTCCCACAAAATCATTGCTTGCCTGCATAGAGGATAAGAATGCGTTCCCCCTTGCTTGTTGATGTACCACATGACAGTTGTGTTGTCTGTTAGAATCAACACCTGTCCTGGAAGAAGGAATTCCTTGAAAACTATTAATGCAAATTGGACTGCTAACATCTCCTTCATGTTGATATGTAGATGTTGTAGTCTGACAGGCCACTTGTTTTGTATCCATTTTCCATTCAGATGAGCTCCCCAAGCTTTGTCTGAGGCATCTGTCGTTAAAATCTGACTTGCCTCTGGCCGGGTCACAGAGAGTCCCTTGTTTAGGTGACATTCCTGAGCCCACCACAAAAATTCCTTCTGAATGCAAGGTATTATTTGAATGACAGTGTCCAGATCCTGGCAGTGCTGTGTCCATACATTTTTGAGATACCATTGTAGCTTCCTCATATGCAGTTTGGCATTGGGAAGCACCAGAATACAAGATGCCATGAACCCTAAGGCTTGAAGGACTGTCCTTGCAGTCAGCCCGGACTGATGAGATAGTTGATGGAAGTAAAGGGATAGACTCTTTTGTTTGTCCAGGGTTAAAAAGGCCATCTGGGCTGCTGTATTCAGTCTCACACCCAGAAAGCACATGTCTTGAGAGGGTACTAGACTGGACTTTATTTCGTTCACAGAATACCCTAGGCATCTTAGCACTGCTATCACATATTCCAAATGACGAAGAAGCTCTTCCCTTCCTTGAGCCAGAATTAGGCAGTCGTCCAAATAAGGATAGATCTGTATTCCTTTTAGTCTGAAGAAAGCTATCACTGGAGCCAGAACTTTTGTGAACACTCTGGGTGCAGTAGATAAGCCAAAGGGCAATGCAGAGAACTGATAGTGAGAAGTCCCAGCTCGAAAACACAGATACTTTCTGCAACTGAGTCTGATAGGAACATGAAGGTAAGCCTCCTTGAGATCCAAAGTTACCATCCAATGATCTTTGCCCAGCAGAGGTAAAAGCTGCTGCAACGTCAACATTTTGAACTTGGGAATGTCCAGATAAGTGTTGAGGATAGATAAATCCAAAATTGGTCTCCACGTGTTCCCCTTCTTTGGTACTAGGAACAGGCGAGAATAAAATCCTAGGCCCACTTCTGGCAGAGGGACCGGCTGTATGGCCCCTAGTTGGAGCAATAGAGAAACCTGTTTGTGAGCCTCTATTCTTTGTTGAGGAGGAACGTCTGGCATGCCTTTGAAAGGAGGCAAGGTATGGAAATAAAACCTGTAGCCGTGGTGTATGATATCCAATACCCATCTGTCCTGGGTAATTAAACTCCAATTTTCTTTGAAAAGTGCCAACCTTCCTCCCAAAGGTGCTGCCAGACGAGCAGGCTCTGGCAGCTGAAAAGGTAGGTCATTGGGTCTGTTTACGAAAGGACTGACCCCTGCCCTCACCCGAAGCCTGTGCAGGAGAACTCCCTGTTCTAGGCCTGAAAGAGCCCTGAGCTCTGCCCTTACCACGTCTAGATCTACCCCTAGACTGGGAATCATAAGAAGGATACGTCCACCCCTTAGTAGGCCAATTTCTACTAAACTTTGGAGGCTGGACTTGCAAAAAATCTTTAACAGTCTGCATAGACTTAGCCTTGTCTTCCATTTTCTTTAAGACTGTCTCAACAGGAGGACCAAATAACACGTCAGATTGTAAAGGAGCATCTAAAATCCTTGTTTTAACATGTTCAGACAAATTCTGATCCCTCAGCCAGGCGTGCCTGCGAAGAACAGTCCCAGTGGCAGCCACCCTAGGCGAGGCCTGTACAGCATCAAAACCACATTGCAAAGAATGCTTACCCACCTGTTCAGAAACATGGACTAAATCTTGCAACTCTTTACAATCAATACCAACTGCCAGAGCATCAACCTTAGACTTCAATTGTGAAAGGAGATAGTTTTGGTATTTCAACATGTGAAACTGGCAATTCAGAGCCCTTATAGCAAGAGTGGAAGAAGTATAAACTTTCTTTCCCCATCTATCCAAGGCCCTAGCCTCCTTATCTGTAGGAACCGGATTCTTAACAACAGAAGCCTTAACACCCTTAGGCCCCTGGCTAACAGTTTCTGGGTCTGCCCTAGGACTCATAAAAAGATACTTGTGAACTTCAGGCACCCTGTAATACCTATCCGGCTTAACAGGAGCAGGAGGCAAAGAATCAGGATTAAGAGAAGCCTCTGTAAAAACATCTTCCACTACATCCAAAACAGGAGGTATAGCCAAAGGCCTATGCTGGGGTAAAACAGAAATTCCCTAAGCCTTTTCCTGGAATCAGAGAAGTCCTGACCCTCCCACTTAAAATGCTCCCTCATGGAATGAAGAGTTTCTGAAAAAGAAAAATCCTCAGGAGGAGTAGCAGAAGGAGTAGAATCATCCACATCAGAATCAGAATAAGGAGAGTACTCCTGCAAGTCTTCAGCCGAAGACTCTGAAACATCTGAAGCTTGCTCAAAACCCCCCAGCTCAGGCTCCACCCTAGGTCTCTTAGCAGGAGGGGGCATAGAACCCCTAATCAAAGTAATCAAATCTTCTGACATTTTAAGCATATGCTTCTTGGGCATAGTACCTGAAGAGCTAGGGGTAAGACCAACTGAAGCTAAACCTGGCCTGCCCCTGGGAGAAGCCTTAGAAACAGAAGGAGAGGGCCTAGCCACCTTAGGAAGGGAGGGGAGTATAGTAACCTGAGAAGCCCCCTCAGCCTGACTTGCCTCCTGAGAGGCCACATCTTGCAATAATAAGGATTCACTCTGGGAACACAAAGAAATCTCCGCCGACACCTCTAAAGAACCGGCGTCCGGTACAGACGGTTCTTCTAGCCTAGGCTTAACTGCCTTGTCCTTGCGCTTCTTCGAGGAAGCGGGCGTCGGAGCATCCGACGGCATTTTATAATTGCACCGCTTCCCAAAGACTAACCTTGCACAATCCAACCTTCTCTTTATAGTGCGTTTATTAAATCTAGCACAAGAGCGACAGCCAACAACGTCGTGCTCAGGCCCTAAGCAAGGAATACACAAAGTATGATAATCTCTATGCGGTATCTGTTTCCCACAAGAAACGCAATTATTAACTTTTTCTGACATCCGGTAAATGACTGAGGCAAGAAAAAACTAAAATATTCCCCAACGGGGTACTTAGCCAACTTTGAACTCGGTCTGAAAATCGAAAAATTTCAGAACGCCAACCGGCACTTGCAATGCTGCTTCTGCATCGGACCATGCGGCAAAAAAGACTGAGGATATGACGCCGGTCATGCGCATTTGTACCCTGACGTCCTGACGTCAGTTAAATGCACCCTGACCGACGTCAGCCTTATACTTTGATATTCGGGCCGACCGTGGACAGCGGACTACCCAAGTGTAAGGACTGCAGCAATGTGAGATGAAGAACATCTATAGATATAGCCCATATTGTACACAGTTTACAAATTTCTGGAAACAAGATTCTGCTATTGTATTGTGCTGTTAATTTAATTAATAGTTTACATCAAAAGAAAAAAAAAACAAACGGAGAAGAATGAGAGCTCATTCATGCGGTTTAAAGGATGCTCATACGTATGCTCATTTGTACCATTACAGAAATTTCAACATGAGGGTGTGTTTTAAATAACCTCATAGTTGATTACTTGTAGAACCAATTCAATGACAGTTTTCAAGGAATGAACTCCTCAGTCATTATATTAAGGGCCATTGCTCCCCAAAATGTAGACTATCTGTTTTTAAGGTCAGAGGGCATTAGCAGCAGTTGCACAAAGCAGGGGATCCGAAGCTTGTATTGAATGTCTCACAGAAATATCTAACTCATATCATAATGTTGTTGACCTATCCTTTAAAACAAATACTAAGGGCATAGAATCATTTAACCGTGGTTCTACACATGCATTTAACTTAATTTGTCAGTTTAGTTCCTTTACTTTTAGATTCTGATGAAGTTTTGTTAAAGATGAAGGTGCTTAGTGGTGGATTTATTAAAACCTTTTAAAATAGCAGCCCATATACCATTATGTGTGGGTTTTTAGTTTTTATTTATTTTTATTTTTTTGGTTTCATATTTCTTGTATTGGTTACCAGGCCTGGATAGATGTAGAAATGTGCCATGAATATATATTCTCTTCCTTCATTTTCATGGTTACATGTACTAAATGTTGAGGCACAATAAAGATATGAAAAGTATTATGTGGAGATGTGAAGGCAGCATCTTTGTACTCTGTAAACAATTATGTATTTTGACATAAACTGTCTGCAAACTCTGGTATGCAATAGACTGGTTCACTAATCTGCCCAAGCAGTAGAGACCTCCAAAGCAGACATCCAAGCAACTGCTACCCCACAACAATACCCACGTATCACATAGTTCACAAAGTCAATGTGCCACACAGTCACAGCCCTTAAGGCTAAACAACACACCTAATACACTTGTAATAGGTGACTCTATTGTCAGACACACTGACGTCGAACTCACCAGGCTGAACAAGGAGAAGGTCACTGTAAGCTGTCGGGTGCCAGGATCCGCCACATAACACAAGCACTCAGGTCACTCCAAAGCAAGTACAAATATGACTCTGTCATTGTCCATGCTGGTGTGAATGACCTAAGACGTACCTCCCTGGACTACATGAAAAGAGACATAGAGGAGCTCTCTGATCATGTAGCCCAGGCCAGTATGACCCTGACCTTGAGTAGCATCTTACCCTCACCAAGAATGATGCCACAGTATAAAGACAAAATGATCAATTTTAACAATTGGCTAAAGTATTGGTGTCATTCAAAGGGGATCCAGTGTCTGTCAGCCTGGGATGACATGCTCGACAAGCCACGTTGCTTCGCTAGGGACAGCTTGCACCTGTCACCCCTGGGCTTTCGAATACTGGCCAAGACTCTTGCCACCCCCATAGTGCTTTCTTTAGGCAAGGCTCAAAAGACAAACCCACCTCCATAGACAACACAAAGAAAAAGAAACTAAGGGTAATACTGCTCAACGCCAGAAGTCTAAACCTCAAGATGCATGCACTCGAGGCTGTCCTCAGTATGGAGAATATCGATATCTGTGCAGTAACAGAAACCTGGTTCAAGACTCCCGAGTGCACCCCAGCACTACCAGCTTATACCTCATACCATTGCTTTTCGGCCCCAAAACTCGGACCGAACCACAAAAGGAGGGGGAGTATCCATATTCATCAAAGATACCCACACCTCCAGGTTGGTGGCACTGCATGAAGCATCGGAGACCATCCATGTGCAACTAACAGTGGGCAAAACTGCCTTTCAGTTTGTAGCCTGCTACAGACCACCCTCCCAAACTCAGGAACCCCACTTGGCTTTCCTGAGAAAACTGGAGAATATGAAGGTCTCTCCAAACACCATTATATTGGGTGACTTCAACTACCCAAACATAGACTGGGAGCACTACACAAGCCCCAACACCCTCGCCCAACGGTTCCTAGAATTTATAAACTCAAATGCTATGGAACAACTGGTCACCACTCCCACAAGAGGGGAAAACATATTGGACCTGATCATCACCAACATGGGGACTCTATGTTCCATACCAGAGGTATATCCCTCATTGGTAAGATCTGACCATAAATTAATCTCACTGGACATCCATATCCCATCCCCACCCCCAGCCAAGGAAACCACGGTGGAGAACTTCTCAAAAGCAAACTTCACACTTCTCAAAACCGAGGTGGAATCCTTCAAAGCCCCCGGGCCAGTGGAAAATACGGCCCAAACCACAGAATCCTTTACAAACGCTTTCTATGGACACCTACAGGAATGCATGGATCATGCTATCCCAAATAAAACCAAGACTCATTCCTCCAAAGGCAGGAGACCTGTCTGGTGGACCCCAGCCATAAATAAGCTATACAACAGAAGGAGGAAGCTACTATATGATAGAGCAAAATCCCAAAAAGGGAAGGCATCTCTGATCAGTACTAGCAAGAAACTACGATCCCTCATAAAATCATCTAAGGCCAGCTTCGAAAGAAAAATTGCACAAGATGCTAAAGATAATCACAAGGCCTTCTTTAGTTATGTCAGGAACCTGGGTGGCAACTCCCTGATATGTTCTGAGTTAGTTCAAAATGACAAAAAATACACTGAACCCACAGACATTGCGAACATCCTGGCAGACAGGTTCAGTGCAAACTTCTCCCCCCCTTCCCACCAAAAGAGCAAATGTCTACCCAACAGAGTGTAGCCTCCCTGACATCACAGATGCACAGGTGAGAGCTGCCCTCTCCAAAGCAAAAAACACAGCATCAATGGGACCGGACGGTGTCCCAGGCTGCTTCTTACATGAACTCCAAGAAGAACTGAACCCTCACAAAGTCACTGTTCAATCTCAGCCTTACTACAGGATATGTACCCAAGGAATAGCATACAGCAACAGTGGTCCCACTCCACAAAGGTGGTGCCACAACGGATCCTGGAAACTATTGCCCTATAAGCCTGACTAGCCTGGTCTGCAAAGCTATGAAGTGTATCATCATGAAACTCAAACAAAGACATTGGGAACCTCCAAACACTGTATCCTACCCAATTCGGCTTTGTTAAGGGCAGATCTTGCCTTTTGAACCTGGTTGACTTCTTTGAAACAGTCACCAAGGCCATAGATGAAGGGAAGATAGTCCACACAGCCTACCTGGACCTTGCAAAAGCCTTCGACACAATACCCCACTCGGGCATCATAAATAAGCTCACCAGCTTAAATATCAACCCCTATGTCACAAGATGGGTTGCAAACTGGCTCAGGGATAGAACCCACATGGTCAGAATTGCAGATGCCATGTCAGACTCTAAACCAGTTACAAGTGGCGTCCCACAAGGCTCAGTCCTGGGACCTCTCTTGTTCAGTATATATTTCTCTGAGGTACAGGCTAACATGGGAGGACTATGGCTGACCAAGTTCGCAGATGACTGCAAACTGGGTGCCATAAATGACTCGCCGACTGACACAAGCATCCTCCAAAAGGGTCTCACAGAGACGGATAACTGGTGCCAGAGCCATGGCCTAAAGCTAAATGCCAAAAAGTGCATAGTCATCCCCTTTGGGAAAAACAAAGTGCCCACAAATTACCACATAGGTAGTAATCCATTAAGTACGGAAGAAGTAATTAGGGATTTGGGGACCCAAGTAGATAGCAATCTCTCCTTTGACAATCACATTGCCAAAGTGGTTAGAAAGACCTTCTATATAGCCTACCTTATCATGAAAGGGTTCACATCTAGATCAAGTGAGTTCATTGTGCCCCTCTACTCATCACTCATCAGGCCCATAATTTAATACAATGCCCCATTTGGGATGTACCTTACCCGACACCTGCAGCAGCTGGAAAGACCCCAAAAGTACCTCACCAAGAGGATCAAGGAACTCAAACAGATGCCCTACGCAGTTAGGCTAAAGAAACTCCAGCTCTACTCAGTTGCTTACCGCCTACTCAGAGGCGATCTGTGCCTGACGTATAAAGCCATGTCCACCCCAGAAATAATGGACATGCTCCACCTCAGGAAATCCAAATCCCTTAGAGCTACATGCTCCAGGGACTTAAACCTCAGCACAGAAATAAATAGGACATGCTGGAAGGACAGATTCATATCCCAGAGGCTCCCCTCACTCTGGAACAAAATCCCAATCCATGTTAGGCAGAGTCTCTCAATGACCCTCTTCAAGAGAATTCTTGACGAGTGGATGGGAGATCATACGTTTACTCCTGGGATCTCTTCTGTGTCCCTACTAGACAGAGGCACAGTAAACTAACTTCAAAAGGGCTATCTTCTGTGACCTACTATACAGAGGCATAGTCAACTAATCTAAAAGGGTGGCGAAAGCCAAACACTCTGGCTAGGCTTATAAATGCCCTAGGGCAGATAGCCTAGTATCAACCTATGAACCTATAATGGATGTGAAATGAAAGGGATGAAGACAGACATCTACAACATGCTACCTATGGTTCTTTGTCAAAAAGAGTGGTTTAATGTATTTAGGTGAGCACTGTGCTGCTATTGCAAGGGAAAGAGTTTGAGTACCTTAGAATATTTTCACGAGTGAGGGCAGAGAGGACCTGTGATTAACCAACTTTTTTTTCAGCAGTGGCAACCATTTAGACATTGTGCCAGATTAATGTGGTAAAGCAGGAACAGAATTATAGAATGTTGTTTGTCTTTCGGCTTTTCCCGGTAAGGGGTTGCCACAGCAGAACTCCGGAACACTAATGATTGGCAGTAGATTTTTACAAAATGCCGAGGGGCCAGCTTGACGCTCAACCTTCAATGAAGGCATGCGCATTAACGCACGCATGTCTTTTGAACGTTACCCAACCACAGGGATGACATGCAGACTCCACACAGAAGGCACTCCCAAGCCCAGCCAAGAATCGAACGGGAGAACCTCTTGCTGTGAGGTAACAATGCTACTGCCGTACCACCGCGGCATCCTAACAGAATTATAGAATATAGTTCTCAATTTATTAGTCTATATCTCCATTATGGCTTTTGGTCATTATCTTTGGATAATGACAAAATGGCTGTGATCACAGATCCAAGGCCATAACAGGTTTCTTTGCTTGGATTATTATCCCTGACACAATGAGGATCTTAGAAATCAAGGATAATCTCAGAAAAGCACTGCTGATTGTCTGTGTTAAAAGGAATCAGTGTCTTCTGCATGAATACATTGTGAGTGTTCCTGTGGGAGGGTTACTAGGAATAACCCAATGGAAGGAAGTCCTGGTGAAGGTGTGAAAAATGCTGAAGAGACTCTCCCTTTCAAATTGTTTGGGAATGCATACCAATCCTAGAGGATGAACTGTAAAGTTTTGCAATGTGACCCACATTATGCAAATCAGATAATAAGATAGATGAACAGATGGAGTAACAATGTTTCGAGGATGGTAGAAAATACTCTGATCACATTTTTTCACAATTAAAGACAAACACTTTCTGCCTTTTGTGACACACAGTAGCCATTATTTAACCCATCTCAAATAAACTCACCCGGGTATGTTTTAAGATTAACAGTAATACGCATAAGCATTTCTTATGTAAGAAAGTGAGGATATATTGTTCATATAAAATTGATACTTCCAGACCGGTGTTATTCTGTATGCATTCCATTTTTAAATATTTCTATTTTATTATATGTACTGATAATAAAACAAACATTTAAAGAGATCATAGTTACAACAAAGAAACTGCAATAATTAAAAAGTAGCAATGATGTGTGAGCAGAAGGTAATATTTATTCCCATCTGCTAATAAAAATTATTCAGGGAAGCGTTTTTTTTTTTTTTTTTATTTGTTGACCCGGAAAGTCCGACTAGGTTCCACAGAGCCTGTTTTCAGCGGAGGCCCAGGGAGAAATGCTCCAGATGCATGTCTTTGGAATGTGGGAGGAAACCGGAGTACCCGGAGGAAACCCACGCGAACACAGGGAGAACATGCAAACTCCACACAGAAGGCACCCCAGCCGAGAATCGAACCGGTGAACCTCTTGCTGTGAGGTGACTATGTTAACCGCTGCACCACTGCGCCGCCCATATTGTTCTTTCAGTCATCTGAAGTACAATAAAGACTGACCACTAAATTTGCACCATGCTATATAATTAGAGAGATGTTTATAAAATTATTTTGTAAATATAGGTATTTGACGTGATATTTATGAAATCCAATATATGTTTAATAAATTCTGAGCAAATTTAGTCTATGCTCTGTAAGACATGTTCCCTCGTATATATTCAACATTTGCTCAACCCCATACTATTTCTAATTCCAAAACAGCAATTGGGTGTGATCATGGTAGAATTCCAATTTATGGAAATTAGGATGATGGAGACGTCTGTGGTAAAGTTAACTAATGTGGTAGTCTTTCTACTTCTTTGAAGCTGTGACCCAATCTGGTTGATAAGAATGTTCTGAAGACTCTTTTCAGGACTGCATATCTTCAGAATGTTGTCAAACAGGGAGAATGGATTGCCCATTTCCTATGTTTTTGTGTCTGGGAGCCTGGACTTGTATGTTGGACTACGATGACTCATATTTTAGCTGAATTAACTTTGTGTTGACAAGGTAGCTGTTATGGTGCTTTCAGTGTCTCATATAATACTGATTGTTTATGAAATACATGCTTGGAATGCTCACTGACCATGCTCTGGTTAAAACAACAATTAGAAAGTATGCATTTTTACATAAAACACAGAGTAGTTATTGATATTGTAGGATAGTTTTAAAATTAGTTTTTAAGAGGCAAATTGAGCTTTTTTGGGCCCAGTATGGTATACAAATTCACCTTAGTGATAGGACTGTGGCTATTACTTTAACACAGCTAAAAATTCCTACAATGTTATAGTGAATAGGTTAAACACTCCTGTATGTTAATGCAGCTGGAGTTCCATTTATTGTATTAAAAAGCCATAAAAACTAATGGTTGCTGTAGAATTTTTGATTGCAGAACTGAATACACAGTTCATAGGTAGGTACTAGGCTATTGGCCCAAGGGCCTACATAAGCCTAGCCAACAAGGTTCCCTGGGTTACGCCACCCAAGAAAGTTATTTTCCTGTGCCACTGTCTAGCAGAGACACAGAAGTAATCCCCGGGGTGTGTTTCCTATTTCCCACCCACTCATCAAGATTTATCTTGAAGAGTGCTAATGAAGAACTTTGCTTGGCATAGATGGGTAGCTTATTCCAGAGTATGGGAGGTCTCTGGGACAGGAATCTGTCCCTCCAGCATGTCCTGTTTATTCTGGTGACAAGGTTTAGGTCCCAAGATCGTGTAGCTCAGAGGGATTGGGATTTCTTTAGGTGGAGCATGTCCAACAGCTCTGGGTTTGACATAGCTTTATATGTTAGGCAAAGATCGCCTCAGAGTAGGCAATATGCTACGGAGTAAAGTTGGAGTTTTTTGAGACGGTTAGTGTAGGGCATTTGTCTGAGGCCAGTAATCCTCTTTGTGAGGTACTTCTGTGGCCTTTCCAGCTGCTGCAGATGTCTTGTGAGGTACATTCCAAAAGGAGCGTTGTACTCTATAATTTGTCTAATGGGTGTCAAGTAGAGGGGGAACAATGACTTTGTTTTTCCTGGCTGAGAACCCTTTTATTATGAGGTGGGCCACGTAGAAGGACTTCCTGACTACTGTGGTGATGTGACTATCAAAGGAGAGACTACTGTCCACCTGGGTCCCGAGGTCTCTTATCACACATTTGGTGTTAAGTAGATTGCTGCCTATGTGGTAGTTCATGGGTACAGAGTTTTTACCAAAGGGGATGACACTGCACTTTTTGGCATTGAGCTTGAGGCCATGGCTCTGACACCAGGCATCTGTCTCGGCGAGGCCCTTCTGTAAGATGTCCACATCATTTGGGGACTTGACTATGGCTCCTAGTTTGCAGTCATCTGTGAACTTCGTTAGCCAGAGGCCTTCTGTGTTAGCCTGTACTTCAGAGAAGTAGATACCAAACAGGAGAGATCCCAGGACTGAACCCTGTGGTACTCCACTTGTCACTGGTTTGAGGTCAGATTTGGAGTCTGTAACTTTTACAGTGTGGGTTCTGTTAGTGAGCCAGTTGGCAACCCATCTTGTGATGTAGGGATTTATACCTAGTTTAGTGAGTTTAGCTATAATTCCAGAATGGGGATGGTGTCGAAAGTCTTGGTGAGGTCAAGATAGGCTGTGTGAACCACCTTACCCTCATCTACGGCTTTGGTGACTGCCACAAAGAAGTCAATCAGCTGATAGGTGGGAACAAGGCAGCCCACATATCCAAACTATGGCACACACCTCTGGAGATATTAAGTGTGAGGATGAAAGTCACAATATGCAAGAAAATATCACGGAGAATACAAGTAACTAAAAAACAGCGACCAGAACATCAATAAAACATTGAGAAAAGCCTTCCTGGTTTCATTTAATGAAAAATAAGTGCTGTTTGAGAATCAAAATGTCAGGCAAACTTTTTTTTCTAAAATCTCTATTTCAATTTTCTTTTTTTTCCATATAATAACAACAATACAATAAATTAAAAACACAAATAAACAATACAAATACATATCTAAAGAAAACAGACAACAATCTCGTTTCGAGAAAATTATACACACACATATATATATATATATATATATATATATATACACAATATATACACTAGAAGTCACTACATCGTCAAGTAGAGTATGAGAATTCTTATGTTCATTTGGTCTCAAAAAGGATAGTGGAATGGGGATAGTCTATATAGAAAGTAAAGACAGAAATTCAACCATTTATTGTATGGTTAGGGAAAATATCTAGATACACATATACTAAGAGAAGGGGAAGATACAAGAAAACTGGTTATACTACATTCATTTCTTATTAAAAGGTTAGCTTTTCATGTCAATTTGTGGGCAAATTTTATTTGTCAAGAATTATATCTAGTAAGTAACCCCAATATTTTTGGTAATAGCATTTGTTTTTTGTTTTTGAATAAACTAATTTGTGAGATTAGATATATTTGATAGCAAGACTGCTAAAATTTTCCCATGTAATTGGTGACATGACATTCCAATTCTTTGGAATAAAGAATTTAATAAGGGCACACATCGTAATAAAGACATGTTTTAATATTTTTGGAAGTTGATTGATGTTAATGTGCAATATAGCTGTCTCCCATGTAAGGGTTGATTTTTCATATCCCATCTTCTCTAATCTTACTCTCAGGGAACACCATAAGTTGTGTATCTTAGTACAGTTCCACATGACATGCAAAATATCAGCTGTTTGATCCTGACAATGGGGACATATAGGCAAAAAGTAGGATTGAATTTATTTAATTTAGATAATGTATAATATAGATTGTTATTTACCATAATTTGTGTCTATAACAGCTTCTTGAAAGGAACGAATTTGATTGTATTTTCAATGGCTAGTTTCTTATTTTCTTCAGTCAGTAATTGATTTTTATTTTGCCAATAGTTTGAAAATAATAAAGAATTCTGATGTTTTGCGCTCATTACAATGTTATAAGTCCTAGAAATTGTTTTCCTTTTAATCGCAAGATTTTCAAGTATTAATTTAACTAAATTTATGTTCTGTAAGTCAGTGTGTATCTGTGAGAATTTAGCATTTATAAGATGGTGAAGTTGGTTAAGGATAATACTATATTTCTTAGGAAGTTTGAGTTCAAGTCTCATTTGCCCCATGTTAGAGTCTTTCCATTGGTATATATCCCATATTGTGCAGTCTTTTATCAGGGGGTAGTTTGTTAGATTTATGGGTTTATTATTTATTAGTAGATTAGGATTTAGGTGTAATGGTTGTATAAGGGCAAAAGCATCAGCTAATTGCAATGATTTAAATAGTTTTGGTGTTGTAAGAATCATGATTTTAATTAGTGGGTGTAGATTCTTCGTGTATATGCTAGTCTGGTTTAAATTCAAGAATGGTAGGGATTTGATATTATAGCCAAGGGATTTCAACTGTTCATACCAGATTTTGGTCCACTGGGGTGTCCAAGTATTTATATACGAGTCATAGTTTATTATTTGTATTAGTCTGTAGACAGTAATTATACTATAGTAAAGCTTAAAATCAGGCAACCCCAATCCCCCCTTACCTTTGGCAAGTACAAGTTTTCCATATTTAATTCTGGTAGATTTGAGATACCATAAGAATCTTGATATAGCTTTTTCCATGGCAAGGAAGAAGTTTTGGGGAATATTTGAAAAAGCATTTAATTGAAAGAGTATTCTTAGTAGAAAATTCATCTTGACAACACTAGCTTTTGACAGTAGAGACATATTGATGTGCTTCCATCTATCGATATTGTTTTGAATACTAGTCCATGTACTTAGTAGGTTATTGTTTATAATATCTTTGAAGTCCGATGTAAATAGTATTCCTAGATATTTTATCTGATAGTTTATTTTGATCTCACTCATGGGAAAGTACAATTCTTTATGACCTACAGGATTGAAGGGAAATATGTGTGACTTGTTTAAATTTAAGTTATAGTTTGAAATTATCGAGAACTCATCAATAGCTTTAAGTATTTTTGGGAGGTCAGTAGTGGGGAATTGGAAGTATATATTTAAGTCATCGGCAAAGGCCAAGTATATAAGATTTGTATTGTGGATTCTGGGAATATGATGAAAGGTTTTCTTGTGAAATAAACAGAAGGAGGAGTTCTAGATAAAGATTAAATAGGTATGGCAAAAGAGGACATCCTTGTCTTGTACCATTGGATAAGAGTATAGGGTTAGTTATAAGTTTGTTTACCTGTATAGTGGTAGAAGCTTTCTGATACAGAACCTGGATCATTTTAATGAATTTTTGAGGAAAACCATATAAAGGCAGTATATTAAAGAGAAAGTGTAAGTTTACTCTATCAAAAGCTTTGATTGCATCTACTGTAAGGGCATGTCTGGGGCATTTATCACTATTAAGTAGTCTTACAATGGTATCTAAGAGGAGGGTGTTGTCACTTGTCTGTTTGTCATAAAGCCCATTTGTTGTTGGGAAATAATAGAGGGGAGTATATTCTTAAGTCTATTTGCTATAACATGGGATAATATCTTAAGATCAGTGTTTATGAGGGCTATTGGTCTATAATTTGCTGGATCTGTTAGGTGAGAATGCAGTTTAGGAATCAACACTGTCTTGGAGTTATTTAAGTATTTGTCTGTTATACCATATTGTATTATATAAGTTGAAAGCTTTTAATAAAACATTGGAGATAGGTTCCATGAATAACTTATAAAAATCAGATGTGTATCCATTAGGTCCAGGGGATTTACCTAGTTTTAGTTTGTTTATTGCAGCTTTTATCTCTTTTAATTGTAACAGTGATTTTAAGAGTTTCCTTTGATCTTCTGTAATTTGTGGAAAGTGTATATTATGTATAAAATCCTCAAATCTGTCTGTAGATGGTGATAAGGGTATATTGTATAATCTCTTACAAATATCTTCAAAAGCATCCACTATATCTTGGTCTTTATATTTCGCTGTCCTTCATATTTTATTTCTTTGATCCTAGGAGGTCCACTTTTTATGTTAATTAGTCTAGCTAGGAATTTTGATGGTGTTTGAACCCATTCTAAGTATTGATATATTGACCTTAATTCTAAGAAGGAGATATTTTCTAAATAGTGTTTGTGTAATTGTTTTTGCCAATCAATTATTTTTTCCTCAAGTTCTTTAGAATATTTTTCATGAAGTTCTAGTTCAGCAGTGTTTATTTGATACTCTAGTTCATTCTTAAGATTGTTATATATTTTTTGAGACATGCAGATTATTGAATAATACCCCTGATGACCGCCTTGGTAGCCGTCCATTGTATGTCATATGGAATTTGAGCGGATATAAAATCATTTTGGAGTTGGGCTAGGACATTCTGAATTTCTTGTGTTGTTTCTTGGTTTTATATAATTTTAGGATTTAACGTCCCGGTATTGCGATAGGAAATATTTTGTTTAGGGGCTTGAAAGTTTATTAAAAGTCTAATTTTGGAATGATCTGAAAGAGTTCTAGGTGATACAGCATAATTTAATTTGTTAGAAAGGAAAGCAAGGGAAATTAGAAAAGCATCTATCCTGGACCAAGTTTTATGAGTGGCTGAAAAGAAAGTGAATCTTGATATTGTTTTATCATATTGAAATTTAACATAAGGGTCAACTAGTTCAAATGTATTTTGTAATTCTTCAAGTGCTGTAGTGGTAGATTTTGGCTGTCTTTTTATTATGCAATCTATCCTTATCTAAATTTAGTAAAGCATTCCAGTCCCCACCTACAATAAACAGAAGATTTCATAAATGAAGAGTTGTTGATTTGAGCAGGGGCTATATATATTAAGAAAGGGTAATGGTTTGTTTAAAGTATGATATTCAGTAGTAAATAATACCCATCTTCCCTTTGAGTCAGCTTCATAGTAAGTAACCTCTCCTTGGAAGGAGTTATTTACTATAATGGCCACTCCCCTGGATAAAGAACTATAATTTGCAGCAATTATTATTTTAACCCATTTTCTTTTCTTTTCCCTAACCCAAAGTTGGTCATCTAAGTGAGCTTCTTGCAAGAAAGTTATATCAGCCTTAGTTTGGTATGTGATCTGCATGATTAAATTTCTTTTCTTTTTATCTACCATCCCTTTAACATTCCAAGAGTCTATGGTTATCCTTTTTTTATTAAAATTGTTGAAGATTCTCATTAGTTGATACTCAAAAATACAGTTATAAACTTTGTCTGTTAGTGTATTTATCTTAAGAATAAATGTTGTGACTTCTATACTCCTAAACTCTAAATAGGTGCCTAACCACCCATCCCTCTGTATTAGTAAATGTGCATGAGTTAAGAAACTAAAAGAGACTATTATTTTTAGCAACAAGGAGTAAATATTTATCAGAGGGATGTCAATAACACCCATACTATTCCAAATGCGAATAGTCATCAGCTAACAGACTGTGCCCATCCCACTCCTTTTGTTATTTATGTACTGCATATTCATTTTCAGACTTCTTAAAATAGTATGTGAATTGTACCCTTAGATATTATATAGAGAGAAAGAGAAAAGTAGCTTTTATAAAAAGTTTTGTAGTAACAGCAACATATAATTCTTAACATTTCAAGAGTTATTAAAGAGTTTATAAAACAATATTTTCAAAAAACAAGTACAATATATGAACATTTAAAGAAGGCAGCACTTAAAAATTCAACATTTGCATTATTCTTGCTAACAGCAACTAACTGTGGTTCTTTAAAATGTACTGGAAACTTTGTTTAACACTGCACTAGCAAAAGCCATACAAGCACATCATTGTGAACTCATATATTATTAATTAACCAGTGCCATCTACTGGAAAAACCGGGAAAAAAAAAAGAGAAAAATGTTTTTGTGCCTTGCTCATAGACACATTTAAAAGTAACTCAATGGTTATGCCAGTAGAATAATGATTATACATTTTAAACATTTAAAGAAGGCAGCACTTTAAAATTCAACAACATTTGCCTTATTCTTGCTAACAGCAACCAAATGTGGTTCTTTAAAATGTATTGGAAACTTCATTTAACACTGCACTGGCAAAAGCCATATAAGCACATCATTGTGAACTCATATATTAATAATTAACCAGTGACATCTACTGGACAAACAGAGAGAAAAAAAAAAGAGAAATGTTTTTGTACCTTGCTCATAGACACAGTTAAAAGTAACTCAATGGTTATGCCAGTAGAATAATGATTATACATTTTAAACATTTAAAGAAGGCAGCACTTTAAAATTCAACAACATCTGCATTATTTTTGCTAACAATGTCAGGCAAACTTTTGAATCAATATGCTCTTTCTATATCAGTAATGCTATACTTGAAGTAAACTGACTTAACCCAAGAAATGTTATTCAATTAAATACATTGAAAAGTGGGCTTCAGAGCACAATTATATATCCTTTTAAATAAAAATGCTCAAATAACATTAAAAATATATCATGCAACACTTCAACCACAACAAAAACTTCAAAATTTTAAGATATATATTTCTTAATACAGGCTTAATGTTAATACTGTTATTCCAATCATAGTCTTTGTTGCAATCCAAATGGAATCACTACATGCCATTTTCTAATAATAGTTTGGTTTTATAACTACTTCCATTTAACACCAGAAGAACTATTTCAAAACTTGATATCTGATTTTTTTCAATTCAAATTGACGAAGTGTTAACATTCTTACTTTTAAATTCATTCATATTGGATGAGGGCAGTGTCATCCTGTTTGCTTTCCTTACGGATCTGTCAGCTTTTTGGCAAATTGAGTCATAGGGTTGCATGACAAGACATTGATTATTTTGTGCACAATATACATAACTACTGTTTTGTGATCGCAGTTTCACCCACATGTAAATATAACATTTGAAATGAAAATTTGCTAAAATGTGTTCTTGCAGATGGTGATACTCTCCCTGCACCTCTAAATACAGGGAGCTTCATCCTTCACACCCGAGATGGATCATGGTCAACTGGTGCCCTAAATAGGATTATGGAGCAGACCACCCCCCACTCCCTGCAGCCATTCCAGTGCCCCATTACTTACCTCTCTCTCCCCCCAGTTACCATAAACACTGTTCAAATCATGTGTATACCATTTTCTCCTTAACTTTCACAATGATTACAGAAATTCAAATTTAAAACATTTATTTCAAATTTCATAGCACAAACATTGATGACCATTTGCCAAACAAAGCAAAACAGTGTCACACTGAAAACAGACTTAGCATGAGCAACAGTAGACTTTTCTTCCCTTGAACCTCCCATTCATTGAACATTACATTTATTGAAAATGCATCTAGCCCTTGGTGGAGTAAATGTATCTTGTGCCCTAGCTATGTCCAAACTATGCCCCCCTGCACACATTGTTATGACTATGCACAAATGTATATGTTCTTTGATTCAGCTTCCTGATTTTTAAGTTATATTTATTGCTCAATACAGCAACATTTGTCAGACAGTGGTTTAAGTTTGCAGTTCTGAACATTTTTCAGCGGGCAGTAAAACACAATATATGAACCAATAATGACAAATGTACCAATTTCAGAACATTTCAGCCATAAACATTCCCTCAAACTTCTATTATATTTCCTACCAAAATCTGTACTCTACAATTAAGGCCACCTTACTGACTGTGCACATCACATCTGATTGTGATAAAATGGCCACAGTATAGTATTCTAATTTATTTTACACAAATGCACACTAGTACTGCAAAGACAGCCTAATGACTTTTTATCAGCTTAGCAGGATTAGTCATTTTTATCCACGGACATCCCCAAAAAACAGAAATTATAGCTACATTGTTGACTGCATGCTTTCCAGAAGTCTGTGTCAATAAAATAACAAATGATCAAAGTCACATATTTCAAATGTGTTTCACAGAAAAACACAGTATCCAAAGAATTCCAACTTAATTTACCCCCCACACACATAGACACTAGTTCTCCAACGTCAGATTAAAGACTGTTTAGAAATTACCAGATGATAACAGCATAAGGTACTTTCATCAACATAGATGTCCCTACCCACACCAGTAGTTATAGCCACTTTGATGACTGTGTGCATCCATTATTGTTATGAAGAAATAAATTACATTTCATTGGTAGCTTAGTATGAACTGCAGAAAATTGCAGAAAGATCAGTAGCATCAGACCAGAGCATCCACCCATGTGAAGCAGAGTCTAAAAAGAAGAGTATTTATGAGAGCAAATATTAGCCACCTAATAGCACGAGTCAATATGCACAATCTCCATAGAAGTAAAAGTTATCCGAATAATTCCATATTAAATAGAACCAGTACTAATGCCGATGCTGCTGCTGCTGCTGGCAAACAATTTTACATTTCAGTGCTTCATCTACAAATGCAGTGCCTACTGTCCTCAAAGAAAATTGCCTAGGTTATATTAAAAAAATTGGTATGCTGGTGACATTATCATTACATTTCCTGAGTTTCATCAGCTATGTATTAGGGGAAAGGCTGGAAAACAATGAAAACAGGTTCATAATTACGAGACATGCAGTCCTGTAACCTAGCCCAAATTCCTAATTTCTAATTATTTAAAACCACTGTTTGGTTAAGTGACTCAGTCAGTGTCACACAGT
Source organism: Protopterus annectens (assembly GCF_019279795.1). NCBI lineage: Eukaryota > Metazoa > Chordata > Ceratodontiformes > Protopteridae > Protopterus > Protopterus annectens. The sequence continues at coordinate 275,478,788 of NC_056750.1, forward strand.
ATTTAAATAAAGGTGGAAAGATTCAAAGCCTGCACCCTTGACACAGGAAGCAAACTCATTAACAAGCCAGAGCTTTAGTCCTGCTGCATTAACTGAAAGTTGAGGTGTTAATGAATCAGATCACAAGAGCTGGCTTTACGGGATTTTCTTTTATGGCAAAGTGACATAGCTGAGTGACTCCTACAATAGTATCATCCTTCATACCTGCTGCCTAGATTATACATTTTGTAGAACAAAATTTTTGGTTACTCATGTCCTAAGATACCTATGAAATGTCTGATAATTGTTGAAATGGAGCTTGGTTGATAATACCAATTCTTCTTGAAAGCAGTAGGTGGATTCTCTAGACCTAGAAAATGTAAATAGTTTATGAGAAGCTCTTTCAAGTCTGATGTTGCATATCTCAGGAGTATAATGGGAGAATTTCAAAACTCAGTTATGCCATAGCAAGTGGAGGCTGAACAGGGAGAATGTATATTTCTTGTCCCATTGGTATGAGTCTCTGTAATGTGACTGGTTGGTCCCAAGCGAACAGCAGGTTTTATATCCTTGGATATTCAGCAGGCAATATACGAGTTATCTCACTATTTGTAATGAACAATACATTATTTGGCACAATTGCTCATTATACATCAGGATTAGAAGACCAAATGAGGTAGGCCCTAAAGTACATAGGTTTTCTACTTACTGTCAGGTTTCTTCACATTACTTGTCACCCTGTCTAACTTTTCTCTGCATTAAATTCGATTTTCATTCCGTTTTTACTCAATTATTACAGGGGCACATGTTGAACAAGCAACAAAGATGGTTACCTAGTTTGAGAGCTCTGTCACTAGTTGTGGATTGTTAGGTCTGATGTGTCAATATGATGAAGCCATGTAGGTAGTAAAGTACATTACTGTGGAAGAAGTGGTCAAGAATAGGTCTGAGTAGTTTACACAGCATCAGTATTTAGTATAGGGGATAACCCTAATTAAACTCTTTCACACCTGCAAGCTTGGTTGCTGAGATCAGGGCCTTACACGCAAGTCATGAAATGGTGCAGTTACAAGAGTTGTTGGCAGTAATTAATAGAGTAGAACAACTCAAACATCTAATTCAGCAAATGGAAAGTGAAGTGAAGCTGCTGAAAAGGGAGTCCATAAGAACATCAGAAACTGAAAATATCTGAAAAGTATGAGGCATTGAGAAAATGTTTGAGTAGTTGAGCTAAAAAAAAGGGAAGAGACATAAGACCCTGTTTCCTTAATGAACAATAGCTGCGAGAAACTATAGCTGAAGTACCACACCTGAACTGACAGGTAGACAGAGTCCACAGTGTTATGTTGTCAACAAAGAAATGGAAGCCAAGGTATTTTTTTGCCAGTCTGCACAGTTAGTGATGAAAGGAGTGGTTGCTTTGGAAAGAAGCTTTGTGGAAGGAGGGTGTAATTGCAGGTAATGGACTAAAAATCCTGAAAGACTACTTCCTACGGATTTAGACAAAGTGACTTAGGAAATCTCCACATATATGGAATTTTGGCAGGATAGAGACTGTGATTGCTACATCTAATGAATTGGCAAATAGTTTGAAAAGGACCTGGATGTATATGCCTGAGGATGCAATCAGCAGCATATACTGTAATGTACTAAGAACAAAAGATAAGGGGTGGTTGGGATCAATAAGACCTAATGGTGGAAGAGGTTGCAGTGAGAGAAGTGGAATGATTTATTGTTCAGGGGATTAGACCAAGAGCTAATGAGAAGTAATGGGGTCTGTTGTATGGACATAAGGGTAGCTGCAGAGAAGTGTTAAAAGGATGGCAATGTGATGTTATAACTGAAGCCAAACAAGATGGTGTGCATGGAACAGAAGGTCCTACTCCATTGAATAATATGGATTATGGGAGAGAAAGAGAAACAAAGAGAGAGAGAGAAAGAGAGACCAAGAGACAGGGTCTGTTGATTAGGGCAGAAGAGATGGGTCTCCTCTTAAAGACAATGAGAAAAAGAGGAAAACTACTTGTGTGAAATGGACATTCATAATGATTTAGTGGTTGAAATGGCAGATGAATAGTGACAGGAGTGGCAGAACTATGGGTGGAGGTAAGGAGAACATCAAATGAACATCATAACCAGGAGTCCAGGGAGAAGAGATATATAGACATATGGACCAAAAAGGAGTTGAAGTGGCCTATGCCTATTACAGAGGAGAACTACATCAACTGAGAGGTATGAAATTCTGGAGAAAGGCTGGGCTCAGTGGTATATGACACAATATGTTTCTTCTGCTTGTGAATATTTTGATGTATTGTGTGAGCGAGACAGAGCATGTGAATGTGAATGAATACTTGTGGATGTATGAGGTTGTAGAAGAAGAGATGTAAAAACAGAGCTTAACTCAAAATGGGCTGAAGAAAAGAGATCAGGTAAAGACAAGAGGCAGTGTATTGGACATTGGTTGAAGCAACGTGGCAACCACTGTTAAGGGGACATTTTTGGGAAGGGGGTCTTATCCCATTGTATAAAAACTTGAAGAAATTTGAATGGACAATAATTTAATCATTAGGTATTTCTGCACACAATACAAGGAAGTGGATATTAGTAAATGTAGACTTTCTTAAGATGATGGGACATCAATTTTGAAAAGGCATTCCTAAAGAACGCAATTTATTTTGTATGGCTATTAGGTTAATGAACATTAATGGAAACTGATATTTCAAAAATGCAGTAACTTTTTATTTAAACTTTACATAGTTTACAGTAGGGCAGTGTTATTGAACCAAGTTCAATTATCTGTATATAAAATTATTTGAAATAAGGGAGTAATCGTGAGAAAGAGGTAAAAGGGAATTTGTATGAAATCTATATAAATGATGATATAGTTGCATAATACAAAACAGAATTTTTTTTTTCTTCTTCCTGTTATATGTCAGTTGTGATTATTGCCAGTCTGAGCACAGGTTTTGTGCATGTGAATAAACTTAATGATAGAATTTTTATAGTTTTAAAAATAATTTTATAATATAATGTGGTTGGTTCAACTATACAGGTCACCAAAGAAGTGTGCTTATTCAGCAAGTCAGTGTGAAAATAATAGGGCAGTTTATTTTGTTAAATTGGGAAGCATGATAATGTTAGAAATTTAGGAAAACTAGGGTCTTTGATACTGTGTTGTAGAAACCACGAATTTTGGGGGGGGCTAGACTTCGAAGTCTAGCGTTAAGTATATGCAGGGCATTCATTTGAAATGAGAGGTGAGGAGAAGTATGTGCAAAAAGAGTAAAAGGGGGATTAATACAGTGTACAGGATGAAAGTATTCTGTTGAAAATATATGATGAGGCATTTGCCAGTTGCCAGGGGGAGATAGGGTGCAGAAATATATGAAAAGACTCCAATGTGTGTAGGTTACACTGCTGATTTGTTCATACAGTGATGAACAAGGGGCATCTGTGAAACAAGGAAAGATGATGGATGGTCTTTACATTTATATTGGTGTTTTAGTAATTATATTGTTAACAAGTGGTTTGGTAGTGAACAGGAAGAATATAGATATGAAGGATTAAGAATGAGACTCTAGATAAAGAGGTCTCTCTTTGTACTAAGTAATGATGTGAATAAAATACATGCTGAAAAATTGAACTGGGATGTATCTGTTGAGCAAATTGTGTCAAGAAAGTTAGTAGGAGAAGTAGATAAGGGGGTGGCACTGCTGCTTGGAACAGCACAAGTATGACACCTACTATTTTCTAGACCTGGTGGGATAGGCCGTTCTGAATTTTTTTGGTGGTAGGTGAGAAAAGAGAGTTGGTGAGATAAATAAGTGGGGGAAGAGGTAATGCATACTTTCTTGGGGAGCTGGGCATTGACAGAACTTGTTCAGAATGGAGCACTATAAAGTGTTGTAGATCCTGATGAAAAGTTTTCTGGTGCTAGATATTGCTAAGGGAAGAATATAATTAGGAAAAAGGTACGGGAATAGTTGCAATAAAGAGGGATGGAAGTTAGGTGTTAGATATGTTGTTTTGGTGGTGGGGGTGCTAGGATAGCACTTCAGAGATCAGAGGCCAGCAATGTCTGACACCTATATCTGATGGGAGGAGTATAAGTGTTTGTGTGTGTGGGTGACTTCCTACTTATGGGTCTGATGGACCTTGCTCCAGTAGAGCAAAAAGGAGATAAGGGAGATGCAGGACAGTATAGGGGAAAGGAGCATAGCTTCTTTGAATATGAGGGGATAGGCAACCTAATAAAATTTTAGACAATTTTAATTAGCTGGTGAGAAAAAAAGTGCATGTGGCAATGGTTCAGGAATTAAACATAAGGAAAAGAGAGGTAAAGAAGTTCGAAAAGAGGATTTTGTCCAGGTTGAGGTTCAGCTGTGTTGGGGGAAGGAGTTTGGATTTAGATGAGGAAAAGGGTAGGCGGGAACAGCAGAGGTGGTAGGGTAATTGGGAGTGAAGGTGAGTGATAGGTAGGTAGGTAAGGGAAGGAAGAGAAGTGGTGTTCACAATGCATTATGGACTGAAGAGAATTTGGAACAAGATGGTGGAAGATGGGTAAATTAACATAAAGGAGGTTTGGCAGCACTGACACTGGATAATTCTGGGAAGTTTAATATGGTATCAAATCTGGAGATTGGTTTCAAACGGGCATTGCAGTAGGTAATGTATGCATTGGTTTTGTTGGATATACAGCAGGTAAAGAAGGTACGGGAATCTCAATTTACTTTCTTACAGGATGAAGAGAGACAGGCTGCACAGTTAGACTGTGGATAAGATGATAGTTGGAATAATGGGAAATATAAGGGTTAGAGTTGCTCTTACATGAAAATTTGATGGTGGTGGAATGGGATTAAGTAGGAAAGGAGGGAGAGGTTGGAGGTGGAGCCTATATCATTGGAAGGGAAAGGTTTAAATGAAGTCACATCAGGTGATGGTTGGTCAGGTACTAGCAGAAAATATACCTGAACCCAGGGAAATATGAGGAAATGAGTGAGATGCAGTGAAGGTGACGGAGTGGGAAACAGAAGAGGGAGGAATACAGAGGAGAAAATAAAGTGAGAGAGGGGGAGGAAATGCTGAAGGAGTGCAGGAGACTATTAAAATGTTGGAACAGTTTCAGAGAAAGAAGTTAAAATGACTCAACTTCAAATTAAAGTACTAGGAGGTATAAAGTGATAACCAAACTTGATAAAAAGGAGATACAGTGCTGGGAAATGGTGAGATAGTTATAAAACTTATTAGTTGTAACTTACAAGACTAAAGAAAAAATGTGGGTTACACTGTAGAGATCAGGGTCAGGGAATTCCTTTACTAGAAGTATAGAGATTCGAATAGCATTTCAGGAGTGTTATAGGTAGATATACATACAGGGAAAGTCAGGAATTTAGTTTTAGGGAATGGAAAGACATGTTGTTGGGGAAGAAAGCTAGAATAAGACTGGACAGAAATACTGAGGTGGCTGAAGTTATAGAAGCCATTACAGATATTAAATGGTGAAAGCCTGGTGTGCCAGACAGATATCCCATTGATAATTGTAATGGGTTAAGGGGTGCATATATAGGGTTGCCAATGTGCACATTTAATGATATATTACAAAGAAGGTAAATATCACATTTGATATATGAAGCTTAAACAATGTATTTTCAATAGGAACAAAGGTGTTGTGCAAGATCATATTTATTTGTAATATTTATGTGGATTCTTCTGCTTGGATGTTTCTGGCTAGGTGGGAAAACTGTTTGGGAACGGTTGTATGGGAAAGCCTCATCAGGACTGTGAAATGAAGATCATTCATGGATCACTTGGGGACACTTTTCAAATTGTAGGATGGTGAGAAAGAAAGGGGAAAAAAAAAGAGAGTGACTGTGATGGATTTATAAAAATCTTGACAGTGTGAAGTGGAGATGTATGTCTGAGCTGCTGAAGTTGCTTGTTGGGGCTTGAAATGGTTGAATCGTGAAAAGACAGTATTTAGAGGACACTGGGTAGAAAATGGAGAATGATCTTATAGGACTGAGTTGAGAAGGGTGATGAGGAAGGCATGCCCTTTGTCACCAGGTATATTTTTGATTGCAAATGAGACATTAGTACAAAGGATTAAGGATGAAAATGAGACAATGGGGGGAAGATGAATGCATGATTCTACTTGAAGATAGGGAGAAGCAATTGCTGGAGATATTAAAATATTTTAAGTTTATGGAAGAATCAGGCCTTTATTCTAAAACCAAGCAGTCAGTCTGCTGAGTCAGGAGTTGAAAGATAGGACTGATTTGGCTTTAGCAGATGTGGAGGAAATCTTTAGGATTAAGGGGTTATGGTGCTTTAGTAGAGATAAAGAATACAAATGGGAAGATTTAAGGGGAAACAAACTCTTGATAGACAAATGACTGAGAAATACTCACTACCTTTATTGTTCCTTTTAATAAGTAGTATGATTTTGCCAGATTTAATTTATTTAGTGAGGCATTCTGGGGTTAACATGCATGACAAGTACACAGAGGAATAAAAAAAAAGGAATGATACGTTTATTTGGAGAAGAATAAAATGTGGACTTGCTAAGGGCAAGGGAGTGGAAGAACCATGAGTTATTGAATGAGATACGATGGATTTGTAAAGATATCAATAGTGGTAAATACATAGCAGTGAATCAAGGTATATAAGAATATAGGACTGAAATTGGTTACATGGGGAGAGGGGGGGGGGACCCGATTAGTTTCAAGCAACTACAGAAGAATACAGACAAAGCAAACAAAATATGTTTGAGAAAAGTAGAATACTGGATGGACGTCTGGAAATGGGATGTAGATGTCTTTGTTAAGGAGGAAGGATAGGAAAAATGAAGAAGTATTGAAGAATTGGAAACACGTTTTTTAAATCTTGGTAAAAGATGGCGGCAATATAAGGACAGTGGTGTTTATATATTTTACTGAAATAATGTATAAATATCAGATGTGTAAGAGAGCCTGGTTGGTATTTGGCAAGGTAACATGTTGGGTTAAACAGGACCTGATGAGAAAATAAATCTGGGGGAAGATAGGCATGATGGAGTTAAGAAGAGTAGAGGACATGGAGACTGGACAAAGACAAAAAGGAGAGAATCTGGGTTATTGGTGCAAAGATGGCAGTGGTAAAATTGAATGAATATTGGGGAAAGAAGTTTGACTGAAGGGTGATTGTAGGAAATAAGGATTATTGCTAGAAAGGTTGGCTTGTGTGCACCTGGGGGAGATGCTCTAATATTTGATGCATAGGTAGTATAGAAACCTTTTTCAAGTGAGGTAAAAAGGGTGATGGGTGGACAACAGATGCTAGAGATGTGATGAACCAGCAGCATCGCAGTTACATAAATGGTGGACTTGAGAAGGTTTAACAAGGGGGATGTAAAATGATAAATTAAGTGTGGCAAATGTGTAGAACATCTGAAGACATGAGTTGGAGCTTTTACCTGATTGGAGTGGAACTACAGGAGGGTAGACTGTACATGAAGGAAAAACTGGAGTTGCAAATGGGGGACATGAGGTGGGGGCTTAAAAGATAAGTTGCTAAATGGTGGAAGGAAGGAGAGATGGATGGTTTCGGGAGTAAAGATGTAGAGAACAGGTAGGAAAAGTTTGTCTGGGGATCAAGAAACCGTTGGAATTTGAGGCAGATGACAGAAACATGGTTATAAAAGCTGTATACATGAAGAGGGAAACATGGCAGAGCATTAAAGTGGTAGGAGTAGGCTTAAAGTGAGGTGAGTACAAGGGAAGTGTGGTGAATATGGTTGTAAGGATGCAGACATAGTGGATACATTTCTTAACAGAGGTAATTCTGAAAAGCATATTCATAGAATGATCTTTTGTAAAATGTGATTCTTCCATGCTTGTGTGGAGCAAAGAGAAGAAATAAGTGACTTCAGGGTAATAATTGTGTGTGTGTGTGTGTGTGTGTGTGTGTGTGTGTGTGTGTGTGTGTGTGTGTGTGTGTGTGTGTGTGTGTGTGTGTGTGTGTGTGTGTGTGTGTGTGTGTGTGTGTGTGTGTGTGTGTGTGTGTGTGTGTGAGCAGAGAGTGAGTGTGTGTGTATGTGTGTGTGTGTGTGAGAGAGCAGAGAGTGTGTGTGTGTGTGTGTGTGTGTGTGTGTGTGTGTGTGTGTGTGTGTGTGTGTGTGTGTGTGTGTGTGTGTGTGTGTGTGTGTGTGTGTGTGTGTGTGTGTGTGTGTGTGTGTGTGTGTGTGTGTGTGTGTGTGTGTGTGTGTGTGTGTGTGTGTGTGTGTGTGTGTGTGTGTTTGTATTGGGGGTTGGGATTGCAGCCAGTAGAGAAGGGAATTTCTGAGTTTGTTAGAGTAGTAGGGAGATGTAGAAAGAGTATGAAAGCAATCATATTTATACATAATGTGTATATTCTATGGTGAATATTTAAATAAAGAAATACACAGCATTCTATTAGCAATATGGTTTTGTGTACTATATTGCATGTGCATTGTGACTTGTAAATAAAAGATTGTTTTGATAAACAAAAATAATTGCACAAAATATTCTCCATTATTGTATTATTAATCTTTAAGAGATGGCATCTTATTCACATATGGGTCATATATTTTATCTTTTGTTTACAACTCTTTGTCAGGTGAGAATGTGTATGAAAAGTGACTTTCCAAGTTATCCTTATATGATGCTACTTGAAATGTGGATACCCAACCAATCCTATCTTGTTTGTTTTGTATTTATATTCTTTATTACTGATTTTGAATAGTTCTTGTATTAATATTCTTTATTACTGATTTTGAATAGTGCTTGGTGCTTTACATTTTAAAAAGCATAGCTTTGTTTTCCTAAAATATTTGGACTGTTGGTGATCTCACAGATTTTTCTGGGATGTAGGGGTATGCATGTTATGTTTCAGCTTAGCTTTACTGTTAGGGAGGTCTTGAACTGGATTCAGTAAGAACCCAACCTTGAGTATTAAGTGCTGTGCAAACAGGGCATTTAACTAGATTATGATAAACAGCAATTCAGAGAGACACAATTCGCAAAAAGGAAAGCCTTCATTATCAGCTAATTTGCATGTCAGTCACTTGCTGATTACCACGAATGCTAATAATCACTTTGCTGGAGTACTCACTGCTGGCAACCCATTCATCTTGTTGGTACAGTGACCTTCTGCATTTGACCCCCCAGCACACACAAATCATAGCACTCAACCTCTTGGAGCAAGAAATCTGGACAATGCCATGAATAATGGGAAAACAAATGACCAGAAATAGGGTAAATTTTTACTGGTCTTACAAACTTAAAAAGTTAATAGAATAGCAGATCTTGCATTAGCATGAATTTTCTGAAGAGTATGAAGTCTGAAACTCAGATGTCTGTCATTTTCTGACTTCAGTCATCAATGATTTGTCAGAAAAACACAATATTATGAAAAATGGACCAAAAATATGAGGCAAAAATTTGGACATTCTGCAAAAATCTGTATAGTTTAGAGGTATGACACAAATGCATACACACACAAAAAACACATCCCCTCACTTGTCAACTGCCTCTGAAGTTACAAGAAACAAAATCATGGACATTCTGTAAGTTACGTGTCCCTTTTCATGGAGTACTCAGTCAGTAATGCTAGAAATTACAGTTTCATACTTCACAGTGTTCAAAATATGCTTCGTGTTTTTCAAATTGTTGTTGTTCTAACTTTTTACATATCTTTTAAAAGTTCATGTTTTCTAGTGCCCTCTTCCCCAGTATTACAGCCTTTGCTCATTAGTCTAGGGAAGTTTAGATGTATGGCAAAGCACGCGCGCACACAAACACACACACACACACACACACACACACACACACACACACACACACACACACACACACACACACACACACACAAAACCTGTCTGCCTAAACTCCCTTACACTTAAGTTTAACAAGGTCTCTCCCATTGAGAGTGGGAGGCTGGTATAATGGTTAAGGTGCTTACCTTACAGACAGAAGGTGCAGGGTTAGATTCTTAGATGGGGTAATTGGTTAGGCTTAAAATGGCTCACAAGGGCAGTTAGCCTAGTACTAATGTATGATCCTGTGATATAATTTATCAGTTGTGCACTTGCTTTGCTTTATTTAAAAAGTTTAAATTTTCAAATTTCTAATTTTGTAAAGTTTTAATTGAATTTACTGTTCTGGGCTATACACTCAAGTGCATTAGCCTTTTCTGTGCTTATTTACTGTATAACTTCATTGTTTAGCCTAATTTAACCAAAAAAAATTCTATCTTGTTTGCTAATTTCCCACCTTTTCTAATTAGAATAGTCCAGTTTCTAGGCCTTGCTAGTTTCAGGACTTCAGTTTCAGTGTTCAGAGCTATCCAGACCTTGCTGTGGTAAAGGGAGGTCCTACTGCTTACCAGTGAGAGTAGGAGCATTGTACTGCCTATCTAACAATAGAGGAGTGGTTTCCAGCTCTGAAATTGTAATTTTATTGGCTATTTTGGGTTGATTTCTATCCCGTTCAACCTTCTGACATAAATGCACACATTTGCGCAGCACAGCAGGGCTAAGGTTAAACTATTCCTGGCGCCAGAAAGTCTACTCTTCAAATTTTTCCTTAAAACTAGCTAGTTTATCAGCAGTAGCACTAACATCTGTATACCTGTGACTAGCACTTGCTCTAAAACCTGCAGCCTTAATTTGTTACAAGCACTCACCTCTCCTTGGTAATGAGGAGAAAATAGTCGTAGGCACTAGACAGCCTACAATTGCAAATACCTTGCCAAAAAGTAAGGGAAAACAGCTCTTGTACTACACAAAGAAAGCACCTAACCAGGCATGTCCAAGGATCAACTTCCGGTGATTTCTCCTGTCCACCTCTGGGCATACTTGCACAATGCAGCAATTGCCTCATGTACACAGACAGCCCTCTCCTCCTACCACCCAACACTACAACCTACGAGAGATGCACTTACATAGCCAAACTGGAAGCAAGGCTCTCTCCAGCCAAGATTGTGCTAGACAGTCAAGAGGAGAAGGTTAACACCCACACAACACCTCAAGCAACACATAGTCCTTCAAAACCCACACCACCAAAACCCACACATAGCAACGCAAAACCCACATATGCAGAGGCTCAACATTAACCTGCCCAAGCAACAAGGACCTCTGAAGCTGAAACGCAAACACCACCCCCAAACACAACCAAAGCATCACATAGCTCACAGCATCAGTGTGCCACCCAACAGCAGCCCCTAAGGCAAGACAACGTACCCAACACTTTAGTCATAGGTGACTCTATAGTCAGGCACACCGATATCCCACTCACCAGGCTGAATAAGGAGAAAATTACAGCTAGTTGCCTGTCAGGTGCCAGGATCTGCTACATAACACATGCACTCAAGTCACTCCACAACAGGTACAAATATGACTCTGTCATTGTCCATGCTGGAATGAATGACTTGACACGTGCCTCCCTGGACTACATGAAAAGAGACATGGAAGAGCTCTCGGATCATGTAGTCCAGGCAGGTATGACCCAAGCCCTGAGTAGCATCCTGCCATCTCTCAGAATGATACCACAGTACAAGGACAAAATGATTGCCTTCAATTGGCTAAGCTTCTGGTGTCAAAGGGGATCCAGTATCTCTCTGCCTGGGATGACATGATCGACAGACCACAAAGCTTTGCAAGATATGGTTTGCACCTGTTGCCCCTGGGATTCAGGTTACTGGCTAAGGCTCTTGCCACCCCATAGTGCCTTTTTTAGGCAGGGTTCAAAGGACAAAACTACCACTGTAACGGGTACAAGCAAGCAAAATCTGAAGGTAATGCTAGAACTCTAAACCTCAAGATGGACTCTCTCGAAGTTCTCCTAAAAATAGAGAACATCGATATCTGTGCAGTAACTGAGACCTGGTTCAAAGCTCCAGAGAACACCCCTGCAATACCAGGCTACAACTCATACCACACTTTTCAGCCACCAAACCAGACTGATACACTAAAGGTGGGGGAGTGTCCATATTCATCAAGGATATTCACACCTTAAGGCTGGTTGCCCAACACAATGCATCTGAAATTCTCCAGGTGCAGCTAACACTAGGTAAGACTGCAATACAAATTGTGGCTTGCTACAAATCCCCCACCATGCTCCAAGAATCTCACTACACATTTCTAAACATACTGGAAAATATTAAGATACAACCAAACACCCTAATACTGGGTGATTTCAACTACCCTGCCTTTAACTGGGAAAACTACTCCTTTACCAACACCTTTTCTCAATGGTTCTTTGGATTCATAAATTCCAATGCCCTAGAGCAACTAATTCATAGGCCCACCAGTGGTATAAGTATTCTAGACCTGGTCATTACCAACATGGGAGATCGATGCTCCATGCCAGTGGTCACCCCCTCATTGGTCAGATCAGACCATAAGCTAATCACCCTTGACATCCACATCCCACCCACACCCCCCTTTAAGGAAACCTCCATAAAAAAACTTCTCCAAAGCCAACTTTATGCTTCTCAAGTTAGAAGTAACAAACTTCATGTCACCCATGCAGATGGGAACTGGAATCCTACACTAAGCTGCTGTATGAGCACATTCACTCATGCATGGACCGAGCCATCCTAAATAGAACCAAGATGCTGTCCTCTTAAAAAAAAAAAAGAAGCCAATCTGGTGGTCCCCTGCCAAAAACAAGCTGTACAACAGAAGGAAGAAATTGTTGCAGAAAATAGGAAGAACCTAGGATTTAAAAAACTCCCTCACCAGCCTCAGTAGAAAGCTGAGATCCCTCATAAAATCTTCCAAAGCTAGTTATGAAAACAAAATTGCCAAAGATTCCAAAGACAACCACAAGGCATTCTATAGCTATGTCAAGAATCTAAATGGCAATACTCAGATCTGCTCTGAGCTACAGCAGAATGTCACTAGATATACTGATCCCAAGGATATTGCCAATATCCTGGCAGATAGATTCAGTGCCAACTTCACCCCCCTCTCACTCCCTAAAGGGGCCCATCTCAATACCAAAAGAATGCCAAATTCTGGTAATCAAGGCCATTCAGGTAAAAACTGCACTCTCCAAAGCCAAGAATACAGCATCCATGGGACCAGACAACATCCTGGGCTGTGTACTGCATGAACTATAAAATGAACTGGCACTTCACCTATGTGTCATGTTTAATTATAACCTCACCACAGGCTTCATACCCACAGAGTGGCGCACAGCTACAGTTATCCCACTCCACAAGGGGGGATCCATTTTGAATCCCTGGAACTATCGTCCCATCAGTCTAATGAGCCTGATCTGCAAGGCCATGGAATGTATTATCATGGAACTTATAAACAAAGACATTGGCAACCTTCAAAGACTGGACCCCACCAAGTTTGGGTTTCTGAAGGGCCGATCTTGCCTCCTGAACCTGATAGACTTCTTCAAATCAGTCTCCAGAGCCGTGGACGAGGGTAAGGTGGTTCACACAGCCTACTTGGACCTCTCCAGGACTTTCGACACTATCCCCCACTCTGGAATCATAGATTAACTTACTAAGCTTGGCATTAATCCCTATGTCACTCGAAGGGTTGCAAACTGGATTACTGACAGAACACACTGTAAAAGTAGCAGACTCCAAATACAGCTTCAGACAAGTGACAAGTGGTGTACACTACAGGGTTCTGTCCTGGGAACACTCTTATTTGGCATCTACTTCTCTGAAGTACAGGCCAACACTAAGGGACTCTGGCTTACAAGGTTTGCAGATGACTGCAAGCTGGGAGCCATTATTGAATCCCCAAATGATGTGGATATACTACAAAAGGGCCTTACCGAAACCGATGCCTGGTGCTAGAGCCATGGGCTCATGTTAAATGCCAAAAAATGTATAGTTGTCCCCTTTGGGGAAAAAACACGTACCTGTGAACTACCACATATGTGGCAGTACACTAAACACTGAAAGTGTGATAAGAGACCTAGGGACACAGGTGGACAGTAGTCTCACCTTTGATAACCACATAGCCACAACAGTTAGAAAATCCTTCTATGTGGCAAACCTCATCACTAAGGACTTTTCATCCAGAAAAAAGGAGGTCATGGTCCCTCTGTACTCATCCCTCATTAGACCCATTATAGAATACAATGCCCCATTTGGTATGTACCTCACAAAGACATCTGCAACAAATAGAAAGGCAGCAGAAATACCTCACAAAAAGAATCACAGGCCTAAAGCAGATGCCTTATGCTGACCGTCTAAAGAAACTCCAGCTATACTCTGTCGCATATAGCCTACTCAGAGGCAGTCTCTGCCTAACATACAAGGCCATGTCAAACCAAGAGTTGTTGGACATGCTAGACTTAAAGAAAAAAACAATTCCTCTGAGCCACACGCTCCAGGGATCTTAACATTGTCATCACAATGAATAGAACATACTAGAGGGATAAGTTCCTGACCCAGAGACTCCCCATACTCTGGAATAGGCTACCCATACATGTCAGGCAAAGCACCTCAATGGGCCTCTTCAAGAGGAACCTTGACAATTGGATGGGAGATACGAAATTCACCCCTGGGATCACATCAGTAGCCCTGCTAGACAGGGGTCCAGGAAAGTAAATATTTGTGGGAAGCAATAGCCAGGGAATCGTTATGGCTAGGCTTGTATAGGCCTTAGGGTTGATAGCCTAGTACCTACCTATGAAAGTAATGAGTGAATACAAACCTTTGGCAATGTTACTTAACATGGCTGGTGGCATTGGTTTACACAGCTGAGTAGTTCTATGAACTGCTTATCTGAGTAAATTACTTACCATAGGCATTTCTGGGGGAGACCACAACTCATTATATGTCAGTCTTCCGGAGTGCCTCATCAGCATTGGAGTAAGCCATAGAAGATTCCACTGCAGTAATTCTACAGACTGCAGAAACTCACTACTGTAAGGTTGTCCATGTACTGAAAGTGCTACCACCAGTGGAAAATGGGACTACCAGTTGTAAAGGGGTGCATTAGGGCCTACCACTGGCAGTAGCCCTGTCTGAATCCTAGGTTTTGAAACTTCACATGAATGAGATGCCATCTAAAAGGTATCATAGGTACCAGACCAGTGACTGTTTCACATAATCTGTTTTCTGTTTAACCCTTTCTGATTTTTGGGTTTGCCCTTTGGGCCTTAGTATTATGAATCATTTACCTGGGATGGGTCTATTTCAAACAACTTTTGGAAATGAGGAGAAGCATTAAAGATGGTGCTATGCTTCTGCTAAAACAATATTCTCTTCTGTTGTTTCAGTATGTTCTTACAATTTTTATGATGCCACATGAATGAGGGACAGCTCTTATTGCTACCAGAGTTTGCATTTCCTGAGGACACAGACTTGAGTTGCTAGATATGTGGTAAGGTTATCTATTGTATCAGTATGGACTGATTTATTTACAGGTCTTGTTTGCATGGGTAGGTTTTTCTTATGGCATTGGCTTTGCAGCAGTTTATTTTTTCCTTACAGTCTGAGCAACAAAGAGGCAAGATTACTGTAAGTTATGGGCAGGTCAGGATAATCCCTACTGTTTGAAAGGCATGTACTTTTAAGAGGCATTTTGGCTTTGCTCTTGAAGGCTATGGGTTACCCAATATGATAATCATCCACAGGCAATGACAATATGTTTTAAGGGAAGTCATTGCATTGGACTGGTTTGAACCCCACTTATAGTGCCTGTTAGGGGCAGACTACTGATTCTCTGTATGCCAGACTATTTCAGCACTTTTTTCTGGCATTTATCGGTTGACAGATTGTACAGTAAATGAAAATGCTAAAGTGCTTTTAGAAATGATGGGCTCCTTTCTGAACTGTTCAAGTCAGAAAGAAGTGATAACTTCTTGTCTCTGCTCAACAGGGGCACAGGTAAATCATTTTCTTGGGTGGTGAGAGCCAGGGTACAGTTTTGGCTAGGCTTATGTCGGCCCTAGTGCCAATAGTCTAGTACCTACCTATGAACTACTGCTCCAATGTACATGGCTTGGAAGTCTTTGCAGGCCTTACCAGCACTGTGAATACTTCTCCTAATGTAGGAAGTAAAGATGGTCCAAGTGAAGTAGTTTTCATAAAAGCATAACAGATACATTTCTTTGCATTTTATGGCTGATATGGCAACAGTGATGCATATTTCTATTGTTCAATGTATTACCATGACTTTTTACTTAACTCATTAACAACTATGTGGTGTGGAACACTGCATATCTTGCAGTCTGTATGCATCCTTGCATTCCAGAGCATTTTCTGAAAAAACAAGTAAAAAAGATAAGATAATCAAGGCTTTTCTACTGCGGGACATCCTAGATTAAGAATCTTAGTGTAATTTTATTAATATATTCTTGCCATTTCTAATTCTGTCTGTTATAAGCTGGTAAGTCACTTAGTTAAATAGTCAGCCCAAGAAAGGTCTGGATACCATAAGCAGCTAAGGGTGTTAAGTGGAAGTATATAAAAAGAAGGTATAGGATTGAATGTAATTTGTATCACTGAAACAGCAGGTGTAGCAGATAGGTGCTTGCCTTATGGCATCTCTTACATTCCCGTTTAATAAACAGCAGTGCAGGCATCAGGCATTAATTGAATAGGGTTGTTTGCCACACGTTGATGGTATTGGCAGGTCAGTACCCCTGCTTTTATCAGAATGCACTTGGGGAGAGTCTCTTGTGATGAGAATGGAAGAATCACTATAGATTAAGCAAAAGAGATATGCAAATTTGCTAAAGACTGTGGCAGTTTGAAAGTCTTTCCTGCTCAAATTATTCTGATTTCTTAAAGAAGGAAGTATTACTTTCCAGGAGAGGCAAGTGCTGTTTACAGTGTCCAGCTCACTAGTGAGCATTTTGTACTTTCAGTGATTGCAAATTTGTATTTGTATGGATTTACAGTCATTCAGAAAAATACAGCAACCTCACCAACAAGATGAAGGTCTGCCTGATACGTGAGATGAACTGAGATAGCAGAGAATGCAAATGTGGAAAACCAAACATTGCAGACGGAGATACTGACAAAGAATACAATACATGAGATGTATACAGAGAGGAAGTCAATCTCCAAATATACATTTTTTGTAGTAACACATCAATAAGGCTTTGAGATTTTATGTAGAACAATAATGTGACCTTTTTACATATTGAAACATTATGACATATCATTTACATCTAGTGGACCGGTCTGTTTTTTGAATGCTGCAGCAGAAAAAAAGGTGTATAGCACCTTACAAGGATTATGTTTCTCTTGAACACTTTGTCTGTAAATTTGGCTGGGTTTACACACAGGTCAAGATGAAAACACTTAATGAAGTTGATGAGATACTAGCTGCAGATGGCTTTTAGACTGGGGGCTGGAAGTTGTCTGTGGGTTTATGATTTGACCTGGGTAATTAGAATATCTTTGTAATATAATTAAAGGATGTTGGGGGTATTCCTGATGATAAAGGACCCTCCCAAAATGTGTTTTGTCTGTAATTTTGAAGGCCATCTGGTATCTATTTTTCAACAAAAATTATATTCTTTACAGTAGTATGCATGTTGTAGACAGAAAGGATTTTTCTGGTGTGAATGTGCCAAATATAAATATATACAGAAAGAATCCATATAATAACATTTTCACAATAGCAAATGTTTTTTTCAGCTGACAGAAGTGATTGAAACTCATTTGACAACTTCTGCCAGCATTAAATTTGTGCGAGATTGCAAATAGTGGAGACCAGGAAATTTGTCTTTTCCTGCTGTAGAGAGATTTAATTCTTGGTATATATCATTAGTAGGGGGGTGAAGAGGGGACGGTCTCCCACATGAGGAGTGCATTGGGATTGCCCTCCTGCAAAAAAAACACATTTTGTTTTGTTTTTTTCATTATTTTGTGTTTCGATTTTTTTTTAATCTAAGTTTATTATTTAATGTATTTGTAATTTGACATTTCAAAGTAAATCTGTATACGAGTGTGTGTGTGTGTGTGTGTGTGTGTGTGTGTGTGTGTGTGTGTGTGTGTGTGTGTGTGTGTATTTATTGGTCCATATCGGATTACCGAAGTTTCAAAACTTCGAACATCATATGGCTGAGACCATACAACTGAAGTTTTGAAACTTCAAAGGTTTTGAATGGAGACAGCTGTACAGCACGGAACACAAAATTTATCATTATCAATGTAGTGCGATCTTAGAGTTGGTATTTTACTTCCAAAGTTTCAAAACTTTGATCATATGTTCTCTGCCATATGATGTTCGAAGTTTTGAAATTTTGGTAATCTGATAGGGACCCCTATCTATATTATGGGGAGGATAGATTTATATATATGAAGTACAAGATAAAACAACAATGTAGCAATTGTTATAAGGCTGAATAGTAAAACTTTTGAGCCTCAACAAACTATTGTCAATGAGTATGTAAACAGTACATATAATGAGGGACAGGATGGTGGGCCAGAAATAGCCCAAGAGTTAATGCTGAGGATTAATTCTATGATGTGTTAATGTGCAGCATTCTCTTGTCCAGGGTTTAATTCCATCACCCTCCATTTAACTATTGTGTTACATTGAGAAAATATGTTATCCTAGAAATGTTTCCAGGATGGTAGCTGAAAAGAGGCAATTGTGTTTAGTGAGCCAAAGTGCAATTGTGTGTACATAGCCAAGGTGCTAGTTATTTTGTTACTTTAATTAACTGAAATTAAAAAGTGCCAATGAGTGTTGTTAATATTTGTTAATAATGCACACTATAACCTTCATTACAAAGAAATAGCTATGGTAAAGCTGGGGTGCACACCGGAGGGGAAGCTGTATCTAAAAATATATTATGCATTGTGATTTGAATTATTTTTATGTGCTGCAAACTTGTGCATCACCAGATTCAGAGTGAAAGTTCTGAAACATAGGCCACAGGACAAAAAACAGGCACTGATCTGAAAGTTAATAAGAAAATTAAGGAAAATAGAAATGCCTATAATAAAAATACCGACCCGTATACTGACCCATAATATTAATAGTTTAAAGGAGAAATGGAGGAGAGAAATTATATTATACTGGGTAAAAACAATGTATTTATTTAAGTTTGTTGACTGGGTAAGTGAGATGGTCTAAGGAAAGGACCCTTTTCAGTAGCAATTTGGGCCACTACCAAACAGACAAAATACAAAACAGTTGCACAGCAGTCCAATGTAAACATGTAAAAACTACAGACAAGTTAATACATGATAATGTCATCAGGAATTTCCTGCCTGTAGGATACATGCTATACGGCATAATGAGAAAGGCAGAAGTTGGAAAATGCACCTGGTTATTTTCTTTTAGGGAAGAAGTGCACTATCTACTCCCCTTCCAGTAAGGATGGGTGTCCCCTAAGGATCCATTCTTGGTCCATTACACTCTAATATCTTCACTAACTTACTCTATTCTTCCTGCCCACAGTCTCCTATAGTACAATACACTGATAACAGTCATCACCATTGCCAACTTTCCCTCTGAACTCTTATCAGCTACCCAGTCATCTTTTAACTCCATCGAGACATGTCTTTCCAATAAACAGCTCATCCTCAAGCCTAAAAAAACAAAGCTGTTACTCTTTCACCCCAAAACAGTCCACCACATCAAATCTTCCTTCTCCATAACGTCCCAAAACAATAACCCTATCGAAGTTGAACCTACACAAAACTCCTCGGTATTATCATCGATGATCAGCTAAAATTCGACCTTGACATAAGGGTATTAGAAAAAAGCATCAGAAACTAAGACTTCTACATAGAAATAAAACATTTCTCACTGCTGAAGCTAGGGTGTCTCTCAATCATGCTTATCTTCTACCCTGCTTTAACATACTGCTCCCAAATATCACAAATCTTAACTCCTCTACTTACCAAACTTGAGTCAACCTATCACAAAATAGCTATATTTGCAGCTCAACAAACCTATAAATCCCACCACTGTCTCTCCCTAAAATACTTAAACTGGCTTGAACTACCTCATCTGCTTCTCCTCTCACAGCTCCAAATCATACACTCCATCCTATATCAGCCAGCCTTCTGTCCAGCCCTATGCTCCCTCATCTCTCACTACTGTCCTACAAGATATCTCCGGAGCTCAACCCAAGATCTATTGCATATCTATAAACCCAAGACTAAATCTGGGTGCAACATATACAACTACTACGCCTCCATAGCATGGAATATACTCCTTCTAGAAACCACAACTCTCACACATCCTAAACAATTCAAACTGGCCACAAAAGAGTACTTAAGGCACTGGACCTGCCACTGTCCTCGCCATCACTGAATATACCTATCTAACCAAGATACCTTTGTTTACCTATCTCCCTACTCCTCTCCCCTCTTAATTATTCCGGATCCTTTTAACCTATTCCATCCTTTCTATTCTAGTCACCTCTACATGTTCTTTTCCACTCCTTTATCTGGAAACAACTTTTACATACTGGCAATATTTCCTGTATTACATAACATCTAGCCTAAATAGCAAACTGCCTATGCTCTTTCTTGCAAATATATACCTCTATTTATAATGATGTCCTGTTGTTGTTTACATTGGTTGTTTCTCTCTTGACTTTGACTGCTAAACATTAAGTATTACTGTAAGTGTTTCTTAAAGTACCCTGGTACTGTAAAATTGTTTGTTTATATTACTTGGAGCTTTTCCCCCCAGGCCTCTGCTGAAAAAGGGCTTCAGCTCAGTCAGACACTCCTGGTCAACAAATGTAAAGTAAAATAAAATAAATAAGGGTATACTAGGATATTAGGTTGGGTAGGGTACTGCAATTCTAGTGAGTGTGTTCCATACATTACAGTGGGTACAGAAGGGGGGGAAATGAGGATTTGCATACACGTGTATCTATATAACTATGTATATACATATATAGATATATGCATATACAGAGTTATAGAGATAAAACTATATATATATATATATATATATATATATATATATATAGAGAGAGAGAGAGAGAGAGAGACAGCATAACCTAGCGTTTGTGTATATATACGTATATTATACACACACACATACATTTTATATATATATATATATATATATATATATATATATATATATATATAGATATAAATAAACATTCACTATGGCTATATGATGGTATAGCTATATACGGGTTAATCTAGAATTAAAAGATGGAAAATTAAGAACATGAAGGATTTGCATAAGCCTGTATAGAGGAATGAAGATGAAATGGGGGAAAAAATCTAGAGAATTATTTCTACTCAGGAAATAAAGGGTAGACATATACAATAGGAGGCAGCAATTTGATGCAATAAAGGAGGAAGAATAAGTCTGCCCATTACTGAGTGCAAGGAGGTATTGGAGAAATCAATACATGACCTACCTGTTTATTGGTAAGTGAAGGGTTGCCAGGAAACAGGCAGATGGATTTGATTCAGTGGGCAGAGCATTTTCCAAAAAAGTAACTTTGTTAATGGAGGTATTGTAAGAGAAGAGAGCAAGGAAATTATATGAGCACATACTTCGGAAAATACATTAAGCAAGTCCATAAGGTAAACAAGAACAGTAAATGGGCATAGAATATAAATTTATAAAAAATTGTGATAAAATGTGAGTAGTTTTCACTGTTTCTTCAAAATGGTTGTGGAGAAGCAAGCAACAGTTGTGTAAAATTCTGATAGATTTTTTTTAATTACCTCTCACTGCCCAATCCCATTTAAATTTTGTCTTGTATCCTGGCCACCATGCTACACAACACTAGACAACTTGATTGTTCTGTTTGGGTACCCCTAGCATAACCCTTTACCTAACATGCTCTGCCCCAACTCCTAAGGAAATTGACTTTGTTGGGACTCATCTCAGTAATGGAGCAATGAGGATTTTAAACAGAGCTGGGAGCCAGAATTCTTATGTAGATTGATCTGAGTTCCTATGTGTAGGAGTGGCTAATTTAGTGATGTCAAGACATTTTTGACACACCCCTATAAATACGTTGATGATCTCAAGTGCTCCTACCCTTTTCCAACATTTGCAGTGGTGTCAGTCTTCACCAAAACCTCCCCTACAGATAGGTGAGATGGCTGATGGCCAGTTCATACTATCCCTTTGACACCATCATTGACCCAACTAATTTGCAAATGTGGTAACCAATAGCACAAAAGTATGGCCAGCCTTTGTGCCAACAGGCTTACTCAAAGGGATAAGGTATTTTGCAAAAGTTGTGGTGTACAGAGATTAAAAGCTCTATTTCATTAAAGAAAAAAAGACTGCAAAACAATTGCAAGTCTGGAAGTTATTGCAGTGGACTAAAGCTGACTTCTTAATGAGAACCTTCCTGAATCAAGGATACAGGATTTGAATCATTCCACCTTCATTTTCATATATTGTGATCCTGAGCAAATTATTTAACCAGAAAGTGCTCTAAGGTGATTGGGAATTTGAGATTCTAAATGGTCTCCTGGACTGCATGCCTAGTAACTATGAGAAGTACAGCATATTTTTATAAGGAAATAGGGAAGTATTTTCTGGAAATAGGGACATATGGAAGACCATACATATTAAGAATATATTCTGGTGTGCAAAGAAAATGGTAGAAGTTATTAGTAGAGGTAAGTAAAGGTATTTAGTGAGTTTAGACATGGGGAAAACTGATAATATTTATTATGCTTATAGAGAGAACAGGGAAAGAGAAAGACTATGTAGGATTTCTTGAGGGAGACAGACTTTATTTTATATTTATTTATTGTCATTTGTTTACTGATAAGTTGGGGTATGGGTCCCATTTTCAGTGAAGGCCCGGGAGGAAAAGCTACACATAAATTAAATATGTACACTGAACAATAAACATTTATCATTTTAAGCATTACTTTGCAGGTAGTATGGAGACAAATAGCAAAGACACTTATTGTATACTTTAGAAGTTATACTATTTTACATAAGTCAAACAGACATGTGAACATATAATAGCTGGAGATACAAGAGCAGTGATAATGCACACAGGTTCAGTATATGGACATGAATGAGGTATATTATCACTAGAGCAGGAACAGAAAATAGAGGGGGGAGGGGAAAGCATACAAGCAGAAATAATCCTAAGTAGAAAACGTTCCATTAGTGGAGAGGTTGACATAACAGTAGATAGAAAAGATGAGGAGGTAGGTATGGAGGGTATATTAGTGGAAAGGATTATGGATATAGGTTAGTTGGAGGAGCAGTAGTGGAGATAAAAGAAACAGGAAAAACAGGTAAAAAGGATGAATGACTTACATAGATGGACAATGGAAAAGAAGCAGAAAGAAGGATGGGTTTAATCAGGACAGGAGAATAAGTATAGCCATAAGGAAGTTAGGTGTTGTTTTAGGTTGTGTTTCAAAACATGTGGCAATATTGTCTTGTTTTAAGGTGGCCAGGATAGAGTTTTAGTGCTTTTAGTTTGTTTTAGTAAAGTGAGTTGCCTGAACTGTTAGGAAACTTGGTCCTGCTCAGGAGATATTTGTTCTGTGAGTGGAGAGTCCTTGGAGAGAAGAAATGTCTGAGAATGTTTTATAGTGAAAGGCATTTGTTGGGTTTGCATATTATTTTGTGTGCATTAAGCAGTTGGTAGAAAGTAAGGTAGTTAGTTTGAGCCAGTATAGGTGCTAGGCAGTGGTATGAATGGCTTAAGTTGGATGCAAATGCAACTATTTTATTGTAGCAAACCTCTAGTTTATTTTTTTTTAAGGTGGAGTGAAGGTTACCCAGCATTGGTGCTGCATAAAGTGAAGGGAGATAAGATGTTACTAAAGAATTCATAGAGTCAGAGCAAGAGAGGGTTGTTTCTGAAGTAGAAGCCCAATGTTTGGTGAATTTTTTTGATGGCTTGATTGATGTGTTGATCATATTTTTAGTTATCAATTAAGACACCAAGTAGCTTTGTGTTGGGAAACTGTTTCAACTGAGGTATTTTGTGCTCATGTGATGTTAAAGGATTGTTTCTGTGCTGAGAGAGATTTGGAAAAAAACAGCATTAATTTGTTTTTAGAAGTACTTGGTAGTGATATAGTCAGGCCTCAACTGATTAAAAGGAGCTGTGCGTTATCTTGTGGAGTAGCGGAAGTCTTGGTATAGAGCATTTGAGCGTGGCATCATCAGTGTATTGTACTATGGAGGTTTGTTTGGTAGCTTCTTGAAGATTATTATGTTGAAAAGTAAAGGGCCTAGAAGAGATCCCTGAGGAATGCCAACAGAGACAGACAGAAAGGGTAGCGATCTCATTTCCATTTTATAGCCTGGAGTCTATTGGTGAGACAGCTGTGAACTAGTTAATGGATGAATATGAGAGTTCTAAGAAGAATAGTTCATAGAGCAGGCATTTGTGTGTAATGGTGCTAAATGCTTTTGACATGTCAAAGAAGAGGGAGAATACCAGGCTGACAGTATTTCTATTAAAGTTTATGATTTTTGTAAAACTGAGCAGAGCAGTAGTGGTATTGTGGTGAGGTTGGAAATCATGCTGAGTGTTTGAGAGATTATTATTGTGAAGATGGGAAAGGAACCAAATCAAAACGAAGAATCAAACCAGAAATATCAAAGGCAACTGTGAAAAACACCAACACAGTAGGAAAAACAGTTTATTAAGCACTTTCATCCGCCAAATGGCTGGACTTCCTCAGAATACAAACCAGACACTGAACAAGCATATATATACCTGCCCAATTGAAGTCAATAGCACCAAGTAATGAATTCATTGAATAATTGATTCTTGATGCAGAAAGACAAAATTAAATTGAAATACCCAATGCTTATAAACAAATACAAAAATGAAAACGTACACAATATATAGCCTGTACATGTTAAATATTCTTGTAAACCATAAAAAATATATGTATAAATG
Source organism: Protopterus annectens (assembly GCF_019279795.1). NCBI lineage: Eukaryota > Metazoa > Chordata > Ceratodontiformes > Protopteridae > Protopterus > Protopterus annectens. The sequence continues at coordinate 275,503,588 of NC_056750.1, forward strand.
TATATATCTAATAATTTGAAAATATATAGCTCCTAAATGACATATAAAAAACATACATAAGCAATACGCATAAAATAACAAATCTAAAAAAATATATATGTTTAAAAATTGTTTAAATGCCTATTTTTGACTAAATCTTTAATATTAGGCCCTTTTCTATATATAATGACAGGTTTGTCCCCTACGTTTTGTCTAATATTTGAATCCTCTATTAAAACTGGCCAATTTTTCTCAGTTGCAGCTGTTTCAAGATTGTTTCTCATTAATGGAGGGGGAAGGCTATGCCCATGTGGGATGGGTTTAAAGTGGCCATTCATTTTTTTGTTGTAACTTCTAAGATTAAATCATCTATCAGTTCCATAAGGTATGCTCTCTTGAGGAACATTGAGTGCAGGGTATTGTACTCATCAATAAATTCCTCATGCGTCATGACCATTTGAGCTGCCCTTACAAGTTGTCCTTTGACAACAGATCTTCCCCCCTCCATCAACTGTGACTTGCATTAACACAGGAACACAACATTGTATTGGAGAACAGGCTTCAGATTTTTCGAAGGCATTAGTGACCACTTTCAATCAAGGGTTTAAGTCTTTGAGACTTATTTTTGAGAAAAAATTGTCCAATTTTAGTAGACAATTCGAATATTAGACAATATGTAGGGGATAAACCTGTCATTATATATAGAAAAGGGCCTAATTTTAAACATTTACTCAAAATAGGCAATTCATAGACATAGGTGGTAAACATGGAATGTTTAGGTATGGATATTGTGCATGGTGTCACAAAGTTAAAGTGGCATTTAGTTTTACCATGAGAAATTCTAGATATCAAATAAAAGGTAAATATACTTGTAATTCTAAAGCAGTAGTATACTTAGCGACTTGTGACTCATGCCCAAGTTTTTACATTGGAAAAACAGAGGAAATTCTTGCAAAGATTTTATGAACATGACTACGCTATAAGAAAACATAATTTGAATAATGCCTTGGCCAGACATTTTAGTGACAATTTGGACCATCAGTTCACTTTTGCAGTCATAGATCAGGTCATCATAGAGGACAAAAAAAACATGGGGGTTGTTATTAGAAATTAGTGAACTGAGGTGGCAAATCTGTTTACAGGCACAGTTGGCCAGGTATTAATGAGCATAGTTCTATTTAATCAGTATTAAAATTGAAAGCACGTGAAAGGAAAAACGTTTTAGCACATAGCACTTAATTATACATAGACTTTTGTATATTCCCTAGTTTTGACAGGTATTACAATACATAAAATGTTTTTTTTTAGTTTTGCCTTAAATATATAGATAACTAAATTTAAGGTTTTTGTATTGTCTGATTTCTACAGTGTATATATATATATATTGATTAGACAGGCATAGAGGCACAGTGTTTTAAAAATTTTTGTAAAATGGATTTTTAAATGTTGGTTTTTAATGTTGAATTTATTCAATAGCATGCTTTCTTAGGGTATTTAAGGAAGTGATGTCAAACATGATGTCTGATGAAGTTTAATACTTTATTAAATGAAAGTGCTAACCAGTATTTGTGATACTTGGATTTAATAAAGTGTTTTTATCTCAATTTGGGAGCTCGTTTCCATAATACAACAGGAGTGTGTTTGGGATCTGGCCTATGGCTTCATTTATTTCATTGTTTTTTTGTTTCCGTTTATTCTGGAGATATATAATATATATAGAATGACCATAATAAAGACTACAATGCCTAAATGGCATAATGTAAAAATGCATCACAATGTAGATTGAGACATATCTGCAATTGTGAATTGTGACATCTCAACGTATTTCCCCAACTCCAAGATAAAGCACCATCAGAGTTAATACATGGATAGTGGAATTTCCCATTTCAATATACACCCTAATTCAACATTTCAGTATATCAACCCACTTAATCCAACACTACAGCTGCACCAAAAATCAATGTATAAAATCCGTGCTTTTTCAGGGAGACAAGCCCACCTATACCGCCTGCTAAATAAATTTACTAACCTTGAGATCTCATAACAGTGAAGTATAAGGAAACCTTATTATTTGCTGTTTTAGTGATCTTGCACTAACAGCCAGCAAAGCACTGTACGTAAATCTCATTCTCACACACATTTTCACAAATATATATACCACTGACTCTTACTTTATTCTGCATACATCAATTAACTAATTTTGGTGTAACAGAACAATGTTAAAATTGGCCATCTCTGCACATATATATATATATATATATATATATATATATATATATATATATATATATATATATATATATATATATATATATATATATATATGTGTGTGTGTGTGTGTATGTATGTATTTGTAACACAGAGGAGTGTTAGGCATGACTCCATGTGACAGAGGACATCATTACCATTTTTGACAATCATGGCATGCTTTCATTTCCTATGGATAGTGCTTCATTATAAGTTACTGTCACTACAGGAAATTAGCAGCACATTGCAAGGAATATCACTTTCAACTAGCAGGTTGAGCTTTAGTTAGGGATCATCTCTAAGGTACAATTCTAGAACTTGCACCACAATACAAAACCAAAAGAGAACACGAGTATAGCAAAACTGCACAGATAACTCCTAGCTCAGATAATGATATTGTTGCTTCCCTTTTTAATTTTTATTTGTTTATTGTTTTATGCAGATGTCATAATCTGTCTGGACACAAACAAAAATTTTGCAAGCTAAGAATAACTTTGGAAAATATGCATGTATTTTAATTAATGGTATGTATTTGTTCAAGACTGTTAATATTTGTTCGATTCCCCTGTATGCCATATCTGATTTTATCATGTCCGAGTCCTCTACTGGGCTGAATGATCATACGAAAACTACAGGGTGCATCACAATCACTCACAAAGCAAGATATTGAATTATACTATCTATATGCTACTGTACAGTTAAAAAAAATTCCTTTTGTATTTTTATCTATCACCTGGTTCTGATTCTTTCTGTAATCTCTCTAGCTTGTCCTGCCATTTTCTATTTACCCAAGTATTTACAGTATACACTAGTCTGTCATTCTGGTTCATATGCATCAGACTCTCATATAATGCACTGCTGTTTCAGTGGGAAATTCTCCCATGCTCACTGCTCAAAAAAATCACTGAAAGAGATGCACTAATATAGTGTAAGTGTAGGAATGCTTTGTACCTGCAGATGGCTTTACCTATGAGCGATCAAATCACTATCCAACAAATCACCAGTTTCTGAAAAAGAAATATTGAAACCAGTTACTCAAAACTTGTGAAAAGCAAGACATTTCTTTTTTTACAGGTGAACAAGCTTCTCTACTCCCTTAAATGATATATACGAGCTCAAGCTTCCCTACTCCCCTAAATTAAATATACCAACTTCACTGTCACACGATAGCAGAGAAAAATGGAAAATCCATGAAAAGCGCATCACCAGGAAGTTGTTCTTGGGTAGAGTGCAAGTTTTTGCATGTTTGTTCAAAGTGTGGGGGGAATCATCCAGCTGTGCAGTGGGGGGGGGGGTCACAGGAGGTTAATTCTATGCTGTGAACTTAATGTCAGTTGAAGGGGCTTTTCTTCCTTCTCAAGGGTTTTAGACCATTAGGGGTAGAGGTCATTTTTGAAGGTTACAGGGGTGGAGTGCCCTTTAGGGAGGCTAGGGGGGGGTCCCATTCCCCCTTTAAGGTGGAGTCATTGCAGTTCATGCTCCAACATTTTATTGATTCTTCTCTTAAGGAGGAGATAATAGATAGATGGTGGGGGCTGGGGTAGTTTGTAGAAATTTGTGATCTGTATGGAGTAAGAAGGACATTTTACTGAGTTTGGTGGAGAAAGAACATCAGGCAGGTAGGTTGTTGGGGCCGTTTGACAGCCCCCCCCCCTTGAGACTTGTAAGGTTTTTCCATTGGGTTTAGTTCTGAAATATTGGCTGGTGAGTTTAGGTTGATCCACCGCTTGTCATATCCAGAAGGGAGCTCAGTTAATGATTTCATTGCAGTAGAGGATGCTAATGTCAGTTGTGCATCTTTGGATGATGCTGTCTAGGTTTTTCAGGGTTTCCAGGATCCGTAATTAGTGAAGGTAGATATTGAATCTGCCTTTCGTCTGCTGCCATTCAGAGAGGAGGAGTGGCCTTTACTAGGCATGGTAGTGGAAAACACATTTTATTTTGATAAGGCTATGCCTATGGGCTGTTCGGTAGCCTGCGCAACCTTTAAGAAATTCAGTACTGTTCTTCATTGAGACTGGCAGCAGTGGGCGAGTACACCACAGGGCTATACATTCGATGATTTTTTTGTTAATGGGGGAGGGATTGGAAGGAGTGCATAAAGGTTTGTGAGAATTCTTGGGGATGTGTGATGAGTTGGGCATTTCATTGACCCAGCATAAGTTGGAAGGCCCAGCAAAAGCTTTGGATTTTGGGTTTTTTAGTGGATTCAGAATGGGGGTTATGTTAAGATAGATTGAAGGCAAAGATCGGGGCAGTTGTGGGCAAAGATAGGGTACAGATCCAGACAGTTATGGAGCTTTTAGGGCTTTTTTGAACTTTGCATGTCAAGCAGTACATCCAGGGTGTACATTCTGTAGGTCACTGGCTTTTTTGTTAAAAGATGGGGAAGAGCAAACACCATTGGGTTAGGGTTAACAAGTTGGTATGGGATAATTTGGCACTTTGGTTATTGTTTTTGGAGTAGTTCAGTGGGGTTTCTTTTTGGCCAACAGACTGGTTTGGTCAAGAGGACCAGTTGTTCATGGACACAGTGGGGGGTATTGGAATGGGGACATAGTTTGGAGGACAATGGTTTGCAGCTCATTGGCTGCTAGAATGGGAGGGGGAGTGGAAAAGGGAGGTTGTATTTTTTAGAATCAATGCCAAGTTGGGCAGAGTCAGTACTTTGGAAGGACAGGATGCGGGGGAAGAGTGTAATTTTTCATTCCGATATCATGGCGGTGGTACGGGTTTTAGAGACAGACTGCAAGATCTGAATTGTTGTTGTTAGTTTTATGTAACTTCGTCTTGCCTGAGTTTGATAATTTATTTTTCATTCACAGAAGTGCATTTTCCTGAGGTGAGCAATGCAATTGCTGACAATTTGCCTCAATTTCAATTTTACAGATTTCGACAGTTGGTTCTAGGGGAGGAAGAGGTACTGGAAGTACTGCCATACAAGGTGTGGCATCTTAGGTTGATGTAACCAGGAGGTTGGTGCAGCAATCATGGGTGCTGTCTACTAGGAAGGTGTATGATAGGGCCCTTTAGTATTTTTATGAATTTGTTTTACAATTGCCAGAGGAAGAAGAGGGATTTGGTCAGAGGAGTTACTGCTTCATTACTTGGCTCAAGCTTGGGGGCAAGGTAAGGTATTACAAACGGTTAAGGTGGATTTGGCAGCGATTAGTATATTTGGGCAGGTGGCTGGATTGCATGACTTTACAACATCTTGGCCGGTTGGGCATACATTGAGAGGATGGGGAAGAGTGTCTGGAGTGTATTTGGATATGTGATGGCCATTGATGAGACAGATTTTAAAAGTTTTATTGAGGAGTTTGGCCTTAGTGGAGGGGGAGTCAGTTGATTATGTTATGTGGGTTACTTTGTGTGTGTAGTTGTATTTTGGTGCATTTTGGGTGTCTGAGTTGCTAGGATCATTAGTTTGGAGGGATGTAATGATATGTTCTAGGCAGTTCACATTGGGTTATGAAGGTCGAAAACAGATCCGTTGGGGAAAGGTGCATCGATAGTGCTGAAAAAAGATAAGAATGCTGGGCTTTGTCTAGTAGATCGGGCTACAGAATTAATGCAGAGTTAGGTGGAGGTCCGTATGATCTGGTTTTTCATTTATCAAATGTCAGGATGGTAGCAAGTGGTCGGTTTGTACAAGTCATAAGGAGGGCATTTTGTTGCATGGGTTTTCCAGATGAGAGGTCTGCAGCTCATTCTTTTCTTATTGGGAGGGCTTCAGATTTGGCAAGAGAAGGCAGATCCGCTGAGGTTATTAGAAGAGTTGGGGGGTGGTCTCCTAATGCCTTTTTATCTTGTATTAGATGATATATTTCATTGCATTCATTTTTTCCCTTTCAGGAAATCAGATTGTCATCTTGGGCTATTCCTATAACCATTGGGCAGAGAAAAGGGTAGTAGTTAGGATGGATGGAAAGAATCTGGGATTGTCTTGGTTAGGTTGGACGGTTACTTGGCATGGGGTTAGAGGTTTTAGGTGGGCTCAACTTATGCAGGAGGTTGAAATGGTAAGGTTACAATTAGGTTTTCTATGAATATTGGTGATAAACTTATGTGGTAATGATTTGGGAATTATTTCTAAAAAAACAGTCGGTGGATAAGATAATGGAGGATTTGGTTACATTGCAAATGCTATGCCCAGGTATGAGTATAGTATGGTCAGAGTTAGTGCTACGTTTGAGTTGGAGGAATGTTGTCAATTGTCAGGCTTTGGAGCGGGTTCAGAGGTTTGTTAATCAGAGGTTGGTATGGCAGTTGGGAACTTTAGACTTGTACACAACAGAACGCAGGGACTTTAAAGAAAGAAATCGTGTTTGGTTTAGATATGATAGGATGAATTTGACTGACATTGGTTTAGATTTATTTAATATACATTTGAGATTGTTTTTAGAAGGCATGGTGAAAATTATTGGATAAAGGAGAGGGAACAGCCTGAGATTAGGTTGGTGGGCAGAAAAGAGGGACAGGACTGTCCTCTTCTGTTCCTCCTCAGGGTGATGGTGTTGATGGCATTGAGTTTTGGGATCAAGTGAGCTGCTGGACGCTGATTGATAAGAATAAATGAGTTGTGTACGGATGCTGCCTGATGGATAAATTAGACAGGGTGAGTAGGTACAATGCCCTGATGGATGATTTGGACAGGGTGAGTGGGTACCAGGAAGAATGTTATGTCTTCAGTTAATTTGTTACATTTATCTGAATAAAGTCATCAGCCTTGTTGAATTAATAAAAGTTGTCAAATGTCTTTTGGTGTTAATGTGAATTATTGAAAGGGGGCCAGAACAAAAAGACCTTCCTGGCTCTGGAGAGAGAGATAAAGCCCTAAGCCTGACTGCTCATTTATCCCTACCAGGCCAGCAACTCAGTAGCTGGATAACTGTTGCGTTAACTACAACTGCTTTGTTGTGCTTTCACTTGAGCTGCAGTTGTGAGGCACTGAAACTAGTATAAGTAAGCAAGAAGGGTGTGAGATCCTCTACATACATACAAATTAAATGTCTCTTGATTGGATGCCTGCTCAAGCAGTGGTACATGATAGGGTTAGAATTTTAAATAGAAGTAAATCAGCCATTACTTTATTGAAATCTTTCCTTTAAGTGCATAGTGAGCAGTAGAATGTAACAACAGAAGATATCTGTGTACCAAGAGTGCACCTATTGCTATTAATGTTTAAATACACAATACATTATGCTTGCATTACATTTGTAACAGAGTATTCTTAGTTTGAATTGTGATGATTTATTCTATGTTTAAACGTATCCTCTTTTCTTTCTTCCTCAGTGTATCTCTCTCTCACTCTCACTGTATATATTTGTGTGTGTGTTTATGTGTATAGATACAACTACACAATTAATGCTTTATCTAATAAGGTGAAAGGTAAGAATGTTTTAACTATCTTTTGTCTGTAATAATATTATATAGCAGAATGGGATGCAGGGTAGGGAGGACAATGGTTACCTATCAAAATATTGAATGGTCATAACATCTAAACTCAAAACATCAAGACCATAACATCTAAACTTCAAAACATCTAAAACTCATAACATCGAATCTCAAAACATTGAAAACTACAAAGCAACTATAAATAACATCCCACACACTGTTTATGACGTTTCTGCAGGGGGCAAGCCCCCCTGAACCCCCCATTTGGGGGGCTCTGCCCCCCCCCCCGTAACTTAAATATACCAAATCTGAGATTGCACTACAGTGGGGTTAGTGAATTAACTATTTCCCCCACTGTTGTGCGATCTTGGAGTTGGTATATTTAATTTACGGGGGTGCTGGGGGGCTTGCACCCCTGCAAAAATGTAGTAAACAGTGTGTGGGATGTTATTTGGGAAAAGAACCAGCTTTTGGCTTGGAAATCTTTGAAAACTGTTTTAAAGAATGAGAGGTAGGATATTGACCTGATGGATAGAGAAAAGGGGTCACCAGGCAACATGCCAAGAGTACAGATAATGCCCAGCAGATATGATAGATTTGTGGACAGATAGGAGTTTTTGGTCATTGGATTGTAATGACTGACTAGGGAAATAGTTGTGTAGAATGTTACTTAGTGCCATACAAGCAGACGGATTCTGGATATTTTCCTTCCCAAACATCTTTATTAAAATTTACACATATAACAAAGACAATCTTACATTTATATAAATGAAAAACATACAGAATGATAACACTTTAGTTGCAAACACTTTACATCACAGACACCATTGAAACAACTGTAGTTGTAAATATTATACAGCACTTATAAACCATCCAGTCATTATCAGTTAAGCATTATGCAACTCATTAAAATCCTGTCTCTTAAACCTTATTCCTGCTCTGCATATATTTCTCCCACAATTCCTACTTTTCCTATGTAGTTTGTTCCTTCCCTTTTCTAAAGATCCCTATTCCAGTTTTTTTCTCTTTGTTACTATATTCACTACTTCAAGTAAAGATGGTGTAGACTTTGATTTCCATTTTCTTGTAATTGCTTTTTTGGCAGCCTCCGTAATTAGACTCACCAAGGCTTTACTGTCTAGGCAATTCTGATTCTGTAGCATACCTCAAAAAAGTAATTTCCCCAGTCAATCCAATCTGCACACTCAGGATTCTGGATAATTTTTCAGAATCTGTGTATATGTTACTTGATAGGGTAGTTCTAAACAGTTTAGACTATTTAGTGCTATACAGTGGTAGGTTCTGAAAAGCGTGATTGCTGCATATTTAACTCTTGATTATAGCATTGTTCAAGGTCTGATTTTTTGTGATGCCTAAAGGTTAGTAATGAAGCACCATAAAGAAGGGTGGGCGGAGATAACTAGTGGCAAGTGTAGTTTTAGTTGCGCTGGTGAGGATGTTTTTGGCTCTATACAGCATCCCTAGTTTTGAAGAGTTTGTCTTATGCAGTTTGGTATATGCATGTCATCATCCACTATCATCCCTAATAGTTTGCTATAAGAAGTTTCTTCAGTGATTGTATCATCAAGAGATAGGACTTTTCATTTTGTTTTTTCATGAGAGGGATTTGGAGAAAAAAATAGTAGTAGTTTTTTTTATTTTGACAGGTTGAGTTATAAAGCCATGTTTCAGTTGCTGTTAAAGCTTTCTGAGTAATTTTTTGGAGGTGTGCTACAAAAAGCAGATATGCAAATGAGAGTAAAGTCATCTGAATACTGTATTAGGAGGGCCTGTTGTATGGATGTGTGGAGGGTGTTGGTTAGAATGTTAAATAGGAGGGGATGAAGGATAGAGCCTTGTGGTACTCTGGTGGTGACTGGGACATACTGAGAGATATAAACTAATTATAGTTTTATAAATGTAGGCTTAGTCACAGATTATACCACTTCTTTAGCCTCCCCATTAAGAACACTAGAATCTTCAGAAGTCTACAAAGTTTTCAAATGGTGGTAGATATTTTGCTTTTAAATTAATCATAATAGCATATATGCAGTTAATCACAGCATCTATGCTAAGCTAGCATTTTCCTACTATTTCAAATTAGAATTTAGTTTACATTGAATAGAGTTTCAGTGTACATATCGGACTTAGAAATCCTCTTCTCTCAAAAGTTATGTTTCATGAAAATAGCTCCAAGACGGAGATAGATTAAACACAATGAAGGAGCAAGAAATCAGTTATTAACACTATCCACACTGAGTGTCTAGGAAAATACTCTGAACTTTATCATGGTCTTTCTGCATGAAGACAGTTGAATAATTAGGGCTAGTGCAGTATGTTATTTTTTCTCATGCTTCACTGTAGCTCTGGTGAGCTCAATGTCGATGATGTTGGTAATCTGAGTTGGAATACCATCTGTGGCACTAGAATGTTGATTGGGATAGATAAGCCTGAGTTGAAATAAAATTAAAGTTATGCACTTACCATAATGATAGATTGGTGTTGTCCGTTTGCCCTTCCTCAACATCTGGAACTGGGTCTTTGGATTCAAGAAAGATTCAACTTAGACCACTTTCAAGCTTTGGATCTGATGCTTAGGTTCCTCCTTTTGCCCATAATTTCCTGTGCTGACCCAGCTACATCAGACCAAGTTAGCCTAAAAGAAAAATAGGCAAGTACACAGTGTCTAAGATAGAAATAAGAAGCCATCTGAAAACAACTGCTCTTGATAAGGAACCTCTAGGAGAAAAGTCTAAGTTAGCTAGAGCAGTCCATGAGTTAAAATGCCAAATACCATATACCATAAAATATATGGAAGGGGGGAAGGAGTGTAGGAAACTGAGGAAGTATGCAAACAGATAACACAGATCTATCATTATAATGAATACAGGACTTTCATTACCTGATGATGTCTTTTTCATCCATTCCTCAATGTATGGCACCCAAGCCTACTGTAAGATTTGCATGGTCTTAGGGAAAGATATCTTGGAGCACAGCTGAACCAAAACAGGTTCTTGATCTGGATTGTATGACCAGTTATAATGTGAGATGAAGGTATGGACCTTGGACGGGTAGTGGCTACACAGATGTCATCATGAAGTACTCTTGGAAAGAGGGCTGTCAAAGCTAGAGATCGAGTAGAATGAACTTTTGGAGGTGAAAGCATTGATAAACTCCTTTCTTTGTAAACATAAGATAGACATTCAAAGAAACAACAACAGAGTAACTTTGGATAAACCCTTTCCCATCTTGATGGGGGAGTAAGAAACAAACAACTGATCAGTTTTCCTGAAGGCTTTTGCCCGATGTAAATAGAATCTTAACTGATGGTGAAAATGCATATTCACCTTTAACATTTTTGGGAAAGATACAGGGAGAATAATAATAGATTGTGTGATAGAAGTTTCAGAAGAGACTTTTGGAAAAAAAATGAGGGTTAGTTTTCTATCACACTGTCTTTGTGAAAGACCATGTATGGAGGTTTTGCAGACAAGGTATGGAGTTCAGAAATTGTCCTAGAAGAAGTAACTGCAACTAAGAACAGAGGTTGCATGCCAAAAACTTTAAATCAACTTTGGCATCAGGTTCAAAAGGAGGGTAATTAGGGCTTGCGGGGAGGAAAGCTGGATCTCTAAGTGGAGGATGTTACAAAATTCCTCCTAAGAAAGGCTTCAGATAGATGAAGTGGGCATGTGATTCTTACCAATGTGAAAGAAGATATAGCCCTAACTGTGCTTTAATACTAAATTAGCTGCCTCTGTTCTGAAAAAGCTAGCCTAGGAAATGCAAGATTGCTGGAGGAGGAGCCAAAAAGGGATCAGGATTGTTCTTTACTGCTCAGATGGAAAACCATTTCTACTTGCTTTTGTAATTCTTACATGAAGGTTTCTGAGAAAAAGAATATGAACAATTGAGGCTAAAAACCTGGACTGGCCAGCCATCACTGGAATTGGGGAAGCCATGCTATCAGTTTGAGGGACTGAATGTCTGGGTGAGGTGACCTTAAATGGGTGAAAGAATAGATCTGGAGAAGAGTCCAACACGCAGGAAAGATGTACTAGATGAGGCCAGAGGAATGGAAATTATACTTATCGAGGCCAGTAAGGGACTATGAGGATGTATGTGATCCTCTTCACCAATGCTTTCTATACAAATTTTGGAATCAAAAGAGTGGGAGGGGAAGGCATAAAGGAGTACTGGGGTCCAACTGTCAATCAGATCATCTTTAGTGACTCCCCCAACTGGGGGAATCAGAGCAAAGAACTTGGCACTGAGAGAGTGATGGGAAGAGACTGCAGCAGGGTTGGCCCCAATAACTGAATATCTGCTTCATGATTTTTGGATTGAGAGACCACTCATGAGGGAGAAGAATCGATCCATTCAATTTGTATGTTGGCACATTGGACTTCCCTGGAATATGCATTGCTATTGCAAACAGTGAGAAGATATAGCCCATTGCCACATTCTCATGGTATCTTGATATAATGAATACAGTCTGGTCCTTCCCCATTTGTTGTTGTACCAGACAACTGGCATGTTGTCTGTCTAGTTTGATATCACACCTGAGGGGGGGAAAGAGTACTGAAAGGACGTGGCAATACTAGAAGGACCTCTCTCATCTCCAGTACATGGATGTGAAGACTGGCGTTTGATGGTGACCACGTTCCTTGGACTGTCTTTCCCAGATAATTCCCTTCCCCTCAGTGGGAAACACCCATGATTCACCATGGCTTGGGGGGAAAGAGAGAGAGAATGTTGAAAGGACATCCTTGTTAAAATGTGGTGACTCCAGCCACCACTGGATATGCATTTTGCAAATATTCATTAAAGATACTTGGAATGACATGAGTTGCTGTCTTATCAACCAATGGACTGCAAGAGACCACTGTAGAACTTGCATGTCTTACCTAGCCAACAGAACCAGGGTGATCAAAACTGCCCTGGAAACTATAAGACAGAGAATCATTCTTGATGGTGGTTTCTGACAGGACAAGATGATTTCAGCTTGATGATGAATGGATATGATCCTTGCTTGGGGAAGTTTTGCAATTTGGAGCCTTGGGTCCAGCTGAATGCCTATAAACTCTAATGACTGAGTTGAGTGAAGTTTGAACTTTGTTAGAGTCACTGTAAAGCCTGAGTCTGAACACAGATGGAGCAAGGGGTTCCTGGCTTGGATGAACAGATTGCTGGTAGGTGTGGTAATGAGCGTGCCATTCAAATAAGGGAACACCTGAAACTCCTGTTTTAGAAAAGTTCCTACTACTGCCATACATTTGATGAACACCCAGGGGGCTAAGGTGAGACCTAAGGGCAGAGCTCTTAACTGAAACTGACCTGACTCCTAGCCAGAAGTGAAGATATTTCCTGGAGGATCTTTATGTGTAAATCCTGTCAAGTACATCCAGTCATTTTTCCTCAGAAGAGGAAGAATAAACTGCACTGTTAACCATCTGGAATTTTGTTTTTCTTACAAATGTGCTCAGGTGACTTAGGTGAAAAATTGGTCTTTGGTCTCCATTTTCTTTGGCACTGCAAACAACCTTGAGAAAATTCTGGATCCTCTCTGATCTGTTGGGACCTCTTGCATAACTCAGTTCATAAGAAGCTTTCTCATTTCAGAAGCAGCCCCTTCTCTTTGAGAAGATGGAACATAGGGAAGTTTTTTTGAGCTAAGGGGGTGTTGGAAGGAAATGAAGTAGCTTCTGGTTATGATCCCCTGTACCCATTTGTCTTGAGTCATGGAGGTCCAGGTTGTTGAATGCATGGATAAGCTCTGCAGAGTACAGCAGTTGGTCAACTGCTCAGGAGTGCTGAAAAGAGTTTTCAGAGACAGGATCTCTGAAACCTTAATTCTGTTGATTATCTCTGCCTCTAGAGTGATGTCCATTATAATCAAAAAGGAGGCAAGGAAATTTGGTTCCGGAAATCCCAGGGATTTTCACCTGACACTTCTGGAGATAGAGCCCTCCACCACCACCACAGCAGAAGTGTCAGGTGAAAATCCCTGGGATTTCTGGAACCAAGTGTTCTTGCCTCCTTTTTGATTCCTAGAAAAGATCCTTTGAGGAGTAGAAAATGTGATCCCCAGAAAATAATTGACTTTCTTTTTTCACTTTTAGATATTGTCTCCTTTACTGTAGGACCAATGTATGTTGATTCCTCATTAGAGGCATTCACAAAGTACATCTTAAAATATTCTGCAAAATCACAAAGCCTCATACAAGCATGTGGCCTAATGGATATGCCTATGTTGGCTCCTCTAGAAGCATCCTCTGTGGCATTGGAGATTAGTGATATTAGACAAGGGCTGAAGGCTAGATAGCTGATTATCAATGGATTTTCTTTGATCTACAGACAAGGTCCTGGAAGAGATTTGGAGATCTCCTTGCTCAGATCTCTCTGAAAATGTGTAGCATGCCAAATAATTCAGCGCCCTCACTGAGATGGTAGATGAGGCATAGACTCACTTCCCAAATCTGTCCAATGCATGAGACTCCATTTTATGAGTGGACAGAGAACTTTCTTCTGCTAGTTCTTTTTCAGTGGCTGTCCCCACTACTATGGAATACATGGCTGGGCCTTTTTTCCAATGGGTATGATCCTCAGGAATGACAAGGAACTTATCTGGTTTCTTAGCGATGTGTTCAACTATGTCTGGCTCCTTCCATGCTGTTCTAGAGATAAGATCCATCATCTCATTAACAGGTGGAACTACCCAAAATGTAGATGGGCCAGAACCAATAGCCTTGCTAAAAATGACTCTTTTGGAGAAAACTACTGGGGAAAACTATTCATATTTCTATATTTTCCAAAGGAAACATTCATATAGTGGGATCTGGGGGATCCTTCAACAGTCAGTATTAGTGGTTTCAGACTCCTGAGTAGAATCCAGGTGCGCACCTCCTTAGTGGAATGCTCTTGAAAGCACCTAGAAGCTGAGGTGGTTTCTTCCATAGGAGCCAGTGCAATATTGTCGGTTACTGGCTGTCCTGATTGGACAAAAAGAGTAGGATCTGGACCCAGGGAGATCCTTTTGGGGAGAGAGGGATCTGAAATCAAGGGGGTTAGTCTTCTTTCTGGAAGAGTACTCTCTCAAAAGCCTGGAAAACTGTGCTCAATATGGGTCCAGGAAACAAAGTCCCTAAAGGAGGCTCAACCTGGGATATGGCATGACTCAGATTAGAGGCTGACATCAGAGTGGAAATGTCTAACACTGAGGCTCAGAGAGAGTGGACTGGCTCTGAAGACCTCAGTTCTGAGCATAACTTGTCAGAGTTCAAGCTGACCACTGAGTCCCAAAACTCAGATGGCTCCAAAGTAGTTGGAGATGACAAAAAATCAATGAAATTACTGATGCTGAGGAAGAACAAAGCCTAGGCGCTGATGCAGACCTGGCCCAGGTGGAACTCAAACCCAAGGGCTCTGATCCAAAAGGTTAGATCAGAGAAGGAACTACTATTGAATGTGGGGAACAAACCATTCCTTCAGCCCCAGTGGTGGCTGGAGATGGGAGCACCCCCAACTGAATCTGTCTGAAGAAATCTCCATCTTGTCCACATTTGCAATAAAAGGGTTCCTGAAAGATCAGGCTGACTGAAAGGATGAAGCAACACAGTGGGATCGGGAATGATGGCACCAATTTTCCCATAAAATTGGTAAATGTAGGATATGAGAAATTGGCTGTGGTGAGAAGATAAGAGAAATGGTGCATCCAATAACTATCAGATCCAAGAAAAGCATGGTCTCTCTGAAGGTTTCACAACTTTAGATGCCAGTCCCTCCCCCCCATAAAAAAGAAGCACTATCTGGAGACCTTTTCCTTGAGGTTTCAGATCTCTTTTTGTCTTTGGTTTTCTCCTTAGGCTTTTCAGCTACTTTCTTTGAAGAAGAAAGTGGATTTGTAGAAACTGAAGGTGAAGGAATGCTCTTGTCCTGCAGGGGCTGGGAGAAGCCCTTTCAAGACTACTTTATTTCATCTGTTGACAATGGCCCATTGGCCAAAGGCTTCACAAATGGAGCATATGATGTCCAGATGTGAGGGGCCTAAACAGTATACACATTTATTGTATGCATCAGAATTTGGTAACTTGTGGACACAGACCACACAATTCTTAAATCCTAATGTTTGTCTGACATTCTGGGAGAAAAAGGGAAACAAGATACAACAATATCAGGTAGAGAGAAAACTGTCAACTGCAGCAAAAACTGGTGTAAACCACAAAAAATGTGGTAAATAATGAAAATATTTTAAGGGAAATTGAAAAATTCCAATGTCTAATGTGGAGGATAAGAGAAGAGTTTAGGGGAGGAGCAAAGAAAAGGAAAGTTATTTAAAGTTATGAAGGAGGTCTTTAAAAGATAATTAGAAACTATACCTGTCTAAATTCACTAATCCCATTACTAAGCATCAACATATATGGCCTATGCTTGTGGTGGTAAATGAGATCTAGGGTAGCTGGATAAACACAGAGAACTATAGGTGAGGTGATGAGCTTGAGTACTGAATCCAAAGCTAGGAAGGGCTGAAGCCAGATTCGATTCGGATGCAAAAACCGGGTCCCATACATGAAGAACGGATGAAAAAGACATCAGACAGCTTGTTCATCTCCTGGGAGAGGCAAGGAGGTAATACCTTCTGTTAGGCCACGTACTGCTTGCAACAAGGTTACAAATTAGCAGGACTAGTAGCTATCATGGGTGCAAGCAAGCATATAACCAAACTCTGGATTAGGTGGAATCCTACTTTTAAGCTTATTACCACTGGTGCATGCATGCAAGTGGAATATTAGCTGGAAATAAATTACAGAGGTTAATGATATGATGTGTGGCTGTTTGCTGTTAGCCTGACCTCTACCTGATGAGTGCATAAGTGTACAGCTACTATGGTCATTCTTGAGTGAAGAGGACATAGGATATGTCAGAAATTGCAAGGCAATCATTTTAAGGAGAAACTGTCATGGACATTACAATAATTACTAAATATAAATACATATATCCTCACAGACACAGTGCTGCTGTTAATGGGAATGCTGAAATACATAAATCAGTCTATTTAGTTTGTTTACTAGAGCAGTACACTAATTGCAAAAGTGATAATAGTGACAGACATCCATCATCTTTAACTCTGTTTCATATACTCATTAATCTTCTGATACTGGCTGTCTTTGTTAGGGGTTATAGGAGCTCTACAGATATTGTACTGGCATATAATGGTGCAAGCATACCTCTTAACCTCTTAGTGCAACAAATCGGGACAAACCATAAAATAATGGCCTCTTATAAACTTAAAAAGTTGCTAGAATAACAGAAGTTGTTTTAGCATGCATTTTCTGAAGGATAACTAGTCTAAAACTCAAATGAATGTCATTATTTAATGATGTCAAACCTCTGTGATTTGCAGAAAAACACACATTTTTATGGTGATTAGGCCATTAATATGGAGCAAAAATCTAGACATGCTGCGAAAAACAGGACAGTTGAGAGGTTAGGCAGAGAAACTGATCTTGGACAGGTTAGCAGCCTTTTGCAACATCATCACACTCACTCAGAACCACACCTGTAGGCAATATAAAAGATTTAGATGAAGTTACTTTTGCCCTTTCTTTCTACACTGAATACTTTCCAGTTGGATTAACTACATTTGAATATAGGCAGTATGTAGTGGAAAAGTTAATAAACTGTGGAAGATTTAACTGACTAATTCTACCGGTTACATTCCTTAAACTACTTAAAGGAAGAAAACCTCCTCATGATGCCCTGTCTACAAACACCATTCAATGTTATACAACAAAACTCTCTCCAGAAGATTTCCTTAAAGAATTTAACAATCTGCCATCAATAAACTCCACACCTCCCACAGATCATGCATTGCTCACCCGACTGCAATTCATCTCCCTCTTCACTTCAGATCTATATATCCCAAATAAGTCTCTGTTTTACTAGAACATATTTCCACTGACTCCCCTCCTGGATCTGACAACATAAAGCCCTGGTTCATATATCACTGTACCATATATCACTGTACTGATCAATGACTTCCTCTCATCCACATAAGTAATCTGTGTCATAGGTTCATAGGTAGGTACTAGGCTATCTTTCCTGAAGGCATTTATAAGCCTAGCCAGAAAGTGTTGGCTTTCGCCACCCCCTTAGATTAGTTCCCTGTGCCTCTGTCCAGCAGATCCATTGAAGATATCCCCAGGATAAACTTTCTGTTTCCCAGCCACTCGTCAAGGTTTCTTTTGAAGAGTGTTAGCGAGGAGCTCTGCCTAATGTAGATTGGGATCTTGTTCCAAAGCATGGGACACGCATCTTACCACAAATTTAGAAGACTGTTCTAATTAAACTCCTCCCAAAGCAAACCAACCCAGAAAATACCTTTCAGTTTGGTCCAATAGCCATTCTCCTTCTGTGCAAACTTCTAGAAAAAATAATCACCCAGTTCTCTATCTATCCAGCAGTGCCACCTGCTCTCCTCCAAACAGCAGGGATTCTAGCTGGAACAAAGTACTAAGACAGCACTTTGGTCCCTAACTGATAACTTGCAAAATTCTGATAGTGGCCTTCTTATAGGTGATCTGTTTATAGAATTGACAAAGGCATTTACCACTATTGTCTCCAAAATAAACTAAAATTGGCATAAGTCCAGATATCAATCCCTCATTTAAAAATGCCTTCACCAACAAACACTTCAGAGTTAAAATAGGATCCACCCAATCAAAATCTGCACCCACTACCAAAGGTGTGCTAAAAGGATCCAGTCTTGCCCCATCCTCTTCTTCATATTCATTAGCAAACTTCCTTGTGGCTCTACCCATCTCCCACTTCTCTTTACCAGTGACATAGTAATTTACTAAATAGGTCATTCTCGCAACATTTAATGCCAACACCAGCTGGTCTTACATTAACTCCAGCAATGGCTCAAACTATTACTCATCCTCACCAAGACCAAAACTACACTTTTTGGAACTCTAAAGAAAATTCGTCAACCGCCTTGACTTTTCACTATCTTGGCTACACAACCATTCCATATAGACAACCTCCACCTTCAAGCAGAATTATGGCTTGATCAGGCACTAAACTTCCATTTCCACATAGACAAAGTGACCCAAGATAACCTCTATCCTTTTCTGAGTCAAAAAGATCTCCCCTTTTCTATTCCAAGGTGTTCTCCTTTTTCATCTTTAAAATGCACTACCAATTTTTCCTTCTTCCTCCAACAAAAAACATATCCATACTCCAGACTATCTCTAACAGCACCTGCTGATTCATCACAAATTTGCTGCTCTGTGAGCATCACTGTATCACTCGAGAAAGCCAAATGACTACACATTTAACCTACTGTTAGGATCCCAATTCTACAAACGACTCCAGCTAAACATATTTACTCCCCTTGTTGCTAGACTTCATGAAGAACCTTTCTCATGCAACCTGAGTCACTACTCACAAGCCACATCAACTCATCACCTCTAGAAACAAACTCCACAGCACTGCACATGCTTTGTCTTCCCAGGCACCTACTCTTTTGCAAGCTCTTTCTGTCAACCTAAAGGAAATCAACACTTATTCCAACTTCAGAATGCAATTCAAAATGGATTTCTTCATCCAAGCCAAATGATATTGCTGCAACACAGGATGTATCACCTAACACACTATCCCTCTCTCCTTTTCAGGTCTCTTCTCCTCTCTCAAGATTTACTGAAGACTGACCAGTTTAGAAACTGATCTATTTACCAGAAAAATCTCACTTTAGAAAATAGTATATATTGTACATTATACTCTGAATGTACATTGCACTGTGCTTATTCACTAATATGTATGTATGTATGTATGTATGTATATATAAATATATATATATATATATATATATATATATATATATATATATATATATATATATATATATGGGTCACCTTCATTTGCCCGACAGTTCATTTGACTGAAACTCATTTGCCTGACAAGTAGTACTTTTAGGCAAATAAAAGGGATGTATTCCTTTCCCCACTGTAGTGCGACCCTGGATTAAGTATATATAGTTGAAGGGGTGTGAAGGCCACAACCCCCCCACCTAGTTTGCTTTTTGTTGTATATTGTTCAGTAAAACCAAACTAGGTGGGGGGGCTGTGCCCCCCACACCCCCCCTAACTATGTCTACTTCAATTTGA
Organism: Protopterus annectens; assembly: GCF_019279795.1. Taxonomy (NCBI): domain Eukaryota; kingdom Metazoa; phylum Chordata; order Ceratodontiformes; family Protopteridae; genus Protopterus; species Protopterus annectens. The sequence goes on from NC_056750.1 coordinate 275,523,378, forward strand.
CGTAAGCTGACAATATTGAGTCTGATATTGTCGGCACAACAATATCAAAAGTGAAAAACATTGTGCAAGTAAACTGAAATCTCCGTAAGGAGAGATTTCCATTTATCTCAATGTAGTGCAGTCTCGGAGTTGGTATATTTAAGAAGGGGGGATGTGGGGTGCAGTATGCCATTTAGTTAAATTTTTTTTATTTGTTTTTTTTTACGTTATTCGATGTTTTACTTAATCGATCAATAACGTTCGACCTTTATTAATTCGATTAAGTAAACTTTGGATAATGTGATATAGATGCAACTTTTCCTTATAATAGGGATTCCAAAAAGCAGAGAGAAATCAGGTAAGGTTGAGCCACTCTGCCCCATTCAGGAGAAAATTATAAATGCGTTTTTGTATACTTATATAATCAGTTTATTTCTGAAAAGTAAACTGCATTTTCAAGCTTCCAGAAGTTTCTGCTTATTTTAATTATACACTAGAGCACCATTTGTGTGTCTCAGCATTACAATGCCCTTTCCACATCAATGTTTTTTATATGAGGGATTCAGTGAACTGCATGCTACTTATCTTCAGCTTTCTGCATAACTTCTAACAATGTAGGATAAGAATGAACGGTTCTCATTTTCATTTAATTTGTAGTGCCTAAATGCATTTTAGCATCTGAAATGGGAGCTTATACTGCATTGTATTTGAATGCTATTTATATTCACTTTCTATTTTTAAAAAATACCCTGCATGACTATACCTCTTGGTCATTTGAGGTTTGCAGGAAGTACTGGAAGCAAAATAAAGTCATTTAATTTAAAATGTATCCATTTATTTAATTAATTATAGACAGTGCAAGAATTCACATAAAGTGCCACCATGCAGCTTAGAAGTAAACTACAATTTGAGCAATGGAACCTAAATTAGTTCTGTGCTATTCAGGTGATAAGAAATCTATGACATTTTTTACATATATTCTGATAAAAAAATCATTTGACATGTGCCAGGAATATTTTGGTTAGACCACCAAGAACATGGTTGAAACATTTAGATGCTTAATCAGTTTGAAAGGCATCAGAGCTATATGCCAAACTGAAAACAATTTTTTTTTCAAACACGTTTTATCAAATGTTTCCCAAACAAAGGATTTCCTTTGAAACTATACTATAATTTCAGCCAGCTGAGTGATAACATAACTGATCCTTTTGTGTATGTGTGTGTGTGTGTGTGTATAAATATATATATATATATATATATATATATATATATATATACACATATATATATATTATACTCTCACACACACACACACACACACACACACACACACACACACACACACACACACACACACACACACACACACACACACACACACACACACCTTTACTGGGATTCAAAAAGACCCCCCATCATGAGTGCTAGGGGCTGTAGCCAAAAGAGATTGTTTCTTCAGTTGTGGAAAATGCAATTCAGGGACTTGTTACCCGCAATGAGGAAAGACCACTTCACTTGCTAATTTGCATGTCTCTGAGCTGCCGTTAATTACTTTAACTGCAAACCAGTACTTTCTGTGGTATCTTATTTTTGTTGTATATACTACAAAGCTTCTTCTATTAGCTTTTTAAGTGCCTTTAGGACACAATATAAAGAGGATCCTTGTTAACTAATGTTCCTCCTACCCCATGTCTTTCATGCTGCAAACGTTCTTCTATTAGATTTTTAAGTGCATTTAGGCTACAATATAAATGTTTTATTAGCCATTTTACTGCCCTTTAAAGCACAATATAAGTAGGATTCCTGTTATCTATTACTCACCTCCTCCATTTCTACAGAATTTTATCATTAGTCTATGGGAGTGAGAAGTTATAATAGTCCCCCCAAACACACACACACACACACACACACACACACACACACACACACACACACACACACACACACACATGCACACTATCCCACCCTACCCATCCCCTAGCTAAACCACTATTGCTACCACTCATTAAATCACACATTCTTAGAGACACTCACACACAATGTCCGACCCTACCTATGCCTTAGCTAACCCCCTACTCTTATCACTCATTAAGTTACACACACACACACACACACACACACACACACACACACACACACACACACTCATGCAAAAATACATACTCAAGCACACGCATGCACACACAGCAAACACACATTCATGCATAAATACACACTCAAGCATGCACATGCTTACACACACACACACACACACACACACACACACACACACACACACACACACACACACACACACACACACACACACACACACACTAACCCACCCTACCTGTCCCATAGCAAAACCCCTATTGTTACCTCCCATTAGATCTGAGTTGCCTAATGGACTAATGCACTATGCTATATTTGACAGAGGCCTGAGGTTTGAAATGTGGCAGGGGTGGTTATTTCCATGGATGAGGGGAAGGCGGTGCATACTGCCTACCTTGAGCTAGTCAAACCCTTTGACACTATTCCCCACTCAGGCATAATAGATAAACTCTCCCAGCTCGGCATCAACCTGTATGTTACCAGATGGGTAGCTAACTGGCTCATGGATAGAACCCATTCAAAGTAGGGGAAGCCACCTCTAGTAGTAAACCCGTAAGGAGCGGTGTACCCCAAGGATCGGTCTTGGAGCCTCTACCTTTTGGGATATACTTTTCTGAGGTGCAAGCCAAACCAGTGGTCTGTGGCTGACCAAGTTTCTAGATGACTACAATCTGGGCATGGTCTTAAATTCCCCCTAGTGATGTGAACATCCTCCATGATGGCCTTACCCAGACTAATGACTGGTACCAGAAGCATGGCTTCAAACTGAATGCCAAGAAATGCATCATTATCCCCTTTGGGGAAATGGCATCCCCACTAATTATCACATTAATAACAATGTACTGAGCACACAATCAGGCATGAGGGACTTGGGCATCTAGGTTGATAGCAACCTGACTTTTGACCAGCATGTTGCCTCCATTGTACTGAAGACTTTTTACATGGCCCACCTCATAAATAAGGGTATTTCATCCAGGAAAAAGGAGGTCATAACATCCCTGTATGGCTCCCTTATCAGACCCATTATCAATGTCCCCTTCAGCATGTATCTTGCCAAGCACATGCAGCAGTTGGAGAGACCACAGAGGTTCTTGACCAGGAAAATCCAGGGTCTCAAACACCTATCCTATACAGATGGGCTAAAAGCTCTGTCCCTCTTCTCAATCTCATACAGACTGCTCAGAGATGATGTGTGTCTAGCAAACAAGGCCATCTCCGTCCCAGTCTTGATGGAATTGCTGCATATCCATAAGGCAAACTCCACTCAAGCAACCTGCACGCAAAGCCTTAACCTGGTCGGTGTCATTAATAGAACTTGCTGGCAGGATAGATTTGTGTCCCAAACACTCCCCCATCTGTGGAATAGACTCCCTCTCCATGTCAAGCAGAGTACCTCTCTAGCCCTCTTTAAGAGGAACAAGGATGACTGGATGGGAAACAGAAATAACACCCCTGTGCCCCTGCTGGAGAGGGGAAAAAGGTGCTGACTTTGAGGGAACATGGGTAAAATTCTTGGCAAGGCTTATAAGGGCCTCCAGGCCAATAGCCTAGTTTCATCCTATGAGCCTATTAAGGCAGACATGTTTAAAATACACACCTTTGCCAACTCATTCCTCTGCATATGCTCATGCTTACACACACACACACACACACACACACACTGCCCACCAGTACTTTGTCAATAAAGTTCCTGGCACTTAGTTCTAACATGATCTCAATAACTGGTGTACATGAACTGTTGGCATACCTCTCAGCTGTCCAGATTTTTGCAGAATCTTCAGATTTCTGCCACATATTTTTAGTCTGTTCCTCATAAAATTTTGTTTTTGTTTGGCAGATTATTGAGGACTGAACTCAGAAAATAATGGCAGACATTTACATTTCAGACTTCATACCCTTCACAAAATGCATGCTAATGCAAAACCTATTATTCCATCAAGTTTCTAAGTCTGTTAGAGTAATATTTAATTGTCCCTATTTTTGGGCCATTGGTCCTCCCCATTATTTATGGCTTTGTCCAGATTTCCTACTCTAAGAGGTTGAGAGGTATTACCTTCTGGCCAAGATAATTAGACAACTGTGAAAATGTCTTACAATAGGAATTTCTGTGGGGAGAACAGATGCTGCTCCACTGGAATGCCTCATTAGCATTTGCGGTAGGACACACTCACAGCCCACTACACTGCTGCATTTCTTCATGGTACAGCACTGTGGTAGGTCTGTCTTTGAATCAGAAATGGTTACCACAAGGACTAAAATGGGCTTATGTCTCATTACAACCTTTATAAATTCTGCCCGTGATATATTTATATCAGGATTCAGCAAACCCATGTATGTATCTTTCCCCAGGGCTTTATGTTATTTGCTTACATTCTCTTTATATATAGAATACATTTATCCATACATACTATGCGCATCATTAACCACTAAATAATCAGACATGCTACTCTGAAACCATATCTCAGCTCCATATAAGCTCAAGGAAAAAAAACGATACAGACTGCATGCACTAAAAATAAACACTGCCTTCCAAAAGCTTCCCCAGATCAATAACATACTATGTCAATCTCATATTAGATTAAACAATAGAACAAGAAAAATTAAAATATAATTAAACAGATAATTACTAGCAAAATTAATCCACTTCTAAATAACTGGACATATTATATTAGACTACTAAAACACAGTTAAAGTACAAATCCAATAAAACATACAATATAGAAACCTAAAAAATCCTAACACATCCCTTAAAACACTACTGGCATAGTACAAAACGTTTACCTTACACTGTAAAAAAGATAAAGTCACCTGTAGCAGGAAACCACTCATGATGCAGCCTTTCATAACTCATGCAAAATCTCTTAAATCTTATTCTGTGCACATCCGGAGACGTCTCGTAAAATGAGATGAATGCGCTTATCTTTTTGGCATTTTGGATTTGCTGTGTGTTGTTTTACCAACTTTGGGATTTGATTGCATTCATTTATTGTTGACTGAGTTTAGATTCTTCATTAAAGTGGTTCTGCATCGGAACCGTTTGTCCGTGAGATGCCTGGTATTCTTAGTTTGTTTGTCATGTCTTTTTTTAGCTTATTCGGTGCACAGTTTATGAGAATAGTCTAATTATATTATCCCAGCAAAAAGAAATGAAACGGGATCATACTAAACAAGAATCAGTAAAAAGAAATAAATGGAATATGCAGGGTCTAGGACATATGATACAATAAATATCTTGCACTGTATATATACACCTCTCAACCTCTTAGTGCAAGAAATCTGGAAAAATCCTGATAAAATGGGGGGGGGGGGAGCAAAGGCCCAGAAATAGGGACATGTTTTAAATATTGCTTTTGTATACGTATAAAGTTGCTAGAGTAACATGGTTTGTTTTAAAATACATCTTCTGTAGGATTTGAAGTCTGCATCTCAAATGCATGTCATTATTTACTGACTTCAGTCCTCAGATCATCCCAGTGATTTGCCAGAAAAAACACACATTTAATGAGGAATAGACCAAAAATACGATCCATAAATCTGGACATTCTGTAAAAAACTGGCCAGTGGAGAGGTCCGAGACCATTGAGGAGACTAAGCTAAATAATGCTTTGGGGGAACTAGGCAAGAAGTGCTTTCAGGGACACACATCATGCAAATGAAAAGTGAGAGAGCTGGGATCATGGACTACAGGAAACAAGTCATAGCTTTAATCCCCTATGCTATCAGTTAGATGATGATTAGGCAACTACATTTTGACTCATGATTCAATATACATATATATATATATATTTGTGTGTATGGGTTTGGTGAGTGTGTGTGTTTGTATGTATATATGAGTGCATATTAACTTTGAAATATACAAGCATCAAAACACAAATGCTCAAAACTGACATTTTGAAAAGTAACATGACAAAAATTCCACAAAATTGAAAAAAAAGGATTGCAAAATGAAACCGTTGCCTTTTGTGATCCATTAACCAGAACCTCATACACATTCATACATAATTTGTTTGAATAATAGTGGTGATATGGAAAGAGATTTTTAAGATGAGGTATACTGTTACGGTTAAGACTGTGGCTAGGGTTAAGGTTAAAGTTAGGGTTGGCATGCATTAGTGAGATATTGTGAGACATACGATAGAAATGATGTGGTAAAGAGATGTGAAAAGGCTGAATGTATCAGTGTAATGCAGTAGTACATCTAGATGCTCATTGCTGTATGTGCACTGTGATTTATTTCATGTTTCTTCAAGTTGCTATTCCAAAAAAGTTGTGTGAATGCTTCTGCTAAATATTGCCTTCTGTGTTTGACCACCAATTGGTAATGAAAATGACCTGAACATTTTAATTAGCCTGTTTATGTAGCACAAACTGGCCTAGTGGCATTGCATGGTTGCCAGCACTCTGGCTAGTACTCAGTGGAGATAATACACCTGTCAGGTAACTTTCTCTGTGGCACAAGGTGTAAGAGCAGTGAGCTTAGAAGGGCAGCTGATGGTGTGGTTCAAATCTATTTAAATGATAACTTTACAGAAGGTGATCTGAATACATATTTCATCACTATTTGTGATACCACTGTGCTGTTTAAAAATCAAATATTGTTAGTATTGCTAACAACATGTGAGGTGTTGCGTCCCACTTTCACATTATTTGCCATTAACTACAAGTCTGATAATTTGTTCCACAAAGTACAGTTTTGATATTGCAATGAGATGTGAGAAGGATGAATGTGTCACCTTTGTTATGGAATAAGATATAGCCTCAGCTGCAATTTTTAGGAACTCTGCTGGTAAGTTATCAGCTGCAGATGTAGATGGATTAAATTTTTTAGGAGTTTTTCTATGGTTTTGGTGGGGATGGGTTGAAATGAGAAGAAAGTATTGTTATTTAGATCGTTAGTTGTTTGTAGGTCATTTGGGTTATCTCTGGTTAGTGCAAGAATGCTTTTTGTAAAGTATTTGTTAAAACTGTTTAGCAGTGGTTTTAGAGTTATTTGGTAAGGTGGGGGAGGGGTTGTAGTTTGTCCTTTACTGAGTATGTTTTTCATTTTAGGCTAGATTTTTTTTCGGTTATTTTGATACTCAATTTGCATGTTGGTATAATAGTTTTTTTCTCTAGCTTGATTTGTTTAACTTTGTTTCTGAGTTGTTAAGTTATACAATCTGGTAGAATTTTGCTTGTATGCCAGGAGATGCAGTCCTTGTCCCTTTGCTTAAGAAGGATTTTTATTTCAGTAGTAAGCCATGGGGTAGAATTTGCTTTGACACAAACTTTTCTAGGGGGTGCCATACTGTTGAGTATGTTGAGGAAAGTATTAAAATGTTAAACTGCTGCATCTAAGGGGGAAGTCTTCAGTGGGCTCCAATTACAGCGTTTTAGTGTTTAGTTCCTGTGGTTTAAAATGCTTATTACAGATTTGACGATATATACTGTGCTTAGTACGGTTAATGTGTCACCTGAGTAGGTAGGCAGGTATGTGATAACTGATGTTGTCTGATAAAAAGTCAGCATTTTTATAATGGGAGGGTTTGTTTGTTAGGGTCCAGTTGAGAATGGAATGCTTTTTAGATTTTGTCTGTTCTGGTAGGCAACTGGATAATTTGTAAGAAGCCTGTCACTTGTTTTATGTTCATCAAGAAGATGAAGAGGCTTGGGTGCTCATTTAAGTATTATTATGTGCAAACACATCAGGATGAAAAGCAGGAACATTGAACTGAACTCATTCACTCCAGTGGAGCTCAATGGGTGGAGCCTAAGCCTTTTAACAGAATCAAATTATGTCCTCACATTTCAAACAAATGTTTGTATTTCTGGAACCACATGGGTTATGAAAGAAGTATAAATGACAAACTCTTCAGCACAAACTATTTTTATAGTGGTAGTATTCTTTAGGTTCTAGTTAAACCAAATTTTGTAAGTCACAGTAAACGCAGCAACTATTACATTTGTAATAGTTTGTAAACAACTTACAATACTTCAGCAAATTACACACATACTGACAGCAGCATTTTATTCATCTAGCTGATGGCTTTCATATGAGGTTAAGGAGTTGTCTACTTGTTGAGATATTTAGGAAAATGATATCTATATAAATTGATATCACGAAAACAGTCAATATCTATCTGTACTAGACAGACGTCAAATATTAATGCAGTTGAGTTTTCCATTGTGTAAGTTTTAAGATGAAATATTTTAAAACCTTGTACACACCATGATTTTGGAATTACTGATGCAAATATGAACAAGCAATATTTGACCCCTAGAAACATCAGTATGAGTTAACCATAGATGCACCTGGAGGTGTCATTTGTAAGTAATGAGTTAAACGAACTGACTAGAAACATGCATGCTCTCACTCTGGCTGCTCACTCAAATGGCACTCGTGCTTGCACGTGCTCAGTACTTATATGTATGTGGTGACTCACTGGAAAGCTTCTTAAAGGTATATCACACACTCACATCTACATCCTCCCTCTTTACTGAGCTGTCTTATATTAGCAATGACATTGCAATAAGCATGCAGTTACACAGACAATAATAAAGAAAACAGTCATGTCCATGTTGTCATGTATCTGGAACAAGGTTTCGAGATGTGAACTGATCTCATGACATAGTAGATAGAACTGGGTTTAGCAACAGGGACGGTCATTGTGGAATGTTCTGTTTGGGGACGCAGGGATTTTCTCAGGAACAGGGATAGCTGAGGGAATGTCCTCTGGAACAGGAACATTGGACAAGTCACTCTGAGAACTATAGTCTTTGTCACAGGCAAGATGCGGTAACACTGGTTCAGACGCTGGTAACGAATGCTTCCAGTTTCACCTGAATTCCATTCCTTGTGACTCCACATTGTAAGATCTGGGATCTTGACAGAAACTTTTCACAATGCTGGATCTCTCATAGTAGGATTTCTGGGACAAATGTTTTTCAGCAGTTGAGCTCTTACTGCTTTGTTTTAGCATACATAACCAATAAATTTCTGCTTGACAGGCAAGTTTGTTCTTGTTTGTCTTGACATAAGATATTGTGTAGGAAAACCAAGATGATTATGATTAGGAATGTTTCTGAAATTCAGCAACCTTAAAAAAAAAAAAATCGGTATTTTCACATCTGGATTTCTCTAAGAACTGTTTTGCACTTTGAACTGCATATGTTCAGCCAAGCCATTTGACTGGGGGTATTCAGGACTACTCATAATATGAACAAAGTCCCACTGTTCTGCTAATTTACTGAACTGCTGATTTGTAAACTGTGCACCACTGTCAGAAATAACTGTGTGGACTACCATGTCAGAAAAATGAAGTTTCAACTTAGTAATGTAGTGCTGGAAGTTAGGCTGGGAAGTAGGTCAATCTTATCAATTTGAATAAGAGCTTACTTACACAAAATACTGCTGGCCATTCCACTCAAAGACGTCTGTGATGACTGTCAGGAACCTGGCTTAACTGAAGTGGTTCTTTCTGTTGATGCAGCTTTGTACAATTACATACTGAACAAGATTAAAGTAATTTCTCAATATCTCTTGACATAGAAGGCCAAAATACTAGCTCTCTCACCTTTTTTTGGTAGAATCAGTTCCTTGGTGGCCACAATGCAAGATGTTAATGTAATCTTGTTTGCAAGGATTTTGGAACAATCACTTTAGGACCTTTCATGATGATACCATTGGATGACAAAATCTCATCTCTGTAGAGAAAATAAGGTAGCACTTCAAGTGGTAAACAAGATTACTTTGACAGCCATCCTCAACTGATAAAGAGGTTTAGCTTCTGAAGAACTGGATCTGAAGCTGTACGAGTTCTGAGCTCAGGAAGACACATGGAAGAAAATTCTCACTTTCATGACCTCAGAATAATGTCGCTCATTGTTATGCTGTTTTGTGGTTTTATGGGCGATCTGGATAACAAAAATCAGCAAGATAAATAAGTTTGACGTTTGTGTAAACAAAACTGAAATTGTACTTTTGCAATTTGAGCATCATACATAGCAATCTGGCAGGAACTGAATGCATAGGCTTTCTCAAAATAGTGACCGGTTTGGATCTGGAGAGATCAACCATAAATATAATCATGAAACTTCGAACATGCAAACACAATGGCCAAAAGGTCTTTCTCAATCTGGGCATACTGCATCTCAGTCTGGGTAAGAGTTCTCAAAGCATAGGTCACTGGTCTACCTCCTTGAAGAACAACTGTACCAAGACCAAACTTAGAAGCATCACAGGAAAGAGTAATTGGCTTGTGAATATCATAGTAGCTGAGAGTATGTGGACTAGCAATTTTCTGTTTCAAGACATCAGTTACTCTTTGGTGCTGTTCCATCCATGGCCAAATTATATCTTTGTGCATCAAGTCTTGTAGGGGTGCTGAAAGTTGGCTTAAATCTGGAATGAACCTGCCTAAATAGTTGCCCATGACAAGAAAACGCTGAAGGGCTTTAACATTATTGAGCTGGCATCTCAAGAATGTCTGTTTGCTTAGCAGCATCTGGTCTTAGGCCTGAAATAGTAAACAAGTGGCCAACATAAGTAACTTGAATTTGCCTGAATTTGCACTTCTGAGGATCGATCTTAAGATTCACTTCACATGCTCTTTCCAGAACTTTAAGGTTTCTGTCATGTTTGACTTTACCATTGCCTCCTACTAGAATATCATCTACTATAATAGCACATGGATAGCCTGAAAAAAATTTGCTCCATTGCATGCTGTAAGACTTCACTGCCAGAATTTACTCCAAATGGTATTCTCAGAAATCTATTCCTTCCAAATGGCATAGTAAATGCAGTCAAAAATGAAGATTTTCAGTCAAGAAAAATTTGCCAAAATGAACTCTCTGCATCTAAGACAGAAAAAACAGTGGCATTTTTCATGAGAGCAGCAACCTCTGACTGTGCGCATTTGATGATGAGGCCTTTTTAATGCTTTGTTCAAATTTCTTGGATCAATATGTATTCTGATATCATCTGAGTTTTTCTTGTGAGCTACTATCATGGAGGATACTAAAACAGTAGGTTCTTCTACTGGACAAATTACTCTTAGCTCAACATTTTGTCTAACTCGGCCTTGACTATCTTGCATAGCTACTAGAACTTTCTGTGCTAGTCTGATAAACTGGGCTGACCTCTGGGTCTAACTTCATAGAATGCACAACTGGTAGCTTGCCTACTTTGTCTGCAAAAATATCAGCATACTCAGAAAAAATACTTTGGGCAAAATCTGAGCTGTTATGCAGGCTTACATGGCGAACCTCTTTACTAAGTGAAAGCAGTCTTAGTTTCAAACTGTCTCTGAGGCCTAATAATGACTGCACGTGTCTCTTGACTATGTAGAAGTGCAAGTCATATCTGTTCCCAGCAGTGTAACATGAAAGCACTACTGAGCCTTTGGGATTGTATCTCTTCACCACCATAAGCAATAAGCTTTGCACACTTTGTCCAATCAAGATGTCTTGCAGCTTTTTACTCTAGCAAACATTTCTGCAGACATAACCTTGCACTTTGATCCAGTATTTACTTTGAGCTCTACAGCACTCCCATTAATCCAAACAGTACAAAAGATGTCATTCTTTGTTCACAAATCTACTACATTAACTGCTTCACCAAGTACAGACACACCATCAACATAAAAAGGAGGGTCACAGCTTTCTAATTTATCAACTTGCCTCTTGGAGTGCCCTCTTTTAATAAAAGAATGTGCCTCATTTGACTTTCAAAATCTTTTGAAATTATTCCACTTATTGGAAGAATGACACTGCTGACCAACAGCTAAATATTTTTCTTGTTTGGGCTCATGATTACCACCACAATTATTACAGTTGACTATAAGGTTTCCTATGGATTTTGCTGAGTCACCCCTGTGCTGCACTGAGCATGTCGGTTTTACAGAGCTTGACTTGGAACTTGCTAGAAAGGCTTGGGGTTTCCCAGGGTCCACTGCAGGACTTTCAGTGGCTGCCATGTGTTTGGCCTGTTTCTTTTAACCAAGTGCTGCATACTATCTACATGAGCTTTACCACTGCCTTCCACAGCTATTCTTATTTGTAAGCATAGTTGTGTGACTTTCTGTAAGCTCATACATCTGACAAATATCAATGGCCTTATTTACAGTTAAGTCACTTTTGAAGCAAGATCTTTCTCACTGTGTCATTGTTAATACCACACACAAGCCTGTCCTTTATCAACTCATCTTTCAAATCACCAAATCTGCACATTTTTGCTTTATTTCTCAAGTAAGTTATATATGCAGCAAAGGTTTCACCAGACTTTTGATCTCTTGTGTAAAATAAGTGCCTTTCCATTTTAATATTAATTTGGAGGTTACACATTTCTCTAAATTTACATTTTAAGCACTCGGGCTCTTTCCTTGTCTCAGCCAGTACTACAGTATGTTGGTTTTCCCCCTCCCCTCCAAACATAGGGGCTTCTGAACCAGGTAAATTAAGCAGAATAGATGCTTTAGATGTGCATCTGTGTCAGAAAAAGCAGCCTGTATGAAAATATTGTATTCCTACTCAAACATCCTCCAATTTTCTGCAATATTGTTATGAAACACAAGAGATGCAGAATGGCAAAATCCTTCTGCCATGCTCATAAATTATAGCAAAACACAATGCAATCTTGACCCTTGTAATTCCGTACAAGCATGCACACACACCAGGTACTTGTAATAATATTCCAATGCACAATAAGCTCTTTGAAATACTGTACTCTGCAAAATATGCTTTGAAACAACTGTACTTTGCAAAATAACAGCACTATAATACTGCACACACAAACACTTTGCACACTTCGGATGCTTTGAAGGGCTTTAGTTGATGAGAAAAAGTAGCACAGTGAAAAAATGTTGTTTTCTATTTTTTTGTACATTCTATGTGATTCGGATATTGTTTCAAATGTTTTCATGATCATTTTGAATGTTTTAATTAATATGGCGCAGTTTCAGACATTTCGTTTGATAAGAAATTTGTTTTGAGTATTCTGAGTATTTCATTTTATATTTGTAGTGAAAGAAATCATGTAAGTGAGTTTTATTACCTGCAATTTGTTTCTGACCTGTTGTGCAAGTTGTTTGAACAGTAGGGATGATCAACTCCTGTATATTCTTCATGCCTTGATCAGTTGCCTCATGGCTGTGACTGGATCCCACGTCTGACACCATGTCACTAATCTTATGTTCATCAAAAAAATGAAGAGGCTTGGGTGTTTGTTTAAGTAGTTTATTATGTACAAACACATCAGGAGGAATAGCAGGAACATTAAACTTAAACTATTTAACTGACTGACTACAAACATGGATGCTCTCACTCTGGCTGCTTGTTCAAAAGGGCACTCTTACATGCACATGCTCAGTACATATATGCTTGTGCCCACTGAATGGAAAGCTTCTTAAAGGTATATCACACATTCTGATCCATAAAGCTACAGAGATTAATGTAGTTGCTAGGGCTGTTTGAGTTGCAGGTAAACCAGTCAGTATTAAGTTCACCCATGATAACAGTTTCTTTGGTGATATTATTAGAGATACATTGAAGGATGGTTTCAATGGCAGAAATATTCCCTGGTGGGATGTAAAAGGCTACTATAGTTATGTGCTTGTTACCATTAATTTGTAATTTGACAAGAAGTCTAAATGTGATATTTTTTTTTAATTATTTTGTGTGGAGGTACTTTAGTATTATGTTGGCCTACGATGGTGGTATTGAAGATGCCAGGAGATATTTGAAAGTTTTTGATTTCTTTAGTGTAGGAGAGTTAATAGTTAACATTGGATTGCTTTGTGGAAGGGCTAGACGGTAGTGGTAGGACATGTAGTGTGTGTCTAAGGAGAAATATAGAAGTATTAAGATGTGTTGGATTACCATGATGTTGAAAAAATCTTTGAGATGTGGCATTTTTAATTGAGCAGGGGAAGCACTAAGTAGTAATAGTTTGTTTGATGATGGAGGGACTATATGTAAAAGAGAAGATCAGGATAATAAAAAGGAAGGTAGGGTAAGAAAGGAAGCAGAAAGTATTATAACAGTCATAGGAAGCAGTACAGAGTATCTAAAAGGTTATATGCTAGGAAGTAGTGTTGTAATTAGCTGGGGTTGGAGATAGGATAATGGATACGTTTGTGAGTTTAGATCAGTAATTGGATGCAAGTAGTGGCTGGACCATGAAGTGGGTGGGAGGGGAGAGGTTAGAGATAAATGTAATTGATGTGGGGGTGAGTGGGAATGAGGGTAGGGTAGGGTAGCACAGTGAGCCCAAGCAAAGCGAGGAAAATGGAGTGGATCCGACCTGAACCCTCTGTGAATTTCTTAAAAGGATATAATATTAAAGCTGGGGTTAGGTACAGATGAAGAGAGGTAATGGTATGCTATTTTATAGATTTAAAATTTTCTCTAAAGAAAATAGACTGTGGTTTGGGGGGGGCACTTACTGAAAAGGTTTATGTAGCTGTTGCTACCTGACAATGAGCTCATCAGTACAGTGGTTAGAGTAAGGAACTAAACAGCAGAATGTATTACCACTTGTTTAATTTAGTGCAGTTAAGGTATTTTACTGTCTAGACACTTGGAAGTTAAGCATCTACATTAGTTTTAAGTCTTTCAGTTACAGGACAATGTCCATGGGTGCCAGGTGCATGAGTGAGGTATTTTTGAGGTAGAATATATATGTCTAATTTTCATGCTTAAAACGTAGTTTTCCTGTTTCAATGTCAATTAAGCTAACATTCAATTTTTACATGCTTTATCCCACAGGTTCAATTCCCAGCTGGTACAATACTATTTTAATATTGTGCCAGTCCAAACATCACAATATGTCACAATTCATCCTTTTTCTCCATTCAAGATGCAAGGATTAATAGCCAATCCATTAAACATTCCACAGTTGAACATTGGAACCTGTGGAAATAGGTGGAGCATTACACATGGCAAAACTCAATGCCATGTTTCACACATGTAAGTAGTGTCAAAGTGTCTCTCAAGGAATCCATTTGCTTTCAATTGCACTAATTCAGGCAGATTTTGTTTGACTTTTCCAGACATGGCTGGTGAGGGAAAGAATACTACTAAATTTAGAGCACAAATGTGGGGTGTTGAAGAGTCCAGGATATTTGTGGCACCACTCATGAAGTACTACAGCTGTAGGCTGCTGGATTGGGATTATACCTGGTCTCAGTACAAGGCTGAGGTTTGGATTAGCTTAGCCAAGTTCGTCTTGAGTGCAACTTGCATTCCACACACTGAGGACTAATGTCATCATCACTATAGTGACCTTAAGTCCAAGCAGGACTTCCTAATCCAATGGGAAGCTGAATTGAGGACTGTAAGCACCCTTCAGTTTCATAAGTATACTGACCAATAACCTGTCTGTGATATAGCATTAACAATCTAAGCATGCCAATACAGGTACTGATTATGCTTTCACATATATTTCTTTTTGTGCTGTGCAGCTACAGATCATGAGGTGCATTAGGAGAGATTAACTTAACTCAGAGAGGCATGCAGTAAGTATGACTCAGGTACAAATTTAAGGCAAAAATTTATTTTAGTTCTCTCAACCACAAGTGTCTTGAGCAGGCATACCTCAATCTTCATCTCAAGCATGCATGCCTTCCCTAATAACTCTTATATATATATATATATATATATATATATATTAGGCAATGAGAACACCAGCTTAACTGCGCATTGGTTCACTACTCAGAAGTAGCAATTCATATTTTATAAATACTTATCCAGTAATAAAAACTAATGGCAATAGTATGTCAGGAACAATTCAGTTGCGGTCATTTTAATTATTGCATTAGCATACATATCCAATCTGGCATAGGGAAATAAAGGCTGCTCTTTCTTATATCATAGAGTATGATTTGTTTGTTTTATGACATATTAAAATTTTTCCATTGTATATGGAGGTGTACAATAGTAAATCATAACTGTTTATGTATTGCCAAAGTTTATAGAAAAAGTTAAGAAATGTGTCATGCCATGTATCCAATTACCTCTCTTTTTTTGTCTTCTCCTTTCTCTATATTTTGGGGGTTTATAATTTAACAGTCTGCTGTTTGCATACCTTACTGCTGAAAAATAAATGGCTAACAGTACAGGGAGGTACACTGACCACTGAGGCTTGGCCTGCCATACCTTCACGGATTGCAGCACACACACCAAGCACTTTGGGTTCACAACCTGTCAGTGTTGCCTCCACAACCCATGCACTACTTGTTCCAACTGCATCAGGTAGCTCTACCCTGGCTGCTGGCACTGTGGTATCCTCTGGGAGCAGTACCAGTTGAGGTGGTGATTTTGTCACCCAGCAGGAGCTGACAGGGTTGGTGGAGGATATTATGGAGAGGGGCCTTGGTGTACCTATCAGCTGAGTTGAAAAGGTACTGTGTTGGGTTGCAAAGATGATGCCACATCCAGCACTGATGCAGGCTGCTGCTGCAGGAGACAATGATGACAGTTCTGAGGGGGAGGACTAAATTGCTACTGTTATCAAGCTTGAGATTGATGCACTTCTAATGTCCCCTACCTATCCTCAATCATGGTGTCACTGTCAACATCACCACCCCTCTCTGTCTTGCATCTCCTGTACATCTTGACAGACTTCCTAACCTATCCTACCTATCTGACGCTCTCATTCCTAAGCACCTTTCTAAACACTCCTCTCTCTCCCACAAAAGAGCACACCCCATCCATAGCTCTTCACTTTGTCTGTCATCATAACACACTTGTTTTGTTCCAGCTGGCCATACAACATTATTCTGGTGTCACCAGACCATTGATGAGTGATGACTTTCCAAAGTCATGAAATGGTGTACACAGTTGTACTTTTATGTTGTGAAGAAGTAGATAGCTATGGTGCTCTCCCACCACTTTCCCACATATTCCTGCATTCTTTCCTGTGTCCTACCTTCTGTTTGCCAACCCTATTTTCACTGCTATCCTATTCTCATGTTTTTCACAAATTTAATCTTGTCAAGGAATAGATTTACACACATACACACAACACAAGGCAATGGAAAAGCTTTTACTTTATGTCCCCAGCATTTGCACAGAAGTTGGCATAGTGCAGCAATGTTGAGTAAGAATGAATGCTGTTTAACGTTTTCTTGCCAATGCTAAAAATTTTAATTTGATCTGCAGTGGTCTGGTTACTTTCACACAAGTTTGCTTAAATCCGCTGCACCCTGAAAAGAGAGAGTAAAAGCACATTAATGGCAGTACTGTGAAACAGTTATTGTAGCAGTTCTTAGACTGTTGGAAGTAATGAAGTAGGAATTAGTATGTGGCTTGATTAAATAATTACTTTGTAGACTGTTTTGTCTTTGTGTCATGGGTTGGTCTACTGATGTAGGTCAATGTATTAAATATATTAAAGTAATATGAAATGCTATGAATTAACTTCAAATGCCTGTATCTCTCTGTATACATTTTATTAACATACCATTCGAATACTGCAGTAAGACATGTTTTGCCAAACCTTATCCTTCTTATGT
Organism: Protopterus annectens; assembly: GCF_019279795.1. Classification (NCBI taxonomy): domain Eukaryota; kingdom Metazoa; phylum Chordata; order Ceratodontiformes; family Protopteridae; genus Protopterus; species Protopterus annectens. The sequence continues at coordinate 275,540,936 of NC_056750.1, forward strand.
CTTCACTTTTGTATCACTTTCCCACCCATCTCTCCCTAGAGTAAGCAATTTATTACAGAGTACACACAGTATGCCAGAGTAATGATTTAGTAAAAGTAACACACCATACAGATGTTCCTATATGTCCCCAAAAACATATTGCTGTAATTCCTTTCTGCATCTGTCTCTGTTCACCCCTCCTGCTTCAGTAAGTTGTCACTGTGCTTCAGTTGTGTTATTTAAATGCCATGAAGTAGTAATCCCTTTGTGGTGTGATGAGATAATGCATTTATGTATAGACAGATTTGTTTTACTAATTTCCAGGGTTCTAATCAAACCATTATCAAAGTGTTTTGTATGATATTTGATGTCTACCTGTTTGCTAAATATTGTTATGATCCATTATTATCCTCCTGTCATTGGCTACTTCATCCCTGCCTCAATTTCAGCCCGTTAAAGTATCTTCTCCCCTCTGGATCAACAAATGCAAATAAAGCTAAATGCAAGTACATAGCTTTTGGCAACATCTTGTGATTTTCTTTCTTTTAGTTGCATTACTCTGTTGTGCTCCACACTGTTGTGCTTAGCTATGTATATTACGTTACATGCATTTTCAACAAGCTGAAGATTTGGATGTATAGACTACAGTGGTCAGTAGGATAATAAAGATGACTGCATTCATTCTTGCTGCTGAAATCTGCTATCAAATGCGAACTTCCTACATGTGTTTAGATAATACTATGGTAAAGTATTTTTCTTGTAGTGCTCTAATGATTCAAATCCAGATGGATGAAAACATGTCTCAGAATGTTTTGTCTGACTTCTGTGGCTATAAAAGTTGGCAATATGCTTCCTTAACATGTCATTATCCCACTGCTATATTAACCTGCCTGCTCTCTATTGTAAAGCCTGTTTTATACTGATCTTTGCATGCAACTCGATCAGAACAACATGGAGTACTGCTAATTCCCATTCTAAATTCAAAACTTCAAGATAAGAATACACATGCATTAATACTTTGCCAACAGCAGCACACTTTAGCTTGGCAACACTGCATTGAAAGAGTAACATTAAAAAAATAAATAAAAAAAATCACATGGTTATCGTTTTATGTTGCACAATGTTTTTATGTCTGTATTAATTTTATCAACAGGTTTTCTTCATTTCAGAATGATGTTGGCTCAGTTAATTCAGTTGTGTAATATAGGTCTGCTCTACAGTGTTCACACTTTCAAATCTGTTACAATTTGGTTAACTTATTCTCACATAATCCATCAATCCTATTCTGCAATACACTTTTCTATATATGACTTGCATGTTTCTCCTGTCAATGCACATAGTACAGTTATAGAACAATACATGTGTGCAATCATCCCGACATGAAGTTGCAGGAAACTTGATTGATAATCCACTGGTTTAAGAGTGAATATTTGTGTCATCCCATAATGCAAATGTTTCTAACAATAATGCAATGTACATGAAGGACAGTATCCAGTAGAGAAGTATGTAATTACATGTGACAATCATAGTGACTTTACATTGCTCTGTGCACACACATGCATTTGCTGCACAATCTGTGATGCAAATTACCATCCGCTTCAAACAATAGATTTTCAAATAGTACAAATGTGCTATTTCACATTATTAAAGTCAGACTTCGCCTGTGGCACTTGCAATCAATATAGTGCTTTAAAATTGTGTAGGAAGTTTGGTGTTTAACATGGGATGTGTGCGTGTGCATCTGTGTGTGATGCTTTCAGCTGTATTTCCACCAAAGAGAATGCATTAAATATGCACAAAGCTCCACTATCCTCTCTGAAATGCACTGATAAGATCTTCCTGACAAAAGAGCACTTTATTCCTTAAAAATCAGTCTTCTCCTGTAGTGCTTGCATTTCTTACACAATTCTCTAGAATGTGTACATAGGTCATAGATTCAAATACAGCATTGCTTAACCTTTACAAGTGTGTGTGGGTACTGTAAATTAATGCAGGATTGATTTACACACATTTGCAGTGGCAACTATTACAACTCCAAATGGCTGTAAGAGTTGTAAGCATTCACCTAGACCATCTGAAACTGTCCTGTGTTACAACACTGTTTGTGTCAGTGATGTTGAATTGCTATTATTCTTCCCTGTAATTCCATGTTAGCATGCACAGTATAACAATGTATGAGATGTTTGCAAATTAACTATGTAAAACTTGAAATCATTAACTATCATCCAATCTTTGTTGTCATTTGTTACTCATGTATGTAGTGTGTTATTATATTACCCTTAATTGCCTTTGCCCTTAATTTATCAGGGCTACAACACATGCCTGTACTTTACCTTTGCTGGTAAGAAGCTGTTTTGTTTATATTCTGTGCTCATGCATGCAAGTATCTTTCCATGGCCATGAACACTATTCTTTTACTATTTCACATTATTAAAGTCAGACTTCTCCTGTGACACTTACAACCAATATAGTGCTTTCTAGATTGTGTAAATATAAAACAGAAAAAAAAATTAAAAACAATGTTTAACCAAATATTATAATATGAAGTGACTATGTTCTTGTCTTAACTAGAACTAATTCAAGTTGACATTTTATCAGCTATGTTCTTAAATTCTTCCAAATAGGATTAGTCTCATTCTTCCAGTTTATAATCATAACTTTTCCTGTCATGGCCAATATACTCCAAAGAGGAGTAGATTTTATTCTAGCAATGCATGTAGGATTTGGTTTATGAAACAAAAGAAGATTTAGTTAAGAAAAAAAAGTAGCTTGTAGAAAAAAAAATCCAGAATGGTTTGAGCAGTGTACAATCATAAAACATATGTTACCAATCAGCTTTTACATTTGACTTACACCTCCAACATATTTTTTATACATTAGTTTAACTTTATGTGGTGAAATAAAATTTCTATGTATAAATTTCCAGGAGAATAATCTCCAATATAATGAAAATGTGGTTTGATTTGAAGATAACATTAACTTTTTATATTCCTTCCTTGGAGATTGATTAATTGATCCATAATAATCCCAATAATTTTCTTCATAATATATTTTCATAATTTAACATTTTATACATATTAAAGAAATGTCCCTTTCCAGTATCACTATGACTTCCTTGACTAAAGACTGTATGAATTTATGGAATACATTTCTTGTTAACTGTATTAACTCAGTCCTTTGATTAATAAATTACATGCAAATGTATATATCTAACCACATTTTATTATATCAAATTTATTCATAAGATAATCTGTAGTATCTATTTTCCCATTTGTCAACTGATGCCTAACTATTAGTATTTTTCTCTAAGTGTTATCATTTTTGATAGTTTGAATGTGTTAATACAATCTTGTGAACAAAGCTATTGAAAATAAGAGCCATAGTTTATATTCTGGATTCTTGTGTATAATTTTTTTTCAATATATGTAACATAATAATATTACAGGAGCTTATTGGTTTATTTTTATTTTCTGAAATATAGTCTCTTACCAAACAATGAAAATTATCACTCATTTTTTATTATATTGTACTGCTATTAAATAGTTTGAATTTAGCCAGATTTGTTGTATTTCTTTCTATTTAGCAGTGTAATTGGAATTTAACCATAAAGTTAATCTTCATAATTGACAACACATATACTTCCAGATCAAGTAAACCTATATCTCCTACCATCCAATCTCTTGCATGATGATTTATTGACAATCTGGGTTTATTAGGAAACCAGAGAAAGTTAAAAATCAAAGTATTAAACTGTCTTTTACAATCTTTAGCAAGAGGAAGGGATATCGATTAGGTTCATAGGTAGATACTAGGCTATCTGCCCTAGGGCATTTATAAGCCTAGCCAGAGTGTATTTGGCTTCCACCTCCCTATTAGATTAGCCTACTCTGCCTCTGTAAAGTAGGTCACAGAAGGTGCCCTTTTAAGATTAGTTTACTCTGCCTCTGTCTAGCAGGGACACAGAAGAGATCCCAGGGTGAATTTGCGATTTCCCATCCACACATCCAGATTTCGCTTGAAGAGGGTCAGCGAGGGGCTATGTCTAACATGAATTGGGATTCTATTCCAGAGTGAGGGGAGCCTCTGGGAAATGAATCTGTCCCTCCAGCATGTCCTATTTATTTTTGTGCTGAGGTTTGGTCCCTGGAGCATGTAGCTCTAAGGGACTTGGATTTTTTGAGGTGGAGCATGTCCATTAATTCTGAGTTTGACATGGCTTTGTACGTCAGGCATAGATCACCTCTGAGTAGGCGGTAAGCAACTGAGTAGAGCTGGAGTTTCTTTAGTCGAGCTGCATAGGACATCTGTTTGTACCCCATGATCCTCTTGGTGAGGTACTTCTGGGGTCTCTCCAGTTGCTGCAGGTGTCGGGTAAGGCACATCCCAAAAGGGGCATTGCATTAAATTATGGGCCTGATGAATGATGACTAGAGGGGCACAATAACCCCTCTTGATCTAGATGTGAACCCTTTCATGATAAGTGGGCTATATAGAAGGTCTTTCTAACCACTTTGGCAACGTGATTATCAAAGGAGAGATTACTATCTACGTTGGTCCCCAAATCTCTAATTACTTCTTCTGTACTTAACGGATTACCAGCTATGTGGTGATTTGTGGGCACCTTGTTTTTCCCAAAGGGGATGACTATGCACTTTTTAGCATTTAGCTTGAGGCCGTGGCTCTGGCACTAAGCATCCGTCTCTGTGAGACCTTTTGAAGGATGCTTGTGTCAGCTGGAGATTCGATTATGGCCCCCAGTTTGCAGTCATCTGTGAACTTTGTCAGCCATATTCCCCCCGTGTTAGCCTGAACCTCAGAGAAGTATATACCGAACAGGAGAGGTCCCCTGAGCCCTGTGGGACGCCACTTGTAACTGGTTTGGATTCGGACATGGCACCTGCAATTCTGACCATGTGGGTTCTATCTCTGAGCCAGTTTGCAACCCATCTTGTGATATAGGGGTTGATATTTAAGCTGGTAAGCTTATTTATGATGCCCGAGTGGGGTATTGTGTCGAAGGCTTTTGCAAGGTCCAGGTAGGCTGTGTGGACCACCTTGCCCTCATCTATGGCTTTGGTAACTGTTTCAAAGAAATCAACTAGGTTTAAGAGGCAGGATTTGCCCTTAAAGCTGAATTGGGTATGGTCCAGTGTCTGAATGCTCCCAATGTCTTTGTTTATGAGTTCCATGATAGTACACTCCATAGCTTTACAGACCAGACTAGTCAGGCTTATGGTGCGATAGTTTCCGGGGTCCGTTGTGGCACCACCTTTGTGGAGTGGGACCACTGTAGCTGTATGCCATTCTTTGGGTACATATCCTGTAGTAAGGCTAAGTTTGAACAGTGACTTAATGTGAGGGTTCAGTTCTTCTTGGAGCTCGTGTAAGACACAGCCTGGGACACCGTCCGGTCCCATAGATGCTGTGTTTTTTGCTTTGGAGAGGGGAGCTTTCACCTGTGCATCTGTGATGTCAGGGAGGTTACATTCAGTTGGGATAGGCATTTGATCCTTTTGGGGGGAAGGGGAGGAGAAGTTTGCACGGAATCTGTCTGCCAGGATGTTGGCTATGTCTGTAGGTTCAGTATATTTTGTACCGTTATGCAACAATTCAGAGCATATCTGGGAGTTTCCACCCATGTTCCTGACATAACTAAAGAAGGCCTTGTGATTATCTTTAGTGTCTAGGACAATTTTTCTTTCGAAGCTGGCCTTTGATGATTTTATGAGGGATCAAAGTTTCTTGCTAATACTGATCAGAGATGCCTTCCCTTTCTGGGATTTTGCTCTGTCATGTAGTAGCTTCCTCCTTCTGTTGTATAGCTTATTTATGGCCAGGGTCCACCAGACCGGTCTCCTGTTTTTGGAGGAGTGAGTCTTGGTTTTATTTGGGATAGCACAATCCATGCATTCCTGCAGGTGCTCATAGAATGCATTTGTAAAGGATTCTGCGGATTGGGCTGTATTATCCTCTGGCCCAGGGGCTTTGAAGGATTCCACCTCAGTCTTGAGAAGTGCAAAGTTGGCTTTTGAGAAATTCTTTACAGTGATTTCCTTGGCTGGGGGTGGGGATGGGATATGGATGTCCAGGAAAATTTGTTTATGGTCTGATCTTACCAATGAGGGGCTTACCTCTGGTGTGGAACATAGAGTCCCCATGTTGGTGATGACCAGGTCCAATATGTTGTTCCCTCTTGTGGGAGTGGTGACCAGTTGTTCCATTGCGTTAGAGTTTATAAATTCAAGGAACCATTAGGCGAGGGTGTTTGGGCTTGAGTAGTTTTCCCAGTCAATGCTTGGGTAGTTGAAGTCACCCAATAACATAGTGTTTGGAGAGACCTTCATATTCTCCAGTGTTCTCAGGAATGCCAAGTGGGGTTCCTGTAATAGGGAGGGTGTTCTGTAGCAGGCTACAAAATGAAAGGCAGTTTTGCCCGCTGTTAGTTGCACATGGATGGTTTCTGATGCTTCGTGCAGTGCCACTTACCTGGAGGTGTAGGTATCTTTGATGAATATAGATACTCCCCCTCCTTTTGTGCTTTGGTCCGAGTTTTGGGGCCGAAACGCATGGTATGAGTTATAACCTGGTAGTGCTGGGGTGCTCTCAGGAGCCTTGAACCAGGTTTCTGTTACTGTACAGACATTGATTTTCTCCATACTGAGGAGAGCCTCAAGTGCATGCATCTTGAGGTTTAGACTTCTGGCATTGAGTAGCATTACCTTTAGTTTTTTTATCGTTGGGTTGTCTATGGAGGTGGGTTTGTCCTTTGAGCCTTGCCTAAAAAAGGCACTATGGGGGTGGCAAGAGCCTTGGCCAGTATACAAAAGCCTAAGGGTGACAGGTGCAAGCCATCCCTAGCGAAGCAACGTGGCTTGTCGAGCATGTCATCCCAGGCTGACAGACACTAGATCCCCTTTGAATGACAAGAGTACTTTAGCCAATTATTGAAACTGATCATTTTGTCTTTATACTGTAGCATCATTCTTGGTGAGGGCAAGATGCTACTCAAGGTCTGGGTCATACCAGCCTGGGCTACATGGTCAGAGAGCTCCTCTATGTCTCTTTTCATGTAGTCCAGGGAGGTACATCTCAGGTCATTCACACCAGCATGGACAATGATGGAGTCATACTTGTACTTGCTTTGGAGTGACCTGAGTGCTTGCGTTATGTGGCAGATCCTGGCACATTTTGTTATACATACTACTGTTGAAAGATTACTCTTTCTTAGTAAAAAAAAAGCTTATTCCATTTATCAATGAGATAATTTCTAAATATTTAATTTTGTCATCATCCAAAATATATTTGGAGAATTTGTCTACTGTATTAAAATTTATAAGTAGAATCTTAATTTTACTATCATTAAAACTCAGTTCTGACTTCTGTAAATTTTTGAGTTAAATAAAGCATGAAGAGAATGATTATAATCATTCATTGTTAGAATAACTAAAATAGCACAAAATATGTGATGCTTTGCACTCCCTTATAATAAAACAACATAGCTCGAAAAATGTGGAAAAAATATCTCATTTGTTATTTATTTGGATTATTTTTATACATTTTTGGAGCTATGGGGGTTTATTCTAATAGAGTGCAGAGCAAAACATTGTTTGTGCTGTTATTTTGGTTATTGGTCAATTCACACAAACTACTCTTATTTGGTCCAGTGTTAATAGAATATTATCTGCAAAAAGTTGTATTTTAGTATTTAAATTATCATTTGAATACATTTAATATTCATATGTGACCTAATCTAGTTTGTAAATGGTTCCATGACTAATGCAAATAATGATGATGATAAAGGGCATCCTTTAGTACCTTTAGTTGTTATAATTTTTTGGAAGTGTATGAACTAATTTTTATATAAAACAAAAGATTTCTCAATAAAAATTTTAATAAGATGCATAAAATTATTTGAAAAATTATATTCCTCCAAAAAAGATATCAAATAGTTCCAATTAACTGAATCAAAGACATTATTAATATCTACGATTAGAAAAGTTACAATTTGTAGTATTAATCTCTTATTGTAATTATTTATATTATGATGAGAATTTCTATTTATATGAAACCAGTTTGAACCTCATTTTTCAATATGGGAAGAAACTGTATAATTCTGTTATATATTGACAAATATTTTATAGTCAATGTTTAATAATGGCATTGATGTATAATAAGAACATTGTATTAGCTTTTAAAATAGGAGAAATTATGGTATATTTCCAAGTTGGAGGAATATTTGATACGCCTTTAACTAATGAATATACTTTCAGCAGTATGACCACAGCTTCTTTAGGCATTAATTTATAAAATTCTGGTAAAATAGATAATTTCCAGGAGCTTTATTTATTTTTAGTTAATTAATTTTACTTTTATGTTTCAAGTCATTAAAATAGGTTTGTCAATTAATTTAATCTGACCCTTCAATGGTCTATTTTTAATGTGAGCATTTTTTTTTGCAAAGGATTTAATTATATCTTGTAATTCTATTGCTGGATTTACTTTGATTAATTTTACTTACATGATTTCTAAATGCTTCTAATATATCAAAATCATTAACCTTTTTACTACTTGGAATACAAACTTCTTTAATACGATAAGACTTCATAATTGTCTTTGGATTCAAACAATAAGAAATCTTACTCAGTTTATCCTGGTTTTAGGTTGTAGAATTTATAAATATTTAACCTATCAAGGTCTTCTCTTAAACTTTATTACCTTTTTGTATATCTAATCTTATCTACTTTTCCTTTTAAATTCTTTCTTTATCCCATTTTTTTTCTTATTTAGGAGCATATAATTTTATCATACAAAACATACTTTTAAATAATCTCATAAAAATATCTCTGATATAGCCTCTACATTCTTTATATTCATAAAAATTTAAATTATTAAAAAAAAACATTACATTATTTTAGATTAGTTATATATCCTGGTGGGCTGTTAACAGAAATGTTATTCTTAGTATTCATCATGACTTCCAATGTAATGGTATTATGATCTGATGGTGGCCAAGAAACTACATTAACTTTACTTAACCTTGTTATATCATTTGAAACATACATGATTCTAGATTGTGTACCATGCCTATGTAAAAAATGAAAACAAATAATTTTCTTGTTTCTGAAAAATCATGTACATCTTTGATATTAAACAGATCTGTAAAGTTATTTAAGACTTTAGCTGATGCTGGTTTTCTATACTTATTGATGGCATTGGTTTCTATCATTCAAAAATACAGTTAAATTCACCTGCTAGAACAATACTTTGCTTAGTAATCTGTATTCTCTCTTCAAGTTGATGTTTAACAACTTTTGCTCCTATTGAGGAATACAGTAAACATTAAAGTATACTTTTGCCCTTTTATTTCTAGAGTCACTAGACAAAACATACCTTTCTTATTATATGTACTTAACATTTTAGGTGTTTGAATAGAATTCTTCAGCAACATTGCTACACCTCTTCTCTTTAGTTTGTAATAACTAGCAAGTACAGAGTAATAATTTGTATTATGTTTAACATCTTGTAGTAAATGTGTTTCTTGTAAAAATATAACTTGAGCATTAAACATCTCTATGTATTTATTTAAGCTACTCATCTTATGATTATTCAAATCATTAACATTAATGCACATCATACAAGCCATATTATACTAAAAGTATATCTACTCATTTATTTATAGTAAGTAACATGGCACTTCTATATAACCTGAATTGTTTATGAATAGTTTTAAATACAATATTTACAAAGCTGTCATTTTACCCTGTTCTATTAATAATAGGAGACATCAAATAAGACATTTATATTATGACATACTAAAACTTAATTTACATCTTCCACCAACCCTGGAGAATATTACTACTAGTGTGTATAGCATCCCTAGCTAAATATACCCTCTAGCCCCCACAATCAAAAACAAACTTTACTGCTAATATTTGAAAATTTAAATTATACAAAAGGTTGATTAATATATTGTCGTAAAATATGTTATTAAATTCTGTTAATTGTGCAACTATTTATGTCAAGAATCATCACTCAGAATATTAAATTATCCTAGAACTAACTAATGATATTAACATATTTATCACATATCTGACTATATTTCCAAGTCTCTGCATTAATTACTATGTTTTAATGTAATCAAAAATATAAAAATTATAAACAGTCTATTTTTCAATTATGATACAGCACATCTTATGGCCTTTGAACATTAATTTCACTGAATAGTTATATATGCATTCTGTAGACATTCATTTTTAAATCATGCTTTTATGCTATATATTTTACCTTAATAGTTCACATAATACATATATAAACTACTTTAAATAACAAAATTTATTCACTGTATAAACTTAAGACAAATTTAATGAACTAGCAATATAAGAGAATAAAACAGTCAGCAAATGTTCAATCGAGTGAAGAGTGAAATGTTTATTTAAAATGTACAAAAGTCTAAATTAAATAACCAACTTATAATATATTCATTTCAAGTTTTATTAATGCTTGAATAATCTCTGTATATTATCTGTAAAATAACTTGTCTTAAACAAGAATCAGTTTAACATTTTGAAAACATGCTGGAAAATAAATATGCTTACTTTCTATTGTTGACACTACATATGAAGCTATATTTTCAAGGGTTAAACTTGTTGAAACAGCATTCTATTTTTATTTTTTGAATTTAAATATGCAACATTCCTGCAGATGCATATAGTAATTAATAAGCCATGTCCCTTCCATTTCTACAAAGGATGTGTTCATGTACGTGATCATTGTTTAATTTTATCTTTGACCTTTCCCTATGATATCAAAATGTCTTTTCTCTCTTTTTGTTCAATCTCCCCTCCCCATCCCCAAAAGACACAGCAAACATCAATTTTGTGACCTAGGTGGGAAAAGTAAAACAAAAGGAAAAAAAATAAAAAAAGGTATCTTAGAAGGTAATAACTACTTAATTATGCAGAAGACCTGTTAAAAGCTTTATTCTACATACATCTCATTGTATCCAACCAAACCTCTCAGAGCACCAGTCACAAAGCCAAAATCTACACAAAAACAGGTTTGCTCATCAGCCTTATTCAGTAATAATGCTCTCCCTTTCCAGTTGAAACCAAAGGGAATAGAAAACACAAATCCCCATAATAAAAGGAAACCCAATAAGAAGCACACTCATTCACAAGGCTAAGTATTTAAAGCATATTACAAGTTTCCCCTTTCTATCAAAATGCTCACACATCAGATAATACTCTAAAGGATTTGCCAGTGTTTCACAGATTACGCAATTCCACAATATACCAAATCATGATCTGACATATTATTCCAAAATAACCTTAAATCTTACAGAAAATATTTTACTGTACTTGAAACAAATGAAAGAATATAGGAAAATTAGAGAAGGAAAAGAAAGATCTTTATGATTGGCAGAGTTTCAGGTATATTTAACATAACAGCTTGTCTACTGTAAAACCCAAACAGCTCTATGCAAGTTATTTTTAGCTAATTTAATGCTTAAGTTATGTTCATTAAACATATTTATATTACTTTAAATCATTTTTATTACTTATCTACCAAGTTAAAGTTAATCAAACTTAAAAACAGCTAGTATATAATTACTAGAGACACTAGCCAGTAGGTAAAGTATTACTATATTAGAAACATTTTAATTCAAATGATATATGTTAATAGCATATGTGTGTGTGTGTGTGTGTGTGTGTGTGTGTGTGTGTGTGTGTGTGTATATATATATATATATATATATATATATATATATATATATATATATATATGGATCTACTTTTCTTCATCAAAATTTCATTACTTCAAAAAACAAAAGTAGATGCCTCTTCCGCGAAAGTGCATTTCAATGAAAGTGCACTTTTCCTGAAGTCTAGTCACCAGATCAACTGACTTAAAAATAAATAAATGAATAATTAAAATCTACAAAAAAAAATCTTTTGCTGGGGGCAAGCCTCCTGCACCCCCACACTTAATATACCAACTCTGAGATTGTACTACAGTGAGGAAAAGGGAATATTCCCATTCTGTTCTGGATTGTGATCTCCTACTCGGTTTTCGAAGTTTCAGTACTTCGAACAAGTGGTCTCATACAAGTGGGTTTCGAAGTACTGAAACTTCGACCAACTGAAGTAGACGCATATATATATATATATATATATATATATATATATATATATATATATATAGTTTCCAAAACTTATTTTATACTGACAGATGTTATAAGGTTATATGGATAACCAAAACACAGTTACCCTTTACGTGTACATCAATGTTTCATCTTCTCTTTAAATTTGATTGGAATAAGACAATGGCTATTAAAGACAACAGTAACAACTAACGTAGTGATGTTATATGAATTTATATTCAAATTCAATAAAAAGTTCTTTGTCTTTTAGCTTCTTCCCATTTATTTTCCATCTT
>NC_056750.1:275558349-275665849 GCF_019279795.1 Protopterus annectens
CACATACTTAATGCACTAGCTCCCAAACTACCCCTTAATGATGCTGTACTATACTTTAATAACACCTTCCTTCACATACTTAATGCACTAGCTCCCAAACTACCCCTTAATGATGCTGTACTATACTTTAATAACACCATCCTTCACATACTTAATACACTAGCTCCCAAACTACCCCTTAATGCTGCTGTACTGTACTTTAATAACACCTTCCTCCACATACTTAATGCACTAGCTCCCAAACTACCCCTTAATGATGCTGTACTATACTTTAATAACACCTTCCTTCACATACTTAATACACTAGCTCCCAAACTACCCCTTAATTATGCTGTACTATACTTTAATAACACCTTCCTTCACATACTTAATGCACCAGCTCCCATTCGTATGAAAAGAATCAAACACCCCAGCACCATGGCTCTGCTAAGGATTGTAAACACCTGATGAAGCAAAGGGACAGAGCCTGGATAACCTGGAAACAGCACAAAATGAACAAAATCGTGTTAATTTTAAAACATCATGTAACAAAGTGACAAAACTAGTCAGAGATAAGAAGTCATAATTTTCCCAGCTTCAACTCCAACATAAAATCATCCCCAATCAATTTTGGAACTCCATATCTTCTCTACTTAACCCTGGAACAAATAGAGACCACACCCTATCACCTGATACGCCTCCATCACAAATAGCCGAAAACATTAACAAGCACTTCCTAAAATCAATAACTCCCCTAATGCTGGACCCACCCTTCAACCTATTCAGACACCAACCCCTGACCATCAACTACTTCTAACCCTGTCATTACTAACCCCCATACTCAACAGAATGTCATACAAACCCCATTCTCATTTCAGCCCATACCCACTGACACCATTAAGAAACTGCTACAAAAACTAAAACCCTGCTCTAGCTCAGCTGACAATCTCCCCCATACTACCTCAAATGAGCTACCAATTCAATCGCCTACCCAAACAGTATCCTTTAAATAGGTCTTTATCCAAATCAGAAGTACCTACAATATGGAAACAATCTCACATCACTCCCATCCACAAATGGTGCATCTCTTTTGATCTATCCAATTTCTGTCCTATATCCATCTTGTCACCCATATCCAAAATTCTTGAGAGAGGTATACATCAGCAGATAATGCAATATCTATTGCAAAACAATCTTTTAACCAAAACCCACCATGGCTTCTGACCTAGCCACAGCACAGCTGCAGCCCTATTATCTTTTACAGACACCATGAACAAGGCCAGAGATGTGGGATGCTATACAGCCTCAGTATTCCTTGATCTCTCCAAGGCCTTTGACACAGTGTCTCAGCCCTTACTATTGAACAAAGTGTCTAATTTAGGCTTCTCACAACACAGTAAAATGGTTTCAGAGCTACCTCAAGGATCATAAACGAGCAGTGAAATGGTTCAATGAACTTTCACCTTTTCTCCATAACCCTACTGGAGTCCCTTCAAGGCTCCATTCCAGGAGCCCCATTCCAACATTTTCACCAACAACCTTCACACTGAATCTCACCCTGGGACCCTCATTCAATACACTGATTCCACTAAAATCTATACTGTTCAATCACTACCAGAACTACTTTCAAATATTCAACAGTCCTTTACTGCAGTCGAATCCTGGCTAAGAAATGCCCAACTCTTTCTTAATCCAAAGACGATAAAACTAGTACTCTTTCATCCCAAAAACACCTCACCTGTCACTGATCATTTTAACATCCTTGCATCTGACAACACTGTCAAAGAAATAGTGCAGGAAACCAAACTAGCAGTATTCATTGACAAACTTTCATTCAACCCCCATATACAGCAAAATATAAAGAAAACTTATCAAACACTGTGTCTCTTATATAGAAACAAACATTTATTTACTGCAGCAACCAAAACTACCCTTGCAAAAACATTTTTACTTCCCTCCTTTCTTTATGGTGCCACTATCCTATCTTACAAACTTCTACCATAAGCAAGATGGAACAGTGCTACAACCAAGTAGAAACGTTTGCCACAAACTCTAAATATCACACACACCACTATAAACCACTCTTAGAATTAAACTGGCTTGAACTCCCCATCCAACTTGCCTTTATTCAGCTATCTACATTGCACAACCTTATTTTCAAGCTACTGCATGCCCTGCAGTACCAATCGAGTCATACTTTAAACACCAAATCGATCCCTATGATCAGAAGACAAAAATTTCTTAGCTATCTCAAAACCCACAAGAAAACCAGATCACTCTCTGTATTCATACTCTGTCTCTATACTTTGGAATTCACTTCCTCTAGCTACCAGTTCTATGCCTGGCCTAACCCATTTCAAAACCTCTTTAAAAAATCATCTCAAAAAGCCATGACTCTGCTCTTGCATAAAGCCTGCCTAATGGTCAGCTCTTCCTCTTCTTCCACACTAGCCTCATCCTCTTCTGTCACATTTCAATCCCTCACAGACTGTAAGATCCTAAGGCTCTTCTAACACCTTCTCTGTTTCTATACCATATCCTTAAGCTACTGCTCAGTCTGTAATGCCTCTTTTCTTAACGCTCTCACTATCTCTCTGCATCACTAACTCTCTGGCTATTATTTTCCTAACTGAAACTAACATTCTATTTTTATTCATGTACTGTAGCAATCAATGTCACACATTGTAGTACCACTACATGTATGGTGAGAGTGAATATTATTGCCTATAATGTTTTAACTCTATAGAATAGTCTAAATGTGTAGTATATATTTTAACGTTTTTTAGCATAGATTGTTTTTTCAACTTATTTTTTTATAGTATTTATAATGTGATTTATATTGGGTTGGATTTTACTGTATTTTTATTGTACTGTATGTATGTGGAGTTATTCTCCCTGTGCCTCCACTAAAAACGGGTTCTGTAGACCCAGTCAGACCACACCGGTAAACAAATGTCAAAATAATAAAATCATACACACACACACACACACACACCCATACACTATATTAATTTGAATTTAAGTAGTTAGTTACAAGTACCTTTACATTAACTACTGGGCTGTAGTGAGTAGAGTTATCAAACACATTTCCAAAATTCACAAAGTTATTATTTTATTGTGACTGGGACATCTGTACTCATGTCCATTTCATGTGCATAGATTTTGCATTATCCACAAAACCACACTACCTTGGAAATATGTTATCACATTATAAAAGATAAGTAAATCATACATAGCTAATATTTTTGAAAGAGATAAGACAGTTGTAAAATAATTAAGGATTCTACTAAGCTTGCATATTAAATGGTTTCCCTTTCCTAATACAATTTTATAAAAACGATGTAATAGTTTTAGTTATATATATGAAATAGCTGAATTTCCTTTCCACATAGTATAACAAGAGCCATTACATAAAGTGACACTGGCATGTTAACATAGTATTTATATACATATGTATTATGTATGTATCCAAATTTGAATATATTTCTGTATCTATGAATGTATCTATGTCCATTTGTATTTATCAGTGTATTTATTTATTGGTGTTTGTTTTAACTAGAAATGTTTGTATACAAGCACATGCATTATTTGCTGTGCTGGTTTAATTTCAAAATGTCAAGTTTCAGAAAATAGCTGCCTAGTTACATACTGTGATTCTTAAATATCTGCTTAATGGCATATTTTGATTCGCACAATGAACTGCAGTTTTCTTAGGGGGCCCAATGGGACTAGAGATTTAATGACTAGCATGTCAAAGATGTATATACACATTGGCATCTTAAATACACTAATTTGCTTTGCAAGCATTTAACGGCTGTTTAACATAATAAACATCTGTTCCCGTGTGACCCTTTGACCTTGTCTAACAAAAATATTGAGTACTGTACAGCCAAAGGCTAATATAGAGCATGTGCAGTTTTGATGTCTTTTATTCAGATATTTGTTATTGTTCAACATTATAGATGTTTTTGATTTAGGAATAAAAACTGAAAAAAAAGCATTTCAAAATGCATTAAAGGTTGTACATTTATGAGAGAGCATAATGCAATTTCCATGACAATTATCTCCTTATGCTAATCAAACATTTCTGAATGATTGGACTGACTTGTTTTCAAAGCAATCCATTCTGTCTTCCCAAAATGCATTAACACTAAAAATTTTTATTTTATATATATATATATATATATATATATATATATATATATATATATATATATATACATATATATATATATATATATATATATATATATATACACATATATATATATACACATACACACATACACACACACACATTTTGTTTACATTTTCATGAGCACATAACTAGATTCAGATGATTAAAATGCAGTAACAAATTTTAATGTCATTAAGTAGCTCCATGATGACTTTTCCTTTTTTGCAGTCATTGTTCATGCTGATAAATGAGGCAGACTGAATGTTTTTCCATTCATGGCACAGTTTTTTAGACTGGTATTCATTTTAGCCATGTTGTCATTCTCCTTCCCAGTCTGCTTGAATCTGCTTTCAAATAATGACTGAGAAGGCAGTTTCTGTGCACGTTGGTAGAACTGCATTGTTAAATTAATTCAGTTCAAAGCAAACCGATGCAAGATCTCATTTTATTATGCCTACTTAACTTGTTGACTATACTCAGAAACCCACTATTTGATTGCTACTGTTAGAAACGAATGCAATCCATATTACTTATTTATGCTTTCCGCATTCATAGACCACCTTAAAATGGCCTTAGGTTTCCACCTCATATTCTGAATATGGGAGAGATGACTGCAAATGAAATGATGATGATAAAACTAAATTTAGCTGAAAACAGCAACTTGATACAAGTGACTAACAGAGAGAGAGAGAAAAAGATTTGAATATGCTGGGTAGGATGAAAGAAAAGGAATATTCAATATGCTTGTCAACAGTGTTTTACATCCAGCCTCTTAGAATGCATCGAATCCTCAACTGCTGTACGGCTGAGAAAAATACCCATAAAGTAACAGCATCAAATCAAACTCTCTTACTCCTAGGCTCTTGCATTCTGTGACATTAGGGACCAAATCCTCTGATCCTCTGTATCTTTGCAAGTCAAATAGCTCTAGTAATGCCTGGACTAGAGACCAACATTTCTACCAATAAATAAATAAAATGCACCACAGAGAAATTTAAAGTCTAACACACTAAAACAGACCTTTGGTGCAAGTTAAACAAAGTGACACTTTAGCATCCTTTAAGTTAAACCTAAATGCCTAGATGTGTACCCATAAATGTACATACAGCTGTTCTCCTTCCCTTCCTGAGATGTGATGGGGGATTCAGCATGAAAGCTGGGTATTAAAAATACACAAATCATACTGTGACTCAATTCCCTTGCATTTCTTATGATTCCTGTAAAAGTCTGGACAGGATTGTAGTGAACACAAGAACAAAAGGAACATCTTACAATCAAAACTATGAGATAACATTGCAGGAAAGTCTCAGAAATACAAGGCTAGTTAGGTTACTAAGCTGTTGACTTAATGACAGATGTACATAGTAAACACAGTAAATGGAAATAAGACAAACTGATTTCCCATGTTGAAAATCAGCTTGTCTTTCTGGCTTGGCAGAATACATTGTATTGAAGAACAGCGTGTAAACAAGCATGAATCAGTTTAACAGGATTCCATGTCAATCTGAGTGATTAAAGACAGAAAATAAAAACCCTGTTAACATTAATTAACAACTATAAAATACTTTGGCCTAGTTACCATGCTACATAGCAAGATTACACTTGCCATGTTCTGAACCAGTCAGCTTACAGGGATAGGGATATTAACAAACAAAAAACAAATTAAGATAAGAATTCTTGTCTACAGACATCTTTTAACTATTAGCTGGGACAAAGGTATAGGACAGTGTCTGAAATTGTTGCATCATTACACAGCACATCACATTGTGAGTATGATTTACTGATGTAAATTGGATATGACTGGACAGAATAAAGCAGCAATCAGATCATGCAGAACACATAAACTATGCATATTATATAACTGAATAAGGGCCTTAAAGTCATGATAAAAGATCTCGTAAGGCAATTCTAATTCTGCTTGCTCTACATCAACCTTCACTACTTTGCCATATGTACCATAGTCATCGTCCTGAAATGATATTAAAACTATACATCTTAGGTTTTGGAGTTTTTCAAAATAAATATACCATAACTAAATATAGGATTATTATGAATTATGTACATTGCCGTTTCCTGCCTCAAGCATAAAAACAGAACTCTGCAGATACACCTAATCAGCTTTCAAGCATTTAGATGTGGTGTGCCAGATATGATGTCTTACAGCCAACCAGCTGTGATATATCTGAAAAGATATTTTTACTATTTGTTTTATGAAGCCTTAGTTAAAAAAATAGTGATCTGATTGTGTCATGGCTGGAGTGGCACTATGATGAGGGTTTTCCTGCCGCTAAGCACCCAAAATGGTTCTGAAAGTTAAGGCATTTTATCATAGGAGATTGCTAGGCTAATGTCCCTGAGGCCCTTGTAAGCCTAGCCAAGTTGTTTACCCTCTTTTAATGGTACTATTAGAAATCTGACTTAACACCTGCTGTCCCTGTCCAGAAAGGACCCAGGTGTGAATTTGCTATTTACCATCCAGTTATCCAGATTACACTTGAAATGGGTCAGGGAAGAGCTCTGTTTTATTAGGATTAGAAGTTTATTCCAGAGTAGGGAGAGCCTCTGGGAGATGAACTGATCTCTCCATCAGGCCATGTTAATATCACTTCTCATGTTGAGGTTGCTAGAGCGGGTGCAGGGAGCAGCATTTATCTTGCTAATGTGTAGCATTTCTATCAGTGCAGGATCCGCTGTCGCCCTATAGGCTAGACAGACATCATCCCAGAGTAGTATGCATGACATAGCACATAGTGACAGGGATTTTAGTCTGTCAGCATAGGACTGGTGTTGGACACCTTGAATTTTCTTTCTAAGGTACCTCTGAGGTATCTCCAGTTGTTGGAGGTGCCTGGTGAGATACATACCAAACTGTGCATTGTACTCTATAATTGCTCTAATAAGGGAAGAGTGCGGGGGGGGGGTGGTTATAACCTTTTTTTTTTTTGGAGGCAATGCCCTTAAAGAGCACTTAGCACCTTAGCACTGTAGAAACATGATCAAAGAGTTTCCTGTCAACCTGCATGCTCAGATCTCTTACCACTGATTGGGTACTTAAGGTGTTGTTGTTAATGTGGCACTTTGCAGGGCTATCTCCCTTGTTGAAGGGGGTGATGATGCACTTTTTAGCATTTAACTTGAGCCTGTGCCTTTGGCACCAATCACTGGCTTGAGTAAGAACTTCCTGGAGGGTGTCAATATCACTAGGGCATTCAATGATCCTGCCCAGGTTTGCAGTCATCTGCAAACTGTTAACCACATACCCTTTGTCTAGGCTTATACTTCTGAAAAGTTAATTCCAAACAATAGGGGCCCCAGCACCAAGCCCTGTGGTACTTCACTGTTTACTAGTCTGAAGGTGGATGAAGAGTCCCCTATTTTAACTGTGCATTCTATTGGTGAGCCAGTTTGTGACCCACCTGACTATATACTGTTTTATGCTCACTTGGGTAAGATTTGTGATACCTGAGTGGAGAATAGTGTTGAAGGCCTTTGCTATGTCTAAATAGGCTGTATGCACAGTTTTGCCTTAATCCAGGGTTTTAGTGACTGTCTCAATTAAGTTCACCAAGTTTAGTAGGCATGATCTCCCTTTGACAAAACCACACTGGGATGGGTCTAGTGTTTGGATGTCTTCTATATCCTTAATATCTATGATGATTCTTTCCAGGACCTTGCATATGAGGCTGGTCAGACTTATGGGTCTAATTCCTAGGGTCAGCAGAGGAACCACCTTGTGGAGAGAGATGACAGTGGCAGTTTTCCAGTCTGCAGGAACATCCCCGGTGCTTAGACTGTGGCTAGAGTTCACTCATAAGTACAGCTAACTCTTGCTTCAAGCTATTTATGACACAGCCGGGGATGTTGTCTGGTTGAATAGAGGCCATGTTTTTAACCTTGAAAAGGGCATTAAGGACCTGTTCCTTAGTGATTTCTGGAGGAGGGGGGCATATAGGAGGGATGTCCTGTAGTATACTGGACAGAGACAGTGGGGAGAAGTTCTCACTGAAACCTATCTGCCAGCAAGTTAGCAATATCACCAGGTTTAGTACAGGTTACCCCAATTACAAGTTGTGTGCATATCTGGTATTTTCCTTTGAGGTTGCGTACATAGCCAAAGAATGACTTATAGTTACCCTTGGCTAGGGTGGCCAATTTAGGTTCGTAGTTGGCTTCAAATATTTTAACTAGGTATATTATTTATTTAGGCTGAGTAGAGAGTCCTTTGAGTTTGGGGACCATCTCTCACTGCTTTTAGACAGCAGTTTCTGTCTCTTGTTATATAGCTTGCTAATGGCAGATGTCCACGAAGCAGGTTTGCTTTTATGTGATAAACTTACTTTTATCCTGTCAGGTAGAGCTGAGTAAATGCAGCTGCGAAAGTGTTTATACATGGCTTTGGTATAAACCTTGGCATAGGTATCCTTGCCATTAGTAGGGGTAGGGGCTACATTGTCTCATAAGAGATTATAGGTAGCTTTGGAGAAATTTTTTTGTCTAGATCCAGCTGGGGGAGGGTGAGACAGATGACTGTACACTTGGGGTGGTGCAATGATCACTCATGTTCGTAACTACTAGATGTAGAAGGTTTGAACCCCTAGTGGGGGTGTCCACCAACTGGTCCAGGGCATTAGAGTTTACAAAGTTCAAGAATCTCTAGGTGAGGGCATTGTTACAGGTATAGTTAGACCAATTTATTGATGGGTATTTGAAGTTTCCCAAAACCAGGATATTTGGTGATATATTGAGGGACTCCAAAAGGTCCAGGTAGGCATTTTGGGTGTCCTGGTTCATGGAGGGGGTCCTATAACTGGTGATAATTTAGAGAGGTGTTTTATCTACAGAGAGTTGTACTAGGAGTAGTTCAAGGGACTCATTTAGTCTTACCAATCTGGAGGAGTATTTGTCTAATAAAATCCTCTGGATTTCCCACTCTCATTTGATGGCCTGAGTGAGTGGAAGGCATTGTAACCCAGTATGGCCAGGCTTCTTTTCGGAGCCTTGAACTACATTTCTGTGATAGCACAGATATCAGCATCCTCCAAGGTGAGCGCAGCTTCCAATGAGTCCAGTTTTAGGTTTAGAGTCTCAGTGTTTTGTAGTATGACCATGTTGGGTTTTGAGGAATAATTTACGTTGTAAATTTTGTACTTGTGACATTGCCCAAAAAAGGCACTGGGGGGAGGCAAGAGCCTTTGTCAGAAGCTGAAATGCTTAGGGGTGACAGGGGAAAACAGTCTCTGGCAAAGCATCGAGGTCTAGCAACTGTATCATCCCAGGCTGACAGGAACTGGATCCCCTTAGAATGACACCAGAAAGTAAGCCAATTGTTGAAGTCCATCATCTTTTGTTTGTATTACAGCATTATCTTAGGTGAGGATAGTATGCTGGTTAAGGTTAGGGATATATCTTTATATAGTCCAGAGAGGTACATCTCAAGTCATTAATATTAACATGTACTATGACAGAGTCATAACAGTATTTGCTGCTGAGAGACCCGAGTGCGTGTGTGATGTTCTGGATCCTGGCACCACACAGACAGCTAACTGTGACCTTCTTATCCAACCTGGGGGGTGGCACATCAGTGCGTCTCATGATAAAATAACCTATGACTAAAACATTTTGTTTTATGTTACTCCTTATGGCTTAATTGGCGAGACACTGGCATGTGCATTTTTGTGTATACTGTGTTTATCTGCAAGCAAACCGTGTGTGGTGTGCTTGTGTTTTGGAGGTTTCTGTGCTTTGGGTTGGTTTGTGGGGAGATGTGTTGGCTGTGTGGTAGGTGAGAGTGGTGAGATGCGAGTGCTGACAACCTGCTCCAGGTCAGGTATAATGACTGGTGAGTGAGGAAGCTATGATTCTATTTTTTTTATGTAGATGCACCTCTCGCATGTCAAGTTAGATTATTGTAAAATAAGTAGATTGTCAGTGTACATGAGGCAATTGCTAAATTGCCTCAGGATGCTTAATCTGACCAGGTAGGCAAGAGAAATTTTAAGGTATTGTCCTTCCATAGTGCTAGGTAAAAGTTGTGGTCAGTAACAGGGACTGAACAGAAATAACCAGTTGGTGATCCTGCGAGTAGGTAGTCCACTAGTATAGATGAAAAGAACTAGAGATGGTAGCTCAGAGGCTATACTGATCTGTAGTCCAGTAGGGAAGCACAACCATACAAATGTTCCACTGGAGAAAATTTAATGCTCCTATAACTGCCAACAGTAATCGCAACTGTTTGTTAGTGCACAGCAGTGTGTGTTGTGCAAACCCAGGACTTTTACAATGGATAAACTTTACTGGTGGGTAAAATAGCCAATCAAAAGCTCAGAACCAAGCCCTAGACCAACAAGTTTCAACAGATGGGTCTCTAACCACACACCACCTGCCACAAGGGTACAGAGGCCCCTCTCCAGAAAAAGTTTGATGGGGATTAGTGCTCAATTCAAATACAAGCAGAACTAGACACAGCAGAATATGTGGCTAGAACACAGGTTAAATGCAGAGGTTGAAAAACAGGCACAAATTAGAGAAAAATGCAGAAATAAATCAATAAACAGTGATAACAGTTAGGTAGTGCAGAAATACAAGCAACAATGGTTTTATATAATAGTTGTAAACCTCAGATGGCTCAGATGCAGATAGAGTACTGGAGGGTCACATACCTCAGTGGAGCTTGGATTAAAGTGCAAACCCACACAAACATGGGGCTTTTAAGGTAAATGGAAAAATTTTGCTGAGGAAAGTCTGATCTTCCAATAAACTTGAATTATTGGTTAGATGTTATGGATAGATATGTAGATATAAGCTGTTGATAAGTTCTATAAAAGAAGAAAGTATGCAAATGCACAACGACCCCATGAACTAGGAATTAATCTGTTTTATATACAGCTTCTCACTAATGGGTCTTTTAAGAGAGTACTGTACTACAATCTAGAATGTAGATCACAAAAAATTCTCAGTCCAGATTTTGACGTTTCTCATTTTTATTCAAGGGCTACCATCACTCATATCTCTGTTTGGTGATTTAAGTCCACTAAGTGTTATAGTTTTAAGCAAGATAGAAATGTAAGAGTATAATTTATTAGGAGTAAAATGTGTGGGCATTAAAGTGGCACCTTATTACTTCAGCTATTTGGTTTTCCTGCTGCTCATGTGTTCTGCATGAAATGCACAAGTCTATCATGAAAAAAATAAATTACAGTTCTAGATATGAAAGACTAATTATGAAAATAAGCATTTCAGATCTTTTGAAAAGAATAAGAAAGTTAAAATGAAACAGAAAATATCAACAGTGTGAGGGATGATTTTATATATATATATATATATATATATATATATATATATATATATATATATATGTGTGTGTGTGTGTGTGTGTGTGTGTGTTTATAGTAATATATTAGAGAGAAAGCAATAATGAAGCACAAAAATGTTAAAAACAAATACAGAAGTAAAAATCCCAGTAAACATTGGCACCTTAATGAACATAACATTTCAACAAGTTAGAAACTTAGGAAAAGCTGAAGATGTTTAGTATAACACAGTGCTTATAACACAGAAGTACCTCTAACAATAAAAGGTTGCTTTAAGGCACAAGCAAAATTAAACAGCAGAATGAGAACAACAACTTTCACTGTGCTAAAAGGAATATGGTAGTCTATTAAATGGTCCAATGCAAGGTCATTGTGATGGAGATAAACTGCCTTATTACTTTTTACATAGAAAGTTCCCTGACTGTACATGTTTGTATGCTGGCAGTGGTTCAGAGGGCATAGCCCATACTTTTATCTCCACAGTTGTGCACATCTATGATACAGTGTCTTCCACTTGGCAGTGTTGTGCACTTTTCTCATTTGTATGTTTATTTTGTTTGCTTTTATCAAGAGGAGTCTTCAACTGGTTTATTTCTTGCTACTTTCATACTGTTGGAGCTTGAGTGAAATTAGTTACACTCAAGCACAGAGGAAGTCAGATTTTAAGTTACAATATTGAGTCAAAGAAAATATCTGGTTCCAACTATAGATAATTTTGTTAGTAAACTCAAAGGAGCAAAGGCATTTAGTGAGCTCAATTTGAGGTCATGATTATGTCAAAATGAATTATGTCCAGGTATCGGGGCAGACTGACATTTTCTATTCAGATAGGAGTCATGAAATAATATTTACAGCTAGTTCTTCAGCAAAAATATTCTACCACTTAATCCCACAGGTAATCCAAAGGATAGCATAAGAAACTATAGTGAAGACATCATTATTTTTGGGAAGCACAATGAATAAACAGACTCACAGGGAATACGCCATCACTAATTTAAGAGTGAAAATTTAGCAAATATGGAGTAAAGTGTGTTACAGTGCCATATTTGCAGACAATGGAATATCACTAGACATACAACAAAGTAAAGACCACAGATGACATTTCATTACAAACATTACTATTACATATGACATCAGACAAGTATATAAAATTCAGCCAAGGTTCATAAAGTACATTTACTTATATTTATGTATATATATGGATGCAGTTATGTATGTTTTGTCAACTGGGATGCTCACTGGGTTGAATCACATTTAAAGTGTAGGCCTAGGAGGAAAAGCACTAACAAACATTACATACGTAAAAACAAAAATAAAGTGATCAATGTACATACACGCTGGTTACAAACATTATTCATTTGCATGAGATGTTAAACTGATTTTTTATCTGGCTAATTTGATGCCAACTCAGGTGGTTAGAAAAGAACGGCCTGGAATTTATTTTTAAATGGGTTCAATTAAGTAGTTTCGGCAAAAGTAACTGGATCATTTATTGTTCACCAAAACTACCTTCAGTAAAATGATGTGTTCTTGATTTGCTAACCACCAGATGCACTAATAATGTTTTATGATCAGAAAACAGATTACCCAAAATGTTACCTCCTCCCTCAAGCATATACTCTTAAAATGCAATCAGTTCTAGTCACTAAATGGCACCAATAACAGACAAATCTTAGGACCTCTTAAGCAAAAATTATATTTAGAAACAATACCTTTAAAAAATCTAATGTCGACAACCTATACATCTTTCCTATCTCTTATTTGTTTTAACTTCTAGTAATGCAGAATTAAAATCCTCTCTGTACAAAATATTAAATCTGTCCATAACTCTCAACTGTACAGATTTTCACATAATGCCCAGATTTTTGCCACATACTTTTGGTCCATTGTTCATAAGATTGTTTTTTTTCAGTCATATCATTGGCAAATTATCGAACATTGAAGTCAGTAAATAATGATTGATATTTGAGTTTTAAAGTTCATACCCTTCAGAAAATTCACACTAAAGCAAATCCTGTTATTCTATCAACTTTCTAAATTTATAAGAGCAATATTTAAAAACTGTCCTATTTTGGGACTTTGTCCCTCCATTATTTATGGCTTTGTCCAGAAATTTTGCTCCAAGATGTTGAGAGGTATGAATCTGTCTTCGTCCAGACATTTAACTTTTCTAAGAGTTTTTTTTTAACTGAATTTGTAAAGTGAGGGTTTTAATTTTGCACCATGTTCAATTTTCATATTCCGCATCCACGATCATATGTTCTTAGGTTGTTACTAGGCAAAGAACCACTAGGTCCCTTACAAGCTTAACCATGTATCTCAAAACATTTGGGTATGAAGTATCATATGGGGGTACATGTTAGTAGGCAAGTAGTGAAGGATTTGTAGAGGGGTGTTAGTTGGGATATGTTGGTGGATTTTAAGTTTAACAATAATGACTTCAGGCTAATTTTGGAAAGTATGGATTTAGTGTTAAAAAATAATTTTATTTATTTCCAAGGGGATATATATTATCAAAAGGACGGTGTGGCAATGGGGTCGGCCTGCGCACCAATATATGCCAACATAATAATGTTGTTCTGGGAATTGAACTTTGTGTTGAAATCGAATCACAAAGATTATATTGTGAAATATTTTAGATTCCTGGACGACATTTTTATAATATGGGACGGCACGACCCAACAAGTAAAAGATTTTGTTCAGTATATAAATAGTACCACACCATTCCTCAAGTTCACGTTTGATCTAACATCAGATCAAGTGAACTACTTGGATGTTACCATCAGTAAGAATAAGAATGATAAGAAATACAAATCCAGAATATATAGAAAAACATGTTTTTCCAATTCATATGTTCACTATGAGAGTGACCATCCCCTTTTCATGAAGAAAAATGTGGTAAAGGGAAAAAAGCAAAACAGGACCCTTTTGCAAAAAATTTTATTTAAAAAAAAAAATTTAAAAAATTAAAGGACAACCAAATTTTTTTATTTTTTAAAATTCTGAAAAATCTAAAATTGAAAATTAAATCTGTCCATAACTCTCAACTGTACAGATTTTCACATAATGCCCAGATTTTTGCCACATACTTTTGGTCCAAGTATAAGATGTTTTATTTGCACTTGGAGCTATTTACCCTATGACTTCACTGAAGATGGAATCTTCCAGCTAGGTATTCCAGATCAACAAAAGTAAATAGATAAATGAAATAAAATAATAAGAGCACTGTTTCTGTGTCATAAGTTAGGAAGTAAATAAACAGTGTAGACAATTATGTTGGTCATAAAAACCTACATTTATTAGTGTCTTTGGATAATTTCTTTCTTTACTTTTAATATGTATTCTTTTATGGTAGACTGCATACACACACATACACACACACACACACACACACACACACACACACACACACACACACACACACACACACACACAATGAATTAGGTATTTACTATTTCAGAAGAAGATCTTTATTTCCAAAATAATGATTAGTATTGTAGCAGGACCCAGCTTGCCATAAAAATAAGTAAGAAATGGACAATTTAATCTTGGAGATTATTATTTATTTATGAATCTCATATTTTCTCTATGAGTACAAATAAGTAGGAAAGGAACAACCTGACAAAAATGTATCTGAAGTGCATGGAATGCTATGATTTTTCACCAAAATCAGGAAAAAGATAACATGTTAAGCAGCTTTAAAAAATCCTTAGCATTAGATGTGCTCTTAGCAGTGCTGAGCAAAAGCTTGTTAAAACATCTTAGTACTGTTAAGATCAAGTGCTGGAGACAGTATACAGCACTGGAAGGTAAAACAGATTTTAAATAAGTTAGATACTTTCTTTTGTCATACTTATAAACAAACTGTGGGTATGGGCAAGATGTCTAACGGCTTTTTAAAGTCATTCACTCTTTAAAGAGACTCTTTCTGCTGTTAATGCGGCAGTACTAAATATTTTTCTTAGAAAATTGGTAAAACTTGCTGGGCTTCTAAACTTTTTTAATTTCTGTAACTAGTATTACATTGAGCAGATAAACCTTTGTGGACAATAAAGAATTATGATTGGGTCTCGCTGATCATAACATTTGTTATGTATTCTCAGCATGGATACAATCATTCACCTCTCAAGCTTTGTTATTGAGGCGAGTTTCTTAGCATCCATATCTCAAATCAATAATAAGCTGGTCATGATCAGAGACATGATTATAACCCTCTATATTCGCAGTTGTTGAAAGCTGAAGCATATCAAGAATCTGTAAAAGTGATAGCATAGAAGATATGCAAGCAAGCAAAGCAACTCATAAACCACAAAAGCAGTGTGCAAAGCAGTCACAGCCCTTAAGGCCAAATACAACATCAAACATACTTGTCATAGGTGACTCCATAGTCAGACACACTGACGGCCCACTCACCAGGCTGAACAAGGAGCGGGTCACAATAAGCTGCCTATCGGGCGCTAGAATCCGTCACAAAACACAAGCACTCTGGTCACTCCACGGCAAGTACAAATATGACACAGTCATTGTCCATGCTGGTGTGAACGACCTGAAGTACCTCCCTGGACTACATGAAAAGAGACATAGAGGAGCTCTCTGATTATGTAGCCCAGGCAGGTATGACCATGACCCTGAGCAGTATCCTTCCTTCACCAAGAATGATGCCACAATATAGAGACAAGATGATCAGCTTTAACAATTGGCTTAATGTCTGGTGTCATTCAAAGGGATCCAGTGTCTGAATATAGAGACAAGATGATCAGCTTTAACAATTGGCTTAATGTCTGGTGTCATTCAAAGGGGATCAGTGTCTGTCTGCCTGGGATGACATGCTTGACAAGCCACGCTGCTTAAGGGATGGCTTGCCTGTCACCCTGGGATTCGGATATTGGCTAAGGCTCTTGCCACCCCATAGTGCCTTTTTAGGCAAGGCTCAAATTCTAAACCTACCACCCTAGAAAACAAAATGGGAAGAAACTGAGGGTAATGCTGCTCAATGCCAGAAGTCTAAATCTCAAAATGCATGCACTCGAGGCCCTTCTCAGTATGGAGAACATCGATGTCTGTGCTGTAACTGAAACCTGGTTCAAGGCTCCTGAGAGCACCCGGCACTATTAGGTTTTACCTCATATCATGTGTTCCGGCCCCAAAACCCGGACCACACCACAAAAGGAGGGGGTGTATCCATATTCATAAAGGATACCCACACCTCCAGGTTGGTGGCAACGCGAAGCTTGAAACCATCCAGGTGCAACTAACCATAGGCAAAACTGCTGTACAAATTGTAGCATGCTACAGGCCACCCTCTCAAACTCAGGAACCCCACACAGCCTTCCTGAAGACACTAGAGGGTATAAATGTATCTCAAACACCATCATATTGGGTGACTTCAACTACCCGAATATAGACTGGGAACATTACTCAAGCCTAACTTTCTAGCCCAACAGTTCCTGGAGTTCATAAATTCAAATGCCATGGAACAGCTAGTCACTGTTCCCACGAGAGGAGAAAATATACTAGATCTCATTATCACAAACATGGAGACAAAATGCTCCACACCGGAAGTATATCCCTCATTGGTGAGATCTGATCATAAACTAATCTCACTGGAAATCCACATCCCGCCCCACCCCAAACAAAAAGACCACAGTGAAGAACTTCTCTAAAGCAAACTTCACACTACTCAAGAATGGTGTGGTATCCTTCAAGGCCCCTGAGCCAGTGGAAACCACAACCCAAGCTGTGGAAGCCCTTACAAATGCCTTCTATGAACACCTCCAGGACTGCATGGATCAGGCAATCCCAAATAAAACCAAGACTCTTTCCACAAAGGGCAAACGTCCAGTCTGGTGGACCCCAGCCATTAACAAACTTTACAATAAGAGGAGAAAGCTATTACATGATAGAACAAAATCCATAAAAGGGAAGTCACCCTGATCATTATTAGTAAAAAAATATGAGCATTCATAAAATCAACTAAGGCCAATTTTGAGAGAAAAATTGCCATGGATTCAAAGGACAATCATAAGGCCTTTTTCAGCTATGTTAGGAACCTGGGTGGAAACTCCCAGATATGCTCAGAATTAGTCCAAAATGATACAAAAATCACTGAACGCACAGACATGGCCAACATACTGGCAGACAGGTCCAGTGCAAACTTCAACCCGCGTCTCTACCGCTAAAGGAGAGATAGCTATCCCAGCAGAGTGTAGCCTCCCAGACATCTCAAATGCGCAGGAGAAAGCTGCTCACTCTAAAGCTAAAAACACAGCATCAATGGGACAGGATGATGTCACCGGCTGTGTGCTACACGAGCTAAATGAGGAATTAAACCCGCACATAAGGCAGCTGTTTAATCTCAGCCTTACCACAGGATACGTACCCAAGGGTGGCGTCACGGCAACTGTGGTCCCACTCCACAAAGCGGTGCCTCTCGGACCCTGGTAATTACCGCCCCGTAAGCTTAACAAGTCTAGTCTGCAAAGCTATGGAGAGGATCATAATGGAGCTCATAAACAAAGATATAGGGGACTGGCAGACATTGGACCCGACCCAGTTTGGCTTTGTCAAGGGCAGATCATGCCTTTTGAACTTGGTCGACTTCGAAACAGTCACCAAGGCCATTGATGAGGGAAAGGCAGTCCATACAGCTTACCTTGACCTTGCAAAGGCCTTCGACACAATACCCCACTCGGGTATTGTAGAAAAACTTACCAGCTTAAATGTAAACCCATATGTCACAAGATGGGTTGCAAACTGGCTTAAGGACAGAACCCACAGGGTTAAAGTTGCTGGCGCTATTTCAGACTCCAAGCCGGTCACAAGTGGTGTCCCACAGGGCTCGGTCCTTGGCCCCCTATTGTTCGGCATCTACTTCTCAAGTACAGGCCAACATGGGAGGACTTTGGCTGACAAAGTTTGCAGATGACTGCAAACTGAAGCCATAGTGGAAAGTGCATCGGACACGGATATCCTTCAGAAGGGACTCATGGAAACAGATAGCTGGTGCCAGAGCCATGGCCTGAAGTTAAACGCCAAAAATGTATAGTCATACCCTTCAGGAAAAACAAGGTAACCCCAAGCTACCATATAGGTGGCAATCCACTAAGCACAGAAGAGGTTATCAGGGACCTGGGGACCCAGGTTGACAGTGACCTTTCTTTTGACACTCACATTGCTAAAGTGGTTAGAAAGACCTTCTACATTGCCCACCTGATCATGAAGGATTCACATCCAGATCTAGTGAGGTCATTGTTCCCCTGTACTCTTCACTTATCAGACCAATGATCGAGTACAATGCCCCATTCGGGATGTATCTCACCCGACATCTGCAGCAATTGGAGAGACCCCAAAAGTTCCTCACCAAAAGGATAAAGGGACTCCAAAATCTGTCATATGCTGCCAGATTGAAGAAACTCCAGCTCTATTCAGTTGCATACCATCTGCTCAGAGGTGACATGTGCCTGACATACAAGGCCATGTCCAACCCGGAATTAATGGACATGCTCCAACTCAAAAAATCCAAATCCACCAAAACCACTAGAGCAAGCGACTTAAACCTTAGCACGGATATAAATAGGACGTGCTGGAGGGATAGATTTATCACTCAGAGACTCCCTATGCTGTGGAATAAAATCCCGATCCATGTGAGGCAGAGCACCTCGCTGACTCTGTTCAAGAGAAATCTTGACCTGTGGATGGGAGATTGTAGGTTTATCCCGTGAATCATCTCTGTGTCACTGCTGGACAGAGGCACAACAAACTAATGGGCACAGTATTTTTTCATATAAGGGATGACGTAAGCCACAAAAATTTGGGCTAGGCTTATAAATGCCTTAGGGCAGATAGCCTAGTATAAACCTATGAACCTATGAACCTATATGTAAAAAAAGCTGTTTTTTAGTTGGTGCTAAGTAGTATTTTTTTGTTAAAGGCAATATTACAACAAACTAATACATCTAGTTTAATTCTAGCAATTTTCTAAGTTTATAAGATGAATATTTGAAATTTGTCCCTATTTTTGGGACTGTATTCCCCCATTATTGGCTTCATCCAGGCTTTTTGTGCTAAGGTTGACAAGGCTTTTTGTGCTATGGCAAGAACTGAATTCACGGAATATGTTTGAGGGCTGTATTCCCTCATTACTGCATTTGTCCAGGTGTTTTGTGCTAAGAAGTTGACAGCTATGGTGAGAACTGAATTCATTAAATGATAGTCATTTAAATTTCAGTCTTCCTCACTTTCACAAAGCAGCTGATATGGCGTAGTGGTATGTTGCTCTGACTGTTTTGCACAGGGAGCTTGGTAGTAAAATGTATAGCGGTAACACAGTATTTTTCTTTCACAAAGCAGCTGATTTGGCATAGTGGTATGTTGCTCTGACTGTTTTGCATCCAGACAGAAGGATGAGTATGAATTTCCATGATGGTGGCAAGAAAAAGCTTAGTGGCGCTCAGTGTAGAAAGCGAGAGAGACAGAAAGAGGTTGCAGAAAGTGAACTGCTGAAAAAAGTACCAAAACTAAGCGCATACTTTATTGCTCCACAAGCGTCTTGTAGTGTGACTTTGGAACAGAGGGAAGAAGGACAAGGGATAACGAACGAAGATATTCGGCAGCCAGAGGACGATCAAAATAATGCCAGTACTCACTCCGAATCCGATGATGCCCTGAATGAACAGAATTTTCCTAAACATGAGGCTCAACTACCAGAATCAAGTGCATCGACAGAATTGCTACAGCCCTCTGCTGACTGAGCATATTTTAAAAGCAAGACATTAAGCGCTTTTGAAAAGAGATTTGTTGTGATGGGTGGTGCATTGCAGCTGCCTGGTCTGTTCCCGAAACAGGCAGAAGGTCTTAATAAAGGCCACAGCTTCCAGGAACATTTCTACACACACAAAACAAAGTCTGGCTTGAGTTTCAGAAGAACATGGTTGTCCTGTAGCACGGCTGGTGACAAGTGCTACTGCATTCCATGTTGGCTGTTTGCATCACCGATAAGAACTGGTGATTCATGGACTGACGGTACTTGTAACTGGAAGAATTTGTCGCGTTCCATACAGATACATGAAAATTCAGCGACCCACGCAAAAGCTTGTCAGATTTTTACTAATTGGAAGCACAATGTCACTGTCGATGTCCTGACTGACAAACAGATTATGCAAGACCGTAAGTACTGGCGCTGTGTTCTGGATCGCATAGTGAATCTGATCATTATCATGTCAAAATGCAACATCGCATTTCGAGGTCACCGTGAAAACGACAGCTACACCGATGACGACAGGCCGGCTCACGAGGATGTTTCCTGGAATTCATTCACTTAATTGCCAAGTACGATCCTGTTTTGGAAAACTTGCTGAAGCAGCCAAAAGGAACCACCAAGTACTTGAGAGGGTCGATTCAAAATGAAATCATTTACATTCTGGCAAGAGAGGTAAAGTAGCAGATCGCAGACGAAATGGCCGACGCACCGTTTGTATCTCTTATAATGGATACAACAGTGGATTGCTCAAAGATGGATCAGTTGAGCAAAATATTTCGGTATGTGACTGTCAAAAAGAATGACGAAGGGAAGCCGGTAAGCTTGCATATCCAGGAATCGTTCTTGGGGTTCACCGATGTTGAAAGCCAGAAGGGTCAAGATTTGGCATCCGTAATTACAAAGGAAATTGAAAGTGTCACTGACCTGAAGAAGATTCACGGTCAAGGATATGACGGAGCCGCCAACATGAGTGGTGCTTACAAGGGTGTCCAGGCTTTAATGAAGCAGAAAGCACCAAAGGCCCATTATGTTCACTGCAGTGCTCATGCATTAAATTTAGTCATAAACGATGCTGTTAAGAATGTGAAGGACATTCAGAACTTTTTTGACATGCTGGACAAGCTGTATGTATTCCTCAGTGCTATTAGCAGATGGAATCGCTTACAGAAAGATAGTAGCTGCTCACTTACATTAAAGCGACTTTGTCCTACACGTTGGTCATCACAGAATCAAACCTTGATAGCTCTTCCCAGCCAGTTTGTCGATGTGATGAAACTGTTGACTGTGTTGTCACTGACTGGCAAGGACAGTAATGAGAAAGGCGAGGCATCGCCGCTGAAGAAATATTTTGAACGCTTTTAACAATGATGAACATTGTTTTACTGTCACGCATTCTGGGACCACTAGACATTATCTCCAAGAAAATGCAGTCACAACAATCCGATGTCACATCTGTTTGCGTTCTGTTGGAATCACTACTGAAGGACCTGAGTGGACTTCACAACAACTGGGAGACTGTTTTGTTCTCGGCCAAGGAGCTAGCTCAAAGTTGGGGCATGCCATCTGAGTTTGACAGTTCAGAGAGGGTTTCTCGTGCCAAGAAGTTTCACAATGAACTTTCAAATGACTTTAGACTGGAGTCAGCAGAACAGCGCTATAAGGTAGAAGTGTTCAACAGAATCATCAACTACGCCATTGGCCAGATAATAACACGATTCAAGTCACTGCGAGATACTGACCAAGTCTTCACATGCTTGAAACCTATGACAATTACTGAAATGAATGATGATGAACTGCTGAAGATGTCGAAGAGTCTGATCACGGAGTACTCAGATGACATTTCAGATGAGCTGTCTGACCAACTGCTCCTGCTCAAAATGACTTTCAGTGTCACATTGTCAGCGCTGAAATCTATCAAGGACTTGGCCAAATTCATCCTGATAACTCATTCAGAATCATCTTCCAGCTTTCTGGATATAATCATTGCTTGTTTGCTGTATCTGACACTTCCTGTGACAGTTGCCAGTGCTGAAAGAAGTTTTTCGAAGTTGAAGTTGATAAAGACATTCTTGCGTAGTACAATGTCTGAGGTTCGACTTAGTTCTTTAGCCATTCTGTTGATTGAGAGCCAATGCCTGGAAGACGTGGACACTGACAAGATCATTGATAGTTTTGCTGATAACAAAGCCCTCAAGAAGTCATTCTAGGAGTAGGATTGAACAATGGAGGTACAATTCACATTCTAGTATCTATATAATGTACTGTTTTATAATTGTTTTTTTTTTTACTTTTTACTGAAATAGCAGGTCTCCAGATTTCAGTGTTTTATGCCACTGTCATAGGTCAAGCGAAAGTGACTATATGTGATTTCTTTGGCTTCGGTCATCTCGATGGCTTGGGTTCCCGGGGGGGGGGATGTTGGGGCACCTAGGAAAAGTTTGCCTCAGGGCGCTTCTAACATAGTTACACCACTGTATATATGTGTGTGTGTGTGTGTGTGTGTGTGTGTTTATAGTAATATATTAGAGAGAAAGCAATAATGAAGCACAAAAATGTTAAAAACAAATACAGAAGTAAAAATCCCAGTAAACATTGGCACCTTAATGAACATAACATTTCAACAAGTTAGAAACTTAGGAAAAGCTGAAGATGTTTAGTATAACACAGTGCTTATAACACAGAAGTACCTCTAACAATAAAAGGTTGCTTTAAGGCACAAGCAAAATTAAACAGCAGAATGAGAACAACAACTTTCACTGTGCTAAAAGGAATATGGTAGTCTATTAAATGGTCCAATGCAAGGTCATTGTGATGGAGATAAACTGCCTTATTACTTTTTACATAGAAAGTTCCCTGACTGTACATGTTTGTATGCTGGCAGTGGTTCAGAGGGCATAGCCCATACTTTTATCTCCACAGTTGTGCACATCTATGATACAGTGTCTTCCACTTGGCAGTGTTGTGCACTTTTCTCATTTGTATGTTTATTTTGTTTGCTTTTATCAAGAGGAGTCTTCAACTGGTTTATTTCTTGCTACTTTCATACTGTTGGAGCTTGAGTGAAATTAGTTACACTCAAGCACAGAGGAAGTCAGATTTTAAGTTACAATATTGAGTCAAAGAAAAATATCTGGTTCCAACTATAGATAATTTTGTTAGTAAACTCAAAGGAGCAAAGGCATTTAGTGAGCTCAATTTGAGGTCATGATTATGTCAAAATGAATTATGTCCAGGTATCGGGGCAGACTGACATTTTCTATTCAGATAGGAGTCATGAAATAATATTTACAGCTAGTTCTTCAGCAAAAATATTCTACCACTTAATCCCACAGGTAATCCAAAGGATAGCATAAGAAACTATAGTGAAGACATCATTATTTTTGGGAAGCACAATGAATAAACAGACTCACAGGGAATACGCCATCACTAATTTAAGAGTGAAAATTTAGCAAATATGGAGTAAAGTGTGTTACAGTGCCATATTTGCAGACAATGGAATATCACTAGACATACAACAAAGTAAAGACCACAGATGACATTTCATTACAAACATTACTATTACATATGACATCAGACAAGTATATAAAATTCAGCCAAGGTTCATAAAGTACATTTACTTATATTTATGTATATATATGGATGCAGTTATGTATGTTTTGTCAACTGGGATGCTCACTGGGTTGAATCACATTTAAAGTGTAGGCCTAGGAGGAAAAGCACTAACAAACATTACATACGTAAAAACAAAAATAAAGTGATCAATGTACATACACGCTGGTTACAAACATTATTCATTTGCATGAGATGTTAAACTGATTTTTTATCTGGCTAATTTGATGCCAACTCAGGTGGTTAGAAAAGAACGGCCTGGAATTTATTTTTAAATGGGTTCAATTAAGTAGTTTCGGCAAAAGTAACTGGATCATTTATTGTTCACCAAAACTACCTTCAGTAAAATGATGTGTTCTTGATTTGCTAACCACCAGATGCACTAATAATGTTTTATGATCAGAAAACAGATTACCCAAAATGTTACCTCCTCCCTCAAGCATATACTCTTAAAATGCAATCAGTTCTAGTCACTAAATGGCACCAATAACAGACAAATCTTAGGACCTCTTAAGCAAAAATTATATTTAGAAACAATACCTTTAAAAAAATCTAATGTCGACAACCTATACATCTTTCCTATCTCTTATTTGTTTTAACTTCTAGTAATGCAGAATTAAAATCCTCTCTGTACAAAATATTAAATCTGTCCATAACTCTCAACTGTACAGATTTTCACATAATGCCCAGATTTTTGCCACATACTTTTGGTCCATTGTTCATAAGATTGTTTTTTTTCAGTCATATCATTGGCAAATTATCGAACATTGAAGTCAGTAAATAATGATTGATATTTGAGTTTTAAAGTTCATACCCTTCAGAAAATTCACACTAAAGCAAATCCTGTTATTCTATCAACTTTCTAAATTTATAAGAGCAATATTTAAAAACTGTCCTATTTTGGGACTTTGTCCCTCCATTATTTATGGCTTTGTCCAGAAATTTTGCTCCAAGATGTTGAGAGGTATGAATCTGTCTTCGTCCAGACATTTAACTTTTCTAAGAGTTTTTTTTTAACTGAATTTGTAAAAGTGAGGGTTTTAATTTTGCACCATGTTCAATTTTCATATTCCGCATCCACGATCATATGTTCTTAGGTTGTTACTAGGCAAAGAACCACTAGGTCCCTTACAAGCTTAACCATGTATCTCAAAACATTTGGGTATGAAGTATCATATGGGGGTACATGTTAGTAGGCAAGTAGTGAAGGATTTGTAGAGGGGTGTTAGTTGGGATATGTTGGTGGATTTTAAGTTTAACAATAATGACTTCAGGCTAATTTTGGAAAGTATGGATTTAGTGTTAAAAAATAATTTTATTTATTTCCAAGGGGATATATATTATCAAAAGGACGGTGTGGCAATGGGGTCGGCCTGCGCACCAATATATGCCAACATAATAATGTTGTTCTGGGAATTGAACTTTGTGTTGAAATCGAATCACAAAGATTATATTGTGAAATATTTTAGATTCCTGGACGACATTTTTATAATATGGGACGGCACGACCCAACAAGTAAAAGATTTTGTTCAGTATATAAATAGTACCACACCATTCCTCAAGTTCACGTTTGATCTAACATCAGATCAAGTGAACTACTTGGATGTTACCATCAGTAAGAATAAGAATGATAAGAAATACAAATCCAGAATATATAGAAAAACATGTTTTTCCAATTCATATGTTCACTATGAGA
Organism: Protopterus annectens; assembly: GCF_019279795.1. Lineage (NCBI taxonomy): Eukaryota > Metazoa > Chordata > Ceratodontiformes > Protopteridae > Protopterus > Protopterus annectens. Next base: position 275,583,879 of record NC_056750.1, read on the forward strand.
GTGACCATCCCCTTTTCATGAAGAAAAATGTGGTAAAGGGGCAAATGATAAGAGCCTCCAGAATGACTAGTGACAGGGATGAGTTTTTGGAAGAAATGGTGATAATTCATAAACTATTTAAGGAAAGAGGATATCCTGACGGTCTTACAAAAAGAATCAAAAAAGAAGTTATGAAACAAAGAAATAATAGATACTTGCCACTTCTAATAAATATTCCTATGTTAAATATTCCTATGTCAGACACGATTGGAAACATGAATGGGAATGAGTCCACTACTATGGTTAGTACCAACAATAATGACAAAAATACAGAGATTACCCACATAGAAAATGTACCCAGGTTAACACTAACATATTTTTATGGGTTTGGTTGGTTAAGGAAAGGGATAAATGAGGTTTGGAAAATGTTTTCTAGAATGTCCAACAAACCATCAATATTTCAGGGACCACTAAAAATTTGCTATAGGAAGAACATAAATTTGAAAAAAATGTTCGAATTTAAGAAAGACACATACAGGGAACTAGGAGCAAGTAATAGAGTGGGCACATTCAAATGTGGAAGATGTGCCCAATGTTCTTTCTTGGCAGGAAGTAAAGAATTATGGTTAAAAAATACAGGACACAAGTTTAGAAGTAATAAATATTATAGTTGTTATACGAAAGGGGTGGTATACCTGGCATACTGTGTGGACTGCTGGGCATACTATGTGGGGAAAACTGAAAGACAACTAAGAATGAGAATATACGAACACATGAGAGATATATCAAGGAAAAATGAAAATAATGCACTGTACAGACATGTTAGTACGTGCAAGAACGCAAATATTAAGTTTTGGGTATTGGAGGAAGTAAAGGCTTGTGAGAGAGGAGGAGACTGGGAAACATTTCTGGAATTTCGAGAACTTATTTGGCAAATGAGGCTGGATGTATGTTGTTATAAGGGTTTAAACGATCATATATCTATAAAACCAGTTCTCAAAATACTAGCCAATAACCCAAAACAGAATGCATAATGATGTAAAATCACATGTGTAAATATATGTAAATACTTATTGTTAGTGGACCCATTTAATGACAATCGTTAACTGTTTTATTTACTATTTTATGAATTTATTTTTTGAGATTTTATGAACGTATATGCATATTTATCATATTATTATATTATATACATACATTTTTATCAAACATATTATATATATTTAATAATTTAATATTTTATATACAATATACACACATTTATACTCATATATTTATTTATTTACAACTATATTTATGGTTCTATCATATTTAAATGTGTATTCATATGTATATTATGTAACACCATTGTATATATTTTGGAATATTCATGTATTTATTTATATTCATGTATATATAAAAAATATACATACATACACAAATGTATATACATTAAATATCAACACATCCTATTGGAAGATTTTATAATGACTATAGACACACGAATTTAATTCAATAGTACTTATTTATATTAATACGCGTACATACATTTTTTAAAATTGAGGGGTAGGATGACACTATATACGGGTATATGAACATATTAGTAATGGCAACAAGTTTATATAGACATATATTCCAAATGGTTTGTTTATATGGGACAGGTTTATAAAACAACATATACCTTTAAAAACAAAGTGGAATTGTAATTAATTAATGGAATAATTGACACTTACAGAAAAGTATTTAAGAGCTTATTGGAATGGAATATGTAGATTCTGAAGAAGTCCAGTAATCCATGGACGAAAGCGCTCAATCTCTGATTTTTTAGTAACATGTAAGACGAGCTGGTGGTGTTGTTTGTTTGCTGGTGTTTGCTGCTATTTTAAACCAAACCAAGAAACCGACTATCGGTGCTGGTTTATGGTATGGAATGATCCTGTTTATCTGTTTTAACTGCTTGCCACTCAATAAATTCATTTCTGTGCAACTATCGGTGAAGGAAGGTATTTTTTCGTGAATTGGAGGAAAACCCTTTATTGTGCGGGAAAAGCGGACTGTTTCTTCTGTGATTTTTGTGTTTTTGGAGGAGGTTTGTGCTTTAGTGGGTACAAAATATTAAATCTGTCCATAACTCTCAACTGTACAGATTTTCACATAATGCCCAGATTTTTGCCTCATACTTTTGGTCCATTGTTCATAAGATTGTTTTTTTTCAGTCATATCATTGGCAAATTATTGAACATTGAAGTCAGTAAATAATGATTGATATTTGAGTTTTAAAGTTCATACCCTTCAGAAAATTCACACTAAAGCAAATCATGTTATTCTATCAACTTTCTAAATTTATAAGAGCAATATTTAAAAACTGTCCTATTTTGGGACTTTGTCCCTCCATTATTTATGGCTTTGTCCAGAAATTTTGCTCCAAGATGTTGAGAGGTATGAATCTGTCTTCGTCCAGACATTTAACTTTTCTAAGAGTTTTTTTTTAACTGAATTTGTAAAAGTGAGGGTTTTAATTTTGCACCATGTTCAATTTTCATATTCCGCATCCACGATCATATGTTCTTAGGTTGTTACTAGGCAAAGAACCACTAGGTCCCTTACAAGCTTAACCATGTATCTCAAAATATTTGGGTATGAAGTATCATATGGGGGTACATGTTAGTAGGCAAGTAGTGAAGGATTTGTAGAGGGGTGTTAGTTGGGATACTATTTTTCTTATTGATGGCCCATGTTCATAAGGTAAGGCAAATGTGGCCAGACCAGGGGGTAAATTTATTGTCAAGGCTTTGTTTGAATAGGGTCAGGGATGAACTCTGTTTTACATAGAAGAGGAGCTTATTCCATAGTGCAGGAATGCTTTGAGACACATCTCTGTCTAGCACATTCTGTTTATTCCTGGATCTAGTGTATCTGGTGTTGGTTGTTTTGCACGTGTGCAACAAATCCATCAGGGCTGGGTCTGAGGAAGGCCTGTAAGCCAGGCAAAGATCCCCTCTAAGAATACAGAGACAGAGCCTTTAGGTGAACAGTGTAGAATAGGGTCTTCATGCCCTAAATTTTCTTGGTGAGAAATCTTTGTAGGCACATTCCAACTGTTACAAGTGTCTGGTTAGATACATGCCAAAGGGGGGCCTTGAATTTATGTCTGATAAAGGCTAAGTAGACTGGTACTATAACTTCTTGGACCTGTATGCCATAGCCTTACTTATAAGTTGGGTGATAGAATAATTTTCTTATGCCTTAGCTACTTGTTCAAAGGCCAGATTGCTGTCTATATCTGTTCCCACATCCCTTACTACTGGATTGACTGTTAGGAGCATTTTTATCAATGGAGTAATTAACTTGAATTGACAGTTTCCCAAAGGGCATTATAATGCATTTTTACACTGAGTTTTACGACATGACTTTGGCACTAGTCATTTGTCTGTCTCAAACTCACTTGCAAGACTTTTGTGTTTTGGGGATATTAGCTCCCAATTTACAGTCATCTGAGAACTTGGTGATCCAGAGGCCTTTAACATTAGCCTTGACTTTTGAGAAGTAGATGCTAAACAGGAGCAGGCATAGCACAGAGCCCTGGGGTACACCACTGGTCATCATTCTCATGGTGAATGTGGTCTCACTAATTGGATTGTTTCTGAGCCAGTTAATAATGCAGTGAGTTATGTAAGGGGTTACACCTAGCTCAGAGCTGGTCAACAATGCCTGAGTGAAGTATAGCATCATATGCCTTAGCTAGGTCAAGATACACTGCATGCACTGTTTTACTCTTGTCTATTGCCTGTCTCCCTAATTGGATTGTTTCTGAGCCAGTTAATAATGCAGTGAGTTATGTAAGGGGTTACACCTAGCTCAGAGTTGATCAACAATGCCTGAGTGAAGTATAGCATCATATGCCTTAGCTAGGCCAAGATACACTGCATGTGCAGTTTTACTCTTGTCTATTGCCTTGGTGACCCTCTCAGAGATCAACCAGGTTAAGTAAGCATGACCTTTCCTTGACAAAAGCACATTTCAGATGAGACTAGTATCTGTAGTTTGCCCGTGTCATTCCATGGGTTTGCATATTAGGCTTGTTAAACTGATGGTTCTGTAGTTCCCTGGGTTGGTTGATTGTCTGCCCTTGTTAAATGGAATGATTGTTGTGGTCGTCCATTCACTTGGAATGTAGCCTTTTTCAAGTCTGTAGTTGAAGAGTGCCTCAAGTGGTCCTGCTAGGTCATGTTTTACACTGCTCAGGATACAACTGTGGATGTTGTCAAGACCCATGGAGGCACTGTGCTTAGCTTTAATGAGTGCTGCCATTATCTGGTCCCTGCTGATAGCTGGGGGAGGTATGTTGGAGGAGATTTCTCCTGGTGGAGCAGGAGGGTGAAATTTGGGCTAAATATATCAGCCGGTAGGTTTGTTATGACTCCCTGATATGTGTATGCAGTACTACTTACCACCAGTTCAGCACACTGTTGTGTGTTGCTCCTAAGGTTACAGAAGTAGCTGAATGTGGCCTTCTGATTGTCCTTAGCTTGCAAGACTATCTTGACCTCATAGTTGGCCTTGTTGAACTTAGACTTCTTAGTTTCTTTTTTTTTAGTTGTATATGAGAGCACTCATCTTTAAGGGAGTTGCTTTTCCTAATTTTGGCCATGAGTTTTCTTCTTTTATTATACCCTGTTTAGATGAGGATTCTACCAGTAGGGTTTGTTTTTAGTGTTTATTTTGGGATTATTTTTTGGTAGGTATGGCAATCTCTATGCAGTCATTCACATTTGTAAAATGACCATGAATAATTCTGCATAGGTAGCTTGTAGTCTCTGGGTTGGGGTAGTCTTGAATTTTGACTGTCACTTAATAGGATGTAGTTTGCCTTTGAATAGTTCCTGTTACTTGTTTAGCTGGATGTTTGTGAGTACCAGATCCAGGGTGTTTGATCCTCTGGTTGGAGCATGCACTATCTGTTTCAGGGCGTTTGTGTTAATTAAGTCCAGGAAGCATTGTGCTTGTAAGTATGTGGCACTGTACAGTTTCCATCCTGTAGTTAAAGTGATCCATGAATAGAGTGTTTGGTTGGATGGTGAGCACCTTTAGTATACATGAAGGTACGATTCATGAAACTCTAAGGGCATAGATGGTGATCTGTAGCTAGCCATGATATGGTGAGGGACTTTACCTCTGCTGATTTGCATATGGATCAGCTCCATGGTATCGTCCTGTTTAACCAATCTGAAGACTGGTTGCTAACATGGATCAAAACACCTGCACCTTTGGCCCCAGTCTGTGCTGTTGGTCTAAATGTGTGAAAGGCACTGTAGCCTTGCATTTCCAGAGTATTTTCTATGGCTTTAAACCAAGTCTTAGCTACAGCACAGATGACTATGTTCACCCGAATGAGAAGGGCTTGAAGGGTGTGGAGTTTTTTGTTTTAGAATCCAAGCATTGAGCAGTAACACCTTAATTTTGCTTGTTGACTTATTCACTGTGTTGTTTGTGTTATCTGGCTCTAAGGGTATGGATACAATTTTAGCCAATATCCAAAAGGCTAGGGTGGGGGTGCAGGTGAAACCCATCCTTGGCAAAGCAATGTGGTCTTTTGACCATCTTCTCCTATTCTGACTGTTATTGGATCCACCAGGAGTGATACCAGAAACTAAGCTAATTATTAAAATAAGGCATTTTATGTTCATACTGTGTCATCATCCTTGGTGAAGGTAAAATGTTGTTCAATGCAAGGCTCATACCTATGTGTTACACATACTGAAAGCGATCCATTATGTATCTTTTCAAATAGTCCACTGAGGTACATCTCAGGTCATTTACACCCACATGGATTATGATAGAATCATATTGGTACCTATGGTTGAGTGCATGCATGATATTGCAAATCATTGCTGCAGATAGGCAACTAGCCACTATCTTCTTGTCCAGCCTTGCGGGTGAGGTGTCTGTATGTCAGACAATGGAGTCACCAATGACAAGAGTATTAGGTAAAATGTATGCTTGCATTATGGGCTCCGTACTTTGGGGAACATTAGGTGTAGGTTTATGTGAGATGTTTGATCCTGCTTTTGGTGGGTGCTTTGGTAATTGCTGAGGAGCAGTGTTTGCTATTGGGTGGTTTTGGAGGTCTTATGAGATTTGAGAAGCTATCTTTTAAGCACTTCTGCATAAGACAGTGTGTGTGTATGGTGAAAAGTATGTGTGAAGAATGCAGTGTGGGTATTCCTAACAGGCATATTTGTATGTGCGATTATTGCCCCCAAGGAAGTTGTGTACTTACAACTCTCACATCCCAGGTTATATTCTTTAATGATTAACTTAAGTGAGAACATGAGACAGTTGCCCAAATATACCAAGCTGCCTACACAGACATTAGGAAATTGCATATAACTGCGGTGGTGGTGCTGTGGTAGTGTTGTCGACTCACAGTAAGATGTTGTCCCATTCGATTCTCAGCTAGAGCGTCCTCTGTGTGGAGACATGCGTGAATGGGCGTACCTTCATTGAAGGTTGTGCATCAGGGCCAGCAATTCGGCACGTAAAAATCTACTGCCAATCATTAGCGGACCAGAGTTCCACTGTGGCGACCTCTAACTGGGAGAAAGCCGAAAGACACAACAACATATCTATATTGTACAGTCATGTAGTAGGGTTTACTGTTTAGAACTGAGAACTGGGTTGTAACAGGGGCCACATAGGGTACTTTCTGGAGTTAAGGGAATGATGTTATATAATGCTAGCATACAGTATTTCTATTCAATGCACAGACTAGCTTTTCTAAGCTTATTTCTGTACAATATCACACTGGTGAACAGGCTTCAGATCTAATCCTAACTTTATATATAAATTTTACTATCTAGGCATTTGCTGCTATACAAGGCACTGCTATCTGCCACAGTCCAGTGGAAAGCTCTGCACAGAGAAAACAAGCTTGAAAACTTACTCCTATGCCCTCTAGCCAATAAATAACCAATCAGAGCGTTTTGCAGTTCTTCCTATCTCTGAGGAACCAGGTAAACATGTTCTGCCACAAGATGTTTGATCCTGGAATTTCTTAATGGAAAAGTAGATCTCAAGTGCAAATTAACCAAAACTACCACCAAATAACTAGGTCTCTGGTTAGTTCACCCTTCTGCAAAGAGGTGGCACAAAAACTAGAAAACCCAACAGACAGAATTTACTATTTTGCCACAAAATCAAATAAAGGATTTAGAAATGCTCAAAAACTATAATGATCACTGCATAAAGCAAATACAAGTGCAGTTAAACAAGAAAATATTCTTATCATAGCTTGACGGCTCTGGATGCAGTTGAAACATTGGAGATAGCAGAGTTCTCTAAGTGAACAGAGCCTTGCAACTTGCCTGATTTATAGAAGAGAAAAAAGAATTTCTATGCCCTCTAGCCAATAAAATGCACACTTTGAGCTGCTCCCAGTGCTCCCCACCTCAGAGAGCACAGGTAAACACTTTCTGCCGCAAGATGTCTAACCGGGAATCTGTTAATATAAAAGCATAGCAAAAGCAGCACTCAAGTGCAGATTAAGCAACAAACAACTAAGTCCCTTATTAAACTGCCTTTCTGCAAAGAGTTTTGAAAGCACACTAACTAGAAAAGCCTACAAAGCAATGACTATTTTTGACACAAATGAAATAAATGCTTTAAAATTCTTAAAAACAGCAGTGAACGCTGTAAAAAGCAAATACAATTATAGTTAATCAGAAAAATATTCTTATCTAGCTTGGATGGCTCTGCATTCAGTTAAAACACTGGAAAAGCATTGTAGGCCTCTCTGAAAGTGAACAAAGCATTGCAACAATCAATATTTTACCCAGTATCAAAATATTAACATGTAATACCTTTATATTCAGATTCAGTATAAAGGTAGCTATTCTACTACACTACTCAGCTACGTGCATAGAAATCACATTCTTTCTCCAAAAAGGTATTTAAACATACCTGTTCAATTTAGCTGTTCTCACATCTTAAGACATGCATAGCAATTCAAATTCTTTATACATTTTGCAATGTACCATTTATGCGAAGAGGTCTAACTATTAGCATTGAGAGACAGAATCTGTGCATCTTACTCTTCTTTTTTCAAATCTTTTTCTTTTCAGTTTGTATTTATTACTTTTTCTTAAAACTCTGCCCTCATTACTATCTTTTCACAGTCTACAGATAACACACAAAAAGAATGAGCTACACTAACAAACATCTTCAGATGACACTTCACATGCTTAGGCTAAGCAATATTACCTTAACATCTTGAGAAGACACCAAATTATCTGGTTCTAAATTTTGAGTGTTATGACCATTTTTTTCCTGTTTTACTATATTGTTCTTTTCATATCTGGACCAAGAATCACCTTTTACCTTCAAATCAAGGGTGAAAGTTTTATATAGGTCTGCTTATTATGACCACTCTGGCCACAATTCTCAGACATTAAATCTGGACAGTTATATCTGAAAGTACAGTTTTAATGCACAGAAAACAATCCACCTAGCCAACATATTTTGAAAGCGAATTATTTTCTACAAAACCTGATTTACACTATGATTTAAATGCCATTCACTTCCATGCAAGCCTACAAATCCTTCCAATCCCTCATCCATAAACCTAACTTATCTCCTTTGTCCTGAGTTCATATGCAACATTACAATATTTTTTAGTTCTACTTTTATGCCTTATTCTAATAAAAATGTACTACTGTACCTCTTAAGGTATAAATCACAAAGCAAAATGGAGCAATCTGTTTTTGTCTTTTCAAAGTTCAATACAATAAGCATTAAAACAGATTCAATTCCCAAAGACATATCATAAATTGAAAATGTACTAAAATGATCATTTGTGGGTCAGAAACTCAAGGCAGTACTATTATATCATTTCAAAAATAGTACCTGTCCATAGAGATTTCTTTACAATGATAATAAAAGCACAAAGTCTTATTGCATGCAATTTAATAGTATTAATTCATTTCTACACTGTCCTCCACATTCTGTTTGACTCCTCACTACATCAGCAGATGACTCGTACTGTGAACATCTGGATAAAAATAACTTCCACTTCTTGAATATTTTTAATGTTAGGCATACAATTTTTGACCAGCAAAATTTCTGACTCTTATATATGAAGAATAGTCTCGCCAAGATACAAAATTAAATTCAATTCTTTCATGAGTTTATTGACCTCCACAATATTCATGTAGATTCAATTCTTTTAACTACTTTTGACCACAGTGTTATTCCCCCACCTCAGTAGCTGCCTGGTTATCTAATGAAAGCATTAGTTGTATGATCATCCCAATAAGCAATCATATACATATCAACAACTTCTTTCTACAAATCAATAGCAAATAATTCTACAAAGATATTGTAATTAATCAAATATAAATAAATTAAATGAAAATCATGCAATAATCTTTATCCTTTAATGTTAACATTCACCAAAACTTTACCATATATTTTTTTAACAATCTTTTACATAGAAATTATATAAAACTTCTATCCTGTTGTCCATATTGTATTTATCTGTATTTTTATTCTCTTCTCATATCTTTATTAAATCTGTACACTATCCCTTCAGGTCCAAGGACACTTACATTTGCTTCTTGTCTAACTTTAACTCATCCAAATTTATTCAATTTTTTTATTTTTTTAATTTGATATGTAATTGGATGATTGTTTAATTGTGAAGTGTATTTAACTGAAGGTGCATTTTTGCTGGTTTTTACTCCTTGAAGGCTTTGCCGAAGAGCTAGAGAGTGATTAAAGTCTGTTTTTTGGTTCCTGCTTGTCGTAATTTTATTTATTCTATTTTTGTCTGAATACTAAATTTATTCATTCCCCAAATTAACTTCTGCCCAGTTATTCTTGTCACACATTTTCCTAATATAATCATCAGCTTGCATAATTTTTATGTCCTTTACTTATTTTTTTTATAATTAAAATTTTCTTGCATCTGCTTTAACATTTTTATAAAAAATGGGTTAACCTTTTCCCTTTTTCCTTGTAAATTGTTTTTGCACATATCTACAGATATTTATATCTATATATCACATTTTAAATAAACAATTTATAAAAATTATTTAGACAAAGATAAAGAAGGTAGTCAGACACCTGTCATAAGGGATATCAGCAACAACCTGCTCACCAGTCCACAAGACATCAAAAGCAGATAGGAGTATTTCCAGCAGCTTCTGAAAGAAGAAAACCCCACAGAAGCTGTACTACCCCAGAAACAGCATACAATGAGAGAAGAGGAGCCCACCCTAGAATAAGTAAGAACAGCACTAAGGAAAATAAAATTAGGGAAAACAGCAGGCTCAGATGAGGTCACAGAAGATATGATAAAGATGTTGGGTGAGATGGGGAGAAATGGCTCCTGAGGGTACTAATAGCAGTATGGAAAGAAAGGCTTATCCCAGATGACTAGACAGTAAGCATACTTATGCCAGTATACAAGAACAAAGGGGGCATCCATAATTGTGGGCAGTATAGAGGCATCAAACTCCTATCACATGGCATGAAAGTTCTGGAGAGGGTGACTGAAATGGATATGTAGAGTAGTAGAAAGTAAGATGGAAAATGAGCATTGTGGATTCAGATCAAGATGCAGCACAATAGACCTGATGTTTGCAGTGATACAGATACTTGAGAGGAAGCTAGAGATGAAGAGAGTCTCCAAGTGGGCACTCCTAGACTTGGAGAAAGCATATGACAAGGTCACTAGAAAGCTGATTTGGGCAGTACTGCAGTGGTTTGAAGTCCCAGAAACATTGGCAGAATTATTGCAGGCTATGTTCAAGGACCTGATGACTCAAGTATTAACAGTGTTCAGCCTCAAAGAGGAGTTCCCAGTGGGAGTGGGTGTACAACAGGGTTCAGCTCTGAGACCACTACTGTTCATACTGGCGATAGACTACATTAGCAGACAGGTCAGAGTGGACAGATAAAGTTGCTGTATGCAGATGATGTGGCATTACAGGCCGACTCTGAGCTAGAACTTCAGTAAAGGCTAGGAGAATGGAATGCAAAACTAAAGGCTCATGGGATGAAACCAAGCACAGATAAGACTGGTAATGGCAGCGAACTGAGGAAATCAGAAGAAGCTGAGAATAGAGATAGAAGGGAAGATAGTGGAACAGGTAAACAGCTTCAAGTATCTGGGAGGGGTGGTTGAGGAAAGGGATGTCTAAATGAAGAGGTCAAAGCTAGAATCAGAGGGGCTGCAATCAACTGGCATAGAGTGTCAGGTATAGTCTATGACAGAAGAATGCCTAAGAAGCTGAAATGTAAGGTGTACAAGACAGTGGTGTGACCAGTACTACTGTGTGGTACAGAAACCTGGGCAGTAAAGGCATAACAGTTGAAGAAGCTAGAGGTGATGGAAATGAAGTGCCTGAGAAAGGTGGTAGGACTCACACTGTAGAACAGATGAAGAAATGAGGACATAAGAGCAGAAGCCAAAGTAGCTCCTATTGCAGAAGAGATCAAAGAGAACAGATTACGATGGTTTGGGCACGTGTAGAAAAGCAGAAGATAATCTGGTGAGGAAGATTTGGGACAGACACAAAGAAGGTAAGAGGAAGTGAGGATATCAAGCAAAGAGATGGATGGATTGTGTGAAAGAAGATCTGTGACAGTTAGGCATGAGTGCTGAAGGCAGGAGTGTGGCACTGAATTGAAAGAGTTGGCAGCAGTTAAAATAATACCTTGATCCCATGTAGAAAAAATGAGAGAAGGGGGCAGATGAAGATGATCACATTTTCACATTCCCAGTTACTACAATAGTTATCACCTTTCATTCTCGATGTCTCTTTCATCTCCATTTAATGCATTTTCATATTCCTCAAGATTTTTTATATTATTTTTTTTCCTTCCATAAACATTATTCCATTATTACATATACCTTTTTATGTCTCTTTATATGTTATCCACAGTTGTGATAATGACTTATAAAAAAACTTTTATTGCGCTATAAGTTTTCTACAGTAATGTATTTAATTTCTGAAAATCTGCTGGTGCCTTCTCACTGATTAATTTTTCAGTCCCTTTCCTTCTTTGATGCGTTCACCATTATTTCCAATTTTATTTTATTTGTTTACTAGGAAATATCAACTTGGAACCAGACAATTTTCAGCAGAGTCCTGGGGAGAAATGCTCACTGGGAATTCATAAACAACTCAACCACTCATGCTAAGGTCAGTGTTAAAAAGGCCCTGTTTCTGTGATGTGGAATTTTACAATTCATAGACACAGTTACACAGTGAGTAAAGACCTCATTATCAGCTAATTTGCTTGTCATGGAATAGCAGTTAACTATGGCAACTGCAAGCCAATACTTTGCTGCTGTTTTCAACTGTCATGGTGGATGCATCATGTTAGCACAGCGACTGAGAGGGGAGGATGATTGTGCTAATAACGATGGTCACTTAACTTTCTGAAAAGCTCCACAGTTGCACCAATAAAAAAAGATGTGGAAAATTCCTCCAAATAGGGAATCACTTGCAGCACAACTCGACAACAGTCATTTCCTACAGAGGACCTACACTTGTCAGCAGAATGAACGTCAGCTTACTGAAGCTCAAGCATTCAGTCTTCAGGTTACCCAGAGTTTCATACTTCATATCCTTCTGTAAATGCATGGAAATCCAATAGCTATTATACTAACACGTTTCTAAGTTTGTAAGTGCAATACTTAAAATACTTTGTGAATTTGCCTAACATTTAAATTTTGGCTATGTCTTGATCTCAATCTCTGAGATTAAATGATGCACTTAAAGTTCACATTTCCCTTCCTTGTTAGAAAAAAACTGTTTGTGCTCATTGAATAATGCCTGAAATCATATGTTAAAACAAAAAAATAAGAAATCCTGCTGCACTATCAGTTAGCCCAGCAGAGTTTTCTTTTAGCAAGGGTACAGGATTCAAAGCCCCTCCCCCTTTACTTTCCTGTATTTTATTGTTTTAAAGTCTTATTTTATATATATATATATATATATATATATATATGTGTGTATATATGTAGTTTACTATCATTTTACTGAAGTTCCCTCAGTCAAATCCACTTTGAGGGAAGTCTGAAACTTTAACGTTGAAAATGTCGAACTCAGATATTTCTGACTTACAAATCTCACCTCTATCTTGACCCACATTAACACTTGTTCCTAGGTCAAATTTGGTATGTATTTCAGCTAGATTGGAATTTGGAAATGTGACTTTTCGTGGACATGAGTCAATGATACAATCATTCGGCAGTGTGCACTTAAGTAAAATGATAGTAAACATACATATATACACACACACATTTATACATTACATAATTATATACATACGTGTATATATATATATATATAGCTATATTTATATACGCATGCATCTATCTATATTTATATATATAATCTGCATCTATGTGTGTGTGTGCATATATATATATATATATATATATATATATATATATATATATATACTTTCATTAAGTTGAAGTATGTTTCAATGAGTTTTACTTAGCCGAGCTGAATCCACAAAAGCTGCATTACAATGAATGCACAGACTGCCGAATTCCTTTCCCTGTGAAAGGAATCACTTGCCACCATGGTGAACTGTGCTCTCTCATATGTGTAGAGCGATCTTGGAGTTGGTATATTTAAGTAAGAGGGGTGTGGTGGGGTGAAGCCCCCACTTTGGTGGGCTTACGTTTCCTTTGTTTTGGTTCATTATCATGGTGGCCAAGTGGTTTCTTTCCCAGGGAAAGGAATTCAGCAGTCTGTGTGTAATTCATTGAAACATACTTTCGTTTAATGAAACTAGATCCATATATATATATATATATATATATATATATATATATATATATATATATATACATACACTATCATTTTACTTAAGTGCACTCTGCCGAATTATTGTATCCTCGACTCACAGGAAGTTTTATTGGAGACCATATGGCTAATTAGCATACAACTCTCCCATGGACTGCCTCATTTGCATATAGCATTATCGCAGAGACAGCCCACCACAGTTCTACATAAACATACAAAAACATCATAGTAAGGTCGTCTCTGTATTACAAAATGTTACTGTGAGGTTTACATGTTGTATACACCTTATAGTAACCTATATGAATTCCCTCAATAGTATATCTCTGTCCTTATTTTTTGGCTAATAGGCATATATATTATTTCCTTACCCATGAGAAATTTACCATATTTACTAACACCTCACATTTTTTACACTTAAATACTATAGGAGAAGGATAGCTGGGAAAATAAGATCTTAATGTAATATCCATTTTAATAATGTATTGTTCAACACTTCAAGCAGGTGTTCTCTCCATGTACAATATTTGCATATTGCACATAATATAAATATTCTTACAACTCTCTTCCTACACCTAACATCACATACAACACATCTGTCTGGTAGAAGTACAATAATGTCCACAGTTATTATATCTTTATTCCATATGAGCACTACTATCCCTGAATACAGTTCTTTCCAGAAACCTCTCTCCACCCCATTTGCTCATTTTGACTCTTCCTTAAACACAGATGTTTTCCAAAAAATTATGTCTGCTTTTCCAAGCACCATTATCCAACCATCATCATTCTGATGACATACTTAATAGTAACATTTATTACAATAATTTTAGCATTAGTGACATTTATTACAATTATTTTAGCATTATAGTAACATTTATTATAATAATGTTAGCATTGTAGTAACATTTAGTACAATTATTTTAACATTGTAGTAACATTTATTACAATTGTTTTAGCATTATAGTAACATTTATTACAATTATTTTAGCATTGTAGTAACAATTATTACAATTTTAGCATTATAGTAACATTTATTACAATACTTTTAGCATCATAGTAAAATTTATTACAATAATTTTAGCATTGTAGCAACATTTATTACAATTATTTTAGCATTGTAGTAACATTTATTACAATTATTTTAGCATTGTAGTAACATTTACTACAATTATTTTAGCATTATAGTAACATTTATTACAATTATTTTAGCATTCTTCTTTTCCTTTTTTGTAGTGTTTTTCTGTTTTCCACTTTCTTTCCATATTGCCATTTGCATTGTTTCCTTTGTTTAGGTGACACAATGGATAGTCTTGTCACCTCACACCAAGAGGTTACCCAGTTCATTTTTCGGATGGGGTGCCTTCTGTGTAGAGTCTGTAGGTCCTCCCTATGTTCACATGGGTTTCCTCAGAGTGCAAGTTTCCTCCCGAACTCCAAAGACATGCAGTAGGTGGATTGGATAAGCCATAAGTGTGAGTGTGTGTGAGTGAGTTTGCAGTGTGGATGGATTGTCGTGGAAGAGCTAGCCATCTGGTGGTGTATACCTTGGCACTAGATTGTCACTGCTGAAGTGATGCCCCACCCCATGTGCACAAATGGGTTGTGGATGGATGTATGGATTTGTAGGGGTCCCTGTTTGCCCTTCATTTTCTTGCATATATAATTTATATTTATAATGCATCATGTGCATTTTGCACTTCTATATCGTATTGTACTTAACCAACTTCTTTACCATCACTAACTAAAATTTGTTCTTCACGGATGTTTTCAGTTTTTTCCCCATTTAACATTTTCAAACCCTGTATTCTCTCAATTTCTGTATTAATTTAATTGATTTCTGCATCATTTAACTGTCTACAGTCAACCAAATATTGGCCTTTTCCTCATTCATTTACAGTCTGTCACTGAATGTCCCACATTATCAAACTGCAAACATCTTTTCTTTTGGGAATTCTGAACAACACAAAAATGGTAAGTTTTTTAGCATGCCAGATAGCAACTGGCAGGTCAGCATAGTCCTGGAGACCATGCAAAAGGATAAGGGCCATACTAGAGCTAGCATGGATTAGAAAAGGAGAAACAGCCCAGAACAGCATACGAAAAGATGAACAACTTCAATATAGAGCACAGTAAGCTACAGATAGGAGTAAGAGTCAAGTGTGGCAACAAGACCCAAGAGCAAGTTGATTGCAACAGGATCACAGAGTAGGTAGCAGGAAATACTGGAGCTAGAGGTTCAGAAAATACAGCAGTTGATGACATTATGTAGAAATTTAAGGTGACTTTAGGTTCGCTGCTGACTACTGATTATGGTAAGTTATTGGAGACGTTAAGGAACTATGCGCACAGTGACAAGATCAGAGAGGGCAGGGTCTTGGTAGATACTTTGAAGCTGCTTTCAAAAATATAAGGAGATGTTATGGCATGTACTCCATAAATGTATGAACACCAGCAAAACCGAGAGATAACAAAAGAGGTACATATTTCACCTCGCTGGAAAGAAAAAAGTATATTAAAAGTTGACATTTACTCCCAGTATAAGGATACTGAAAAAATTGCGAGAAGAAGATAATGCCAAAGCAAACAAATTGGTGTGATAGGGTAAACAGAGAACTTGTGCAGGGCAAAATAGAAAAAAAAGGTATAAAGGTTGGTTACTTGTCCCATTATATTTGCATCCCCTAAAGCAGTCTACAACATGTTCTATTACTCCTTTCTAACTTAATAAAATGGAAGATTTGTAAACAAAGGGAGATGAGGCTGTCTGGAATATGATCAAACATTCAGGAAATCAGACAAGACCTCCACTCAATGTGCATGTGGCAAGCATTTGGTTATTAATCATGTATGGTAAGATTACACGTGAAAAACTTGGGGAAATTTGAGAAGATCCAATGAAGAAATGGCTTGACACACTGTTGAGCCTTTAATGCAAGCAGCTACAAATTACCATGCCATCATTTTAGTTATTTCTTTGCATATTGTGTGCTGGATTATCTAGGCTTCCCCCATTGTTAATACACTAGAGTATATTAATAGCAGAGAGGGGGTGTGGATAGAAATTTTTAAAACATCAGAAATGGGATAGGAGGGATTGCAGAATAAAGAATGGTAATCTGGACTCTATGCTGAGAAATCAGGATAAGTGGACCTGGGCTTTGGAAAGAAGAGGAGGGACTAATCCTGGTATTATACTACACTGACAAAAACAAAAGGTAGGAGGAAACACTCTGGGTATTTCTCACCAGTGCTACCAAGTTACCCTATCCTGACAGAACTGAGTTTAAAGCACAGGATTACAAACTGGTAGACCTGGGTTCAAATGTTGGTAGGGGTACAACTGTGCAGCAGCAGTATCTGTGTAGAAGACAGGCCTGGCAATCTACTTCCATAAAACCCTATGGAGGTTTACCCATAGAGTCACCATAAGTCGATTGAGACTCTGGGGCAGTTACTTGTAGTTATGCTGCATAGTATGGAGAGCAGAATAAATGCCTCAGGCCTTCCACTGTACTTTTTCTTCATGGTAGGTTTTCTGGATTGCAGAAATTTAGCAGAACAAATATCCTGTCTTCACGGCGAGGGAAAATTAACATTTTACAGAATGTGATTGATCAAAAGATTGAATGGTATAGAGTTGCATGCCTGTGTAAGATCCTGTCTCTAGACTGTTTTTTAGATTTTCTTCTACAATTGATCATTAGTGGAAAATACAGAAACTTCTGTCAATTATCACTTGTCAGCACGGAGAGGAAGCATGGTAAATAAATGCATTCTGGACTGCTCTACATGGGTTCTATATGCTTCTCAGGATGACAAGGCTAACCTTTCTAGGCAACAGGGAAAGCTGGGGTTATCAGAAGTGCACAAGGAGGTGAAATTTCATATTTTGCCAGTACAGCCTACTGAATTGTTAGTTATTTTTTGGCTTGGGAAGCAGTTTGACGTGCAAATCGATAATATAGTGCTATCACAATTTTGTCATTACTGGTGCCACTGAAGAGACAGCAAAGACAGGCTTATTTGAGGACCCTATCAGCTGGGATAAAACAGATAAGCCAGAGAGAGATGCATGGGGCTTCTGAGTATTTTTGTTGTCTTCAAGGGTTCCTGCTTTTACCTGTCTGATTCAAAAGTTGAAGATGATACACTTGTGTCAGGGCAATAAAGGACTAAGTTAGTGGCAAAGGTAAATTGGGGGAAAAAAGATTGAGAAAATGAGTCATGACTATAACAGTTCTCAGTTTCAAACTTTACTAGAAAATTTAGCATTTGGCCGCTGAGCTATGAGGCTGTGATACATATAATAATATAATAGCTTAAGAAGTAGTAGGAATTATTATGTAATGATCAGGAAACAATATAAGAAAGATATAAAGATGTAGAGGAGTTCATTTGATGGTCAAGAACTATCTGTACACTATATACTGGTAGGGTATAAGAGTTGATCATGGGTTTCTCTGGGAAAAGGAAAAAATATTCACAGTAACTTGAAAAAATTAGTGGTTTATAAGAGGTTATCTGAATGACGGAGACATTTAAAAAGCTATTCCCATTTAGTTTGGGGTGAAAAAAGTGGAGCGTAAGGCTTTGTTTCCAGTCTGAAAATCAGGCTGCTGTGCAGTTTTTCTCCAGGTAGGTAAAAGTAAAAGTGAAATGGCTAAGTATTTTTGCTATGAGCTCTTCATTTAAAGCTGAATAGCTACCTGGAATTGTGAATAAAAGTTCTGATTCTCTGTCTTACTTTAAGAAACAGATTTTGAGCAGTGGCTGCATGACTGGAAACATTAGGAAAGAAGATGCTAGATTAGATGGGGATAAGTGGGGTATCTGGCTCAGTATCTGATTCATGAAACTTGGGCTACAGGAACAATGACAGTGGTCAATGTCTGTCAAAAAATTTAAGATGCTTCTGAATGGAAAAAGAAGGGAGGGGGTCAGCACAGAAAGAAGCTTGAGAAAGAACAGTAAAAATGAGAATTAATTATAATGAAGTACTGTGATGGAGACTTTAACAGAAATTGTGGATGCAAGAAAATCGAACAGCAAGATGGACATCAGTAGCTGAGTAGTTAGGAGAATTCTTTAAAGATGGGAAGTAACGGCACTTAAGAGACCAAGGACATTCTTCGGACATTGAAAGGGATTTGTTACTAAGGCATTTCTATGGTATCGTCAGAATACTTTTACCTATAGAAGAAATAGTACTTAGCATGTTGCAAAACATCATAAATACATTGAAAACAGCCTTCAAGATTAGTATATCCTAAATGAGTATTCTCTGGAAGAACTGTGTCCAGTACTAAGAAAATCACTATAACTAGCAAATTAGCCATAAAAGTATATGCCATCCACATATTTTTACAGTAGGAAATATATCTACACCACATATATGGGAGAGTCTACATGGTAAATTATCATTAAGCATGCCATGGGCTATTTGTAACAAATATGATTTTTTTTTTTACAATTATAAAACATTATCTCAGTAACTGAAGCTTCTCTGTCCTTAGAATCATTTTTATCTTTGGAACAATCCATACATCATTCATATTTCTTTAACAATCTTCCATTTCTGGATAATTTAATAGACATTTTACAAAAAAGATCTGCTATTGTTTTTGAGATGTTTCTTCATGGAATACAGCCACATTTAAACATAACTTCAGGAGTCTTCTTTTTCAGTGTTTCTCATAGCTTTTCTCTAGGTCTGTCTGCCTTTATGCGTGAGTATATATTCCTTCACTGAAAAGATGATATTTAAACTCTAAGATCACCCAGAGTGGAGAAAGGGCAAATTTCCTGATGCCAGCTGTAGTGCTTTCTCACACACAAAAAACACCAGCTTGTATTATCAGCTGATTTTTGATGACATAGGCCAGCATTTTTCCCTTTCAATATTAAAAGCATTTGACCAAATGTACATCGACTGTGTGTGTGTGCATGTTTCTGTTTGCCACCACAGATATGTTTCTTCATGGAATACAGCTACATTTACACATAACTTCACTGTGTGCTATTTTCTATTTGTTTTTTTTTTTGCATGTGTAATTACTGAAATAGTTTAAGTAGAGAGGTGTGTGATGCACACTTTTTGTAGATTTTTCATCAGGCTGAAGCCTCAGATATTTTGTTTTCTGGTTTAAACTTCAACTACTTGTAACTGAATGAGATACAAGGGCATTTTGTGCTTGAATTATCATTCACACAAAATCTTTTGAATTCTTGACGTGTGTTGTGGGCTATTTCCAAGTATAATGTTAGATATTCTCTTTGTCTGGAATACAGACTTCAGTGCAATAATCACACGTGTGATGTCCATCAGTCTGATTATTTCAGCAATCTAGAATATAATCCACACATCAGATATGTGGATTCTTCAGAATAGACGCTGTACCAGCTCTGCTCCATGGATTGTTATAGGAATATGCATTGCAGATATCATACCTTTGCATCACTTGTTTTATGGGTTGAATTCTGAGCTTCAGAGAACTTACTTCTAAAAAAAGGGAAAACAATGCTGATTCTGTTTCATAGTGATGGGTTTTGCTCAGGTTATCCTTTCAATAGGATGTCTTTCAATAGATTCATTGACGTCTGTTGCTACATCTTTAAAATTGATTTGCTTGCTTTTTTTTGGTGTTATTAGTTACAGAATAATAAGACTCTGTAGGTAATATTACAATCACTTATTCGTTTTCTCCAGAAAATATGTTCTACTTAACATAAGTCCTATGTCTTGCTCCTTTCCTGGTCTGTATTTCATTTTTAGATCATACATTTGTAGATTATGTAACATCCTCTGCAATACTTGAGGTAAACCTATAGGAAGACTTTCTACATACTTTATGCTTTCAAGGGCTTTGTACATCCACACCTACTCTTGACCAATAAGTAACCAGGCTATCCTCTTGCAAGATCTTAGTTCCTATACCATTTATTTGTGCATTCATTACAGTACAACTAGCTTATTCATAGTCTAGTATTTAGCTGCTAGACTGTCTGTAATTACCTTGTCATATGTTTTTCTCACCCAACCAAACCAAGTTTACCATTTTGTCAATAGATCACCCAGTCAAAACTCAAACAAATAAGGCATAGTTCTTGAATGTACTCATGTCATCTCATCTTATTTAACATTTGTTTACAAGGAAAGTCCGACTTGGAATGACCTAATTTTTAGTGGCGGGCTGGGGAGAAGCAATCCAGATGCTTCATAACCAGTCTTTATGCAGATTTTTACCCTAAGCAGTACCATCATAGTCTTCTAATTTAATGAATATTCACCACTCTCATTTGTGTTTTTTCGAAATTCAAGAAACTGACACCACTTTATTTCAAACAATACATATTTCATCATTACTCAACATTTTTTCATAAAGAGTCATTAACCCCATCAACCTAGACTCCTAAACTATCATGCCATAATTTTCTTTAGCTTGTTGATCTTTTTGAGTATAGATTTTCACCAAATGTGTCTAGGTGTGTGACAGCTGAGGAATGTACTCAGCAACCTGATGGTACAAGCCATGAATTCAGCATGTGCCCTAAGATTGTTAATATTGATGGAGTTGACATAATAGTTAACATCTTCATCTCACAGACACAAAGTTTGATTCGGACCTCTTGATTTTGGCTAGGCTTGAAATAGTCAGCAGACTAGTAGCCTAGTCCATCCATTAATAACCCCTTTTCCCCATTTTTATACACAGGGTCAAGGTGTGGCTTTAATAATCAACAATCATTGATAGCCAAGGTTTACACTGCCACATAGCTATCCCTGCCACAGTAATTCTTCTACATCACACACTTGCATGCACACTCACATCAATGGCTAGTTTATTGTGTCCAATCTACCTACTGCACATCTTTGGAATGTGGGAGAAACAATAGCACACAGAGAAAACCCACGTGAACACAGGGAGGATTTGTAGACTTTGTACAGAATGCACTCCAGCCAAAAATCAAACCAGGGTACCTCTTGTGGTGAGGCAACAATGCTATCCACTGCACCACTGCTATTTTCCTATAAACATTCATCATTCATGACCTTGTTTCCATAATCAGTGATTAATAATAACAAAGCATTAAAATTCCATAAAACCAGTTACTAGGGTAGTTCATAATAAACATATTTCCATACTTAAGGCTATAATAATAGCCTATAATATTTATGGTAGTGCCACTGAAGATGTAGCCAATACCCCACACCTCCTCAAGGGAGGGGGTTACTATCAACTCTCACTGCCTGCATAAGTTTCCACTCATCAGGCCACATTCCATATTTTGTAATGAAGGTAACCTGTTTCCCTGCTAGCATTATCAAGAAGCTCCTTTTGTTACCCCTAAATCCCTTACTTGCTAAATGCCTATTTGCCCTTTGTTATGCTAAC
The DNA here is from genome assembly GCF_019279795.1 of Protopterus annectens. NCBI lineage: Eukaryota > Metazoa > Chordata > Ceratodontiformes > Protopteridae > Protopterus > Protopterus annectens. The sequence continues at coordinate 275,606,050 of NC_056750.1, forward strand.
CACTATTTCAAGCTAGCATACCACTCCAATTTTAAAACTACCTCCTTTTCTCTATAATTATAATACGTCTCAGATTCATTCATCTGAAACTATAATATAACATTTTCTTTTTTCAAATCATTACTTCCAGGAGAATCAGCCTAACAAGGATGTCAAAGTCTGACAAGCGGTCTCCACCTGTCCTGACCCAGACCACATCCCTAAACACCCCCTGACTCTGTAGTACCAAGAATTCGGCTACTTCTTTTACTTAATTATTCTACAGTTTCCCCTGCTTTCTGGCTTTGGCTTCTTCCCTATCAAAATAGGGAATATCCAAGAGCAACTCACTGTAGTAATGCCCAAGAATGTATGCTTGATATACAAAATATCTGACATTAAAACTCAGTATAGTGTTATATATCCAAATCATTCCGACCCGTGAGTGAAACTGTATGTTGTCCAACTTCAGGTAATAACTGTGTAAAGAAAGAATCAAGGACTTTATTTGCAGCTACAAATTTATATTTGGATGTCCAAGTATATGACATATGGAATGCCAGTTCATGTGTATAACACGTTCAAAACCAAAGTTTGTAAATTGGAAACCAAAGACAGAAGTGAGGCAGCTTAGGAAAAAAGGCATTTCAAGTAGGAACGCACACTTTATACAGCTGGGGAGCAAAATTTAAACAACAACAAGGGCTAGTCACTGGGAGAAAGATACCAAGGGCAATATATTCTTTACTTTCTTCCCTTTTTTGTCTCAGTCTCTTACTCACTCTTATGAAAAGGTTAGATCTTTTTGGAAATTACTGTGGAAATATGAACTGTCCCACTAATTATAAACTCCTATATATTGGGCATCAGAGTGAATCTTTTAGCAAAATGAATTTTAAGAAAATATACTTTTGTGATTATAATATGAAGCTTAGCTAAACACTCTTCTGCGTTCATCATCTGATTTACAGTTCTTGAGTTTGCAGTCTATTTGAATGGAGTACTGACTACATAAAACGTGTGCTGTTCTTCCCAATGCATTAGCCTGACTAATGTAATCTCTGACCCCTGTTGCAAGACTTCAGTTTACAAATGACTTTATTGTGCATTGGTGGAAAATGAACATCACTCACTGATATGTGCATTTCATGATATGCTCACCAGTTCCTGCTTGCAACACAGGCTCAAGTCAAATGCAAGAAGTTAAACTCAACATTAACATACATTCACTGTGATGGAAAAAACATTTTGCAGCAGAAGGGGATGCTGCTCTTCTCACTTACCGCTAACCCTTACTTACTTGATTTAACCAAAGAATCAGTAAGATAGTGAATGTGCATTTTAGGGAGTCCCTGACCTTTTAACTTTTACCATGAGCACTTCTGTACTACTAATTCTTATGACAGGCTATATCGTCAGGAAAATTTCATTTCAAAGCTGGTGCAGCCATCAGTTTTGCACTTCAAATCCATTTCTTCTTCTTAATATTGCTGCTCCATTTCTGCATATATCCCTGAGCTCTGTAATTTAGGATAGATTAAGTAAAAGAACATGTAAAGAGGGCATTTGGTGAATAATTTCTTCCAATGATTACTGTCATTACTTTTTATATTTCTTTAGAAACTTGTTCAAGTCATCCCAATTTGCCTTCTTCTACAAGTCATAGCAGTTGAATATATTATTATTACCTGCATAGTAGTCCTGACTAATGAAGGCCAGTACAGTTCCAGAGTTATTTTCTATTGGGCCATAAGCTGACCATCATTATCTGGGTGAAATTGCCTGAATAAAAAAGTCAGGCTGCTCTGATACACCCTCTCTATTAATTAGTTTTTATCTTCCTTTATGGGGAGAGGAAAAAAGAAGGAAGGGTCATGAACTAGGCAGTCTTATATCTACTATGAATCACCCATCCGTACCTCAGCAATGAGTCTTCCCTCCACCTAGTCTGCCATGCAGTAAATCATTCAATAATTAACCCAATGAGCAGTGTTTAAAGAGTATGCACATCAGGTACAGCTCTTCCTGTAAGAATATACAGCAATGGAATAAAGGTCAGAAATTGCAAAGGAAAACTGTAATGCTTAGTGCTTGGTTAACCACAGTCCTGCCCACAATGATACCAAACATCACTATTCTCTAATCAATACATGATTATGTAACTTGTCATAATAAAATGAATTTCCCCTGCAGTGCAGTGGCCGGTGCTGATTAGCACTGCTTCATTTCAGAGCAATGCCCTTTACAAGGCCACACATTTTACTAAGTAATCATGCAACCACGGTACAAGGCCACACATTTTACTAAGTAATCATGCAACCACGGTACAAATAGGTTCATAGGTGTGTACTAGGCCAATAGCCCTTTAGCCTTTACAAGCCTAGTGCAAAAAATTCACACAGGCACCGTGCCACCTGATGATAGCTCACAATGCCCCTATCCAGTAGGGCAACTGAAGTAATCGCTGGGGTAAACTTTCTCTTACCCATCCACTCATCAAGATTTCTCTTGAAGAGAGCCAGTGAGGTGCTCTGCTTGACATGAACGGGAAGTTTATTCCAGAGTATGGACAGTCTTTGTGAGATGAACCTGTCCTTCCAGCATGTTCTGTTAATTGTGTTATAAGGTTGTGATCTCTGGAGCATGTGGTGGGGGGGGGGGGTTGGGATTTCTTTTGGTGTACCATTTCAAGTAGGGCTGGCTCAGACATGGCTTTGTAAGTCAAGCTGAGATCACTTCTAAGTAGATAAGAGACTGAGAACAGCTGAAGTTTCTTGAGTCTGTCCATGTAGGATGTGTTTAAGGCCTAGGATCCTTTCTGTGAGGTACTTTTGTGGCCTCTCCAGCTGTTATAGGTGTCTGGTCAGGTACATGCCAAACAGGGCATTATATTCGATGATTGGTCTAATGAGGGATAAGTAGAGAGGGATGATGACCTCTTTCTTCCTGGATGTGAAACCTTTGGACTTTCAGACTACAGTGGCAATGTGGTGGTTGAAGGTGAGGTGGCTGTCGAACTGGGTGCCCAGATCTCTTGTGGTAGATCTCTTATGGCCCCTTCAGTGTTCAGTGGGCTCCCATCAATGTATTAATTCGGGGGAGCTGAGTTTTTTTCCAAAGGGAATAATGCATGTTTTTGCATTAAGTTTTAGGCCATGGTTTCAACACCAATCATTGGTCTCAGAGAGGCCCTTTTGTAGGATCTCTGCATCACTTGGGGAGTTGATAATGACTCCTAGCTTGCAGTCATCAGCAAACTTCATCAGCCAAAGTCCTTCTGTGTTGGCCTGGACTTCTGAGAAGTAGATGCCAAACAGAAGAGGACTCAGGACCGAGCCCTGTGGGCCTCCACTCATGACTGGTTAACAGTCTGACTTGGAATCTGCAACTTTCACTCTGTGGGTCCTGTCTGTGAGCCAATTTGCAACTGACCTAGTGATGCAAGGACTGATGCCTAGTTTGGTGAGTTTATCAATGATACCTTAGTGGGGAATGGTATCAAAGGCCTTGGACAGGTCGAGGTAGGCTGTATGCACTGCCTTACCCTCATCCACAGCCTTGTTGGCTGCCTCAAAGAAGTCAGCCAGGTTCAGCAGGTAGGATCTCCCCTTAAAGCCAAACTGTGTGGGGTCAAGAGTATGGAGATTGCCTATATCTTTGTTAAGCAGGTCCATTATGATGTGCTCCACAGCTTCCCATACCAGACTAGTCAGGCTAATGGAGCGATAGTTCCCAGGGTCTGAGGTTGCTCCCCCTTTGTGGAGTGGGATGACTGTAGCAGTGCACCATTCATTAGAGATATAGCTTGAGGTAAGGCTGTGATTGAGCAGGGCACACACATCTGGTGCCAGTTCATTTTGTAGCTCATGTAGGATGCAGCCAGAGATATTATCAGGTCTCATGGACACTCTAATTCTTGGCTTTGGACAATGCAGCTTTTACCTGTGTTGCAGAAATGATGAATACCAGGCTTTCTTCTGGTATTGTGATAGGGCCTTTGGGGGGGGGGGGTAAAGCTGGCACTGAATCTGTCAGCCAGTATATTGGCTATATCTGTTGGCTCAGTGTAGGAGGTGCCATTGTGCAATAACTGAAAGCAAATCTGGGTATTGCCTTGGAAGTTTTTGATATAGCTATAGAAGGCTTTATGGTTGTTTTTCGTGTCAGCTACAATTCTGCCTTCATAGCTGGCTTTAGAGGATCTGATAAGGGATCTCAGCTTTTTGTTGAGACATATAAGGGAGGTTTTCCAGTCTTGTGACTTCATGTTTTTCTGCAACAGTTTCTTCTTTCTGTTGTAGTGTTTACTGATGGTTCGGGACCACCAGATCGGCTTCCTTTTTTTGGTGGAGAGCATCTTAGTTCTATTTGGTATGGCAAGGTCCTTGCATTTGTGTACGCGCTCATACAGTGCATTGGTGTATAACTCGGCAGTCATGCAGCTATTTTCCATTGGCATGGGTGTCACGAAGTTAGCCACCTCTGTTTTTATGAGGCCAAAGTTGGCTTTAGAGAAGTTTTTCAGGGTGGTCACCTTAGTGGGGGTTGTAAGTGAGAGTGATTTCCATGGTAATCAGTTTGCGGTCGGATTTAACCAGGGAGAAATTGACTATAGGTGTGGAGCAACAGTCTCCCATGTTGGTGATAACCAGGTCAAGGATGTTGCTTCCCTTACTGGGGGTCTAGGGCATTGGATTTGATAAATTCTAGAAAGTATTGGGTGTGTGCATTGGTACTTGAATAATTTTCTCAGTTGATGGAAGGGTAGTTGAAATCACCTAGTATGAGAGTATTGGGTTGGACCTTGATAGATTCCAGGGTGCTTAGGAACTTGGAGTGAGAGTCTAGGGACATGTTTGGGGTTCTGTAGCAGTCTATGACTTGTATTGCCATCTTACCCAGTGTTAGTTTTACCTGAAGTATCTCGGATGCATTATGCTGGGTTATCAGTCTAGAGCTGTGTGTATCCTTTAAGAATATGGAGACACCACCACATTTGGAGCTTCCAGACGTATTCTAGGGCCGAAAGGTATGAAATGAGTTGTATCCTGGGAGCCCAGCGGTGCTTTCTGCATCTTTAAACCAGGTCTCTGTTACAGCACAGATGTCGAAATTCTACATTTTGAGGAGAACTTCAAGCAAGTGCATCTTGAGATTTAAATTTCTGGCACTGAGCAGCATGACCCTCAGATTGCATTTGTTTGTAGCTGCTACAGTGGAATTTTGATCTTTGGAACACTGCCTAAAAAAAAGCAGTATAGGGGTGGCAAGAGCCTAAGCCAGTACCCGGAATCCCAGGCTTGACAGATGTAGTCCATCTCTGACAAAGCATAGAGGTCTGTCGATCATGTTTGTCCCAGGCAGACAGATACTGGATCCCCTAAGAATGACACCAGAAACTTAGCCAATTGTTGAAGTCAATCATTTTCTTCTTGTACCATGGTATCATTATGGGTGATGGTAGAATACTGCTCAGGGCTAGGGTCATAACTGCCTGGGCCACATAATCTGAGAGTTCCATCACATCTCTTTTCATGTAGTCCAGGGAGGTATGTCTAAGGTCATTCACACCCACATGGACAATGACCGAGTCATATTTGTACTTGTTGTGCAGTGACCTTAGTGCATCTGCTATGTGGTGGATCCTTGCACCTCATAGACAACTGACTGTCACCTTCTCCTTGTTCAACCTAGTGAGTGGAGCATCAGTGTGCCTCACAACTGAGTCTCCTATGATTAGTACATTGGGCAAAGTATTTTGCCTTAAGGGCTTAGGTTGAGTGGCACACTGTGGCGGTGAGCTATGTGTTCTGGAGTTGGTGTTTAGTGTTGTGGTGGTCGAGTGCATTTCTGTCTTGGGGGTCTCTGTTGTTTGTGTAAATTTTTATTGAGAGCCTCCGTGAAGGTGGGTGTATGGTTAGTGTTTCTATGTGTGGGTTGTGATGGTTGGTGTTTTGGTGGGCTGTGTGTTCTATGTAGTGAGTTGCAGGTATTGACCTTCTCCTCTTGACCGGCTAGTCTGGTCTTGGTTGGAGCGTGCACTGCTTCCACTTTGGTGATACAAGTGCATCTCTCACATGTATGAGTGTTAGGAGGTAAGAGGAGAGGATTGTCTGTGTACATTAGACAGTTGCCACACTGTCTCAGAATGCCCAAGTGCATCACATTAGCAGGAGAAAGCACAACAAATTTCCCTACAATCAAACCAGGGTGGGTGGTCATAACTAATAAGTACTGGTGCTGTTACTGCATATGATAGCACCTAAGTGTGCTACAATAAATTCTATAAAAGCCTGTTAAAGTGCTAGCCAAATAAGCTTATTGAAGTTCAAGAAGTAAAAGAACAAGCACATTCTAAGGAAAAATTAATGAGCAGACTTTCTGGCACCGGTAATAGTTTACCTCAGCTGAGCGCTGCTGCGCAGTGTGCAAACTCAAACAAACACGGACTTTTAAACCAGAAAGTTGAAAGGGATGAAAAAACTGCCCAAACTGCCAATAAACTACAATTTCTGGACCAGAAGCCACTCCTCTTGTGGTAGATAGGCTACCTAATACTTACCACTCCCACTGATGAGCTAGAAAGCTTCCCTCCAACACAGAAAGGTTTCGGGGGCTCAGAAACTTACAAAACAGTCCTGGATACAGCAAATCTGTATCTGGACTAAACTAGTTACAGGAAAGGTGGGAAAACAAGCTTAGAATTTTTTTTTTTGCAGAAAAGCAGTTAAAACAGTAGCAAAAACACTTTAAATGCAGTACAAGCTAGTACACTTGAGTGTTTAGCAATATTAAGGCAAATACATTTTAAATAAATGCAGATAAATTAAAAACGACAAAAAACAAGTGCAGAGAGCAGTAAATTATGTAAAAATCAAAATGAAGGCACTTAAGAGTATCTCTTTCTCCTTCCTGTTGCTCTTGTAGTCTGCAGGACTCCAAAACTGGATCCACGGAGCTTAAACAAGTGCAAACCCATGCAAACACTGGCTTTTAAACCAGAAAGTTGAGAGTCTGAAAAACTGCCCAAACAGCCAATAAACTACAGGTTCTGGGCCAAAAAACATTCCTCTTGTGGTAGATAGGCTAGAAGTCTTCTCTCCAACACAGAAAGTTCTGGGGGGCTCAGAAACATACAAAACAGTCCTGGAAATAGCAAGTCTATATCTGGACTAGACTAGCTACAGGAAAGGCGAAAAACAAGCTTAGAACTTTTTTTTTTTTTTTTGCAGAAAAACAGTTAAAACAGTAGCAAAAACACTTTAAATGCAGTACAAGCTAGAACACTTGAGTGTGCAGCAGTATTAAAGAAAATACAGTTTATATACATTAAAAATGACAAAAAAACAAGTGCAGAGAGCAGTAAATTATGAAAAGGTCAGCAATACCATTTTTCATAGCAGGTACAGAGTACAAATATTTTTTGTACCATGACTGCTTTACTACCTATTCCTATATGACCAGCATCTCACCTAAACAACTGATCAAGGCTAAGAAACATGTTAAACTTTATAACAGGACATGCAAAGACTGACCAGTTTGACCTACATTTCCTGTATGTTCCTAGGACATTGCTAAGCCAACAAACATTAATCACTAAAACCCTACCTAAAAAAAAAAAAAAAAGCTATTCCTGTCCAAACTAACATTAGTAAGCAGAGTCTCCTCACCATAGTGGACATAAATATGCTCATGGACATCCTTGCAAAGGCTTTGAATACTTTGCTTCAACTAAAATTTAACAGTGCCATCATGGTCATCTAACAAAACTTGACATATGCTTCAACCCTCCTGCATTCTGCTTTCTCTTTCTCTCTCATGTATTTTTTTCACAAATGTGTGCCACTGGAAATATGCTACTACAATGAAGTGTATATGCGTGTGTGTACACACACACACACACACACACACACACACACACACACACACACACACACACACACACCTGTATAAAGTGTGTGTGTGTGTGTGTGTTCACCCTGACACTGACCAACATCATGTGCAGTTTTAATTTCTTTATCTAACCCATTAAATCACTGGATATGATTCAGTGCTTCCTATAAGGGGACAAAGCATCCATGGCAGAATGAATGACTAAAATGGCAAGGCAGAGAAACTGTTTTATTCAGGCCTTTTTCAGCAACAAACCAGTACACAGGCAAGAAGAATAGACATTTACATGAGACTTACTTAAAACAAGCAAGAGAATTTAAGTAAATGAGGCAATCTTTGGTGTAGAAACATTCTTCCAATATACAGCAAAGATGTTTCATGGATTATTATCTCAAAATTTTACTATTAAGTCAGCTTACAAATGGGGCTAAAAGCTAAAGCAAATCACATTAAACAAAATGTGTTGTAGTTTGGATCAGAAATCAAGAAAAAGGCTAGGGATTGTTCTTGATAATAGAGTACAACAATCAATTTATGTTCTGTCCTATGTGATGTTTTTGTTGTTAAAGACAGAAAAGTCAAATCTTCACTTTTCTCATCTTCAGGAAATCTATCATCTTCATTAACTTGCTAAAATATTTAGTTAGTGGGAATGCAGGCACACTGCTCAGTTCAATTACTTTTGGACTGGGAACTTTTTTTTTTTTTATTATTATTCTGGATTCCTCTGCTGGCTGAAATTGATACATTTCTAATTCTCTTTCTTGAATTCTAAATACAAATATAAATTTATCAGACATCCTTTTTATTATGTTTAGGTGTGCACATTTGTCTTTGTTTTATTATGTAACATTACAAGGTTTAAAATAAACTAGGACTACAGGCTGAGCACCATTAGCCATTTATAGCCTCAATCCTCAGTCTGAATTATCATTAGGCTAATGACTGAATATAATGTCACCCTTGGCGTGTATCTGACACATGTAACAATTGGAAATCTCAGACGTACCTTACAAAAAGGGTACAAGTCCTAAACAAAATATCTTACATGGATCAACTCAAAACCCTGTCACTATACTCCTTGTCCTACAGACTGCTAAGAGGTGATTTGTGTCTGACATACAAGGTATCCTCCGACCCATTACTGATGGATTTACTGCATGTCAGTGAGTCGAATGACATCAGAAATACTTAGTCTAGGGATCTAAACTTCTTCTGCAATCTCAACAAAATGGTTTGGAGGGACCAGTATATCTCACAATGGATACTGCTGCTATGGAACAGACTCCGCATCCACATAAAACAAAGTTAATCTCTGTCCATATTCAAGATCTACTAAGATATATGGATGTGAAACAGAAAATTTACCCCAGAACTGTCCCCTGTACTACTAATGGACAGAGGCAGCTCCTAAATGCTTTATTCCATGCATGGGTCCCCTCAATCTCTGTTATCATCCCAGGCAATATATAATTATTCTGATCATAGGATGGGAAAAGCCAATCTATAATCGAATGGGATAGCTTATTATGAGCAGGAAACTAGCTAGGCTTAAAATGGCCTACAAGGCAGCTAGCCAAGCACATGCCTATGAATCTGCCACAGTCATAGCATCTGAAGTGAGAAGTAGGGAATGAAACCAAGGACTACAGGAAGTAGTATGTTAACTGTTTATAGCCTTAATCCTTAGCATTACATTTCCAAACTACTTATCTCCCTATATGACCAAGTTAGCTATCTTTTCCTCAGTTTGTGCATTTGGCAGAAGTGGCTATAATTTTCTCAGTTTGGACATTTGCTTTCAAGGCTAGGTCCTGCACACAAACTAAATCCATGGTTGTCATAATTTTCAACATCCTAATAAGTATATATATTGGTTGGAATAAGTAGACCTATTCTGTATTAACAGGGTTATTCACTAATACGCTAAGGAAATGAAGATGTGCAGATAGTTGTGACAAATTCAACAAAAATGCAAAAATTGCTGAACTGACCTGCTCATTTGCTTGCTGTTTTTCATATGGTTGATATGGCAGACAATATACATACTTGATGGTATGACTCACTGAAAAAACAGAGTTATATTAAATCAGATGAATGATATACAGTGAAAAGAAGTGAAAGAAACAGGATATGGTTGATTAAGAGCAAGTAAAATAAAATAAAATTAGTCAACAGTAATTAAATTGATGTACTGCATTACAGCAATTACACATATGTGCTTAAGGGTTTCTTAGAAAACTAAGACAAATAGTTCCTTTAACTCTGCATTGTTTGATTATGTAGTAAGTGTCTGCAGTGGAAATAAGCAATTATGAGTAGTTGTTCAGTCCGGCACTTAGAAATCAATAGCAGATCACCGGTGTCAAAAGGGAACATTCATTCTGTAGAAACACTTTGTATAAGAACAAATTATATGGACTAGCTGTCACCATGGCAAATATCTTCCTCAGTAAAAGCACTTATTCTGGCGAATTGTAATGCAGTGCCTAGACTGAGAGCTCTTTTAAATGTGACATAAATTGTCACATTTTTTCTGATAGGGAGAGATGTGTGTGTACTCCTAGGTAATATATTTTCATGTAGTCAATGAAAAATGCAGCATTCTGAAAGAACATATTTTTTTATCCCTGGTATCTGCTTTTTATTAGCAAAGCTTGTTTTATACATATAAAATATATAGCAAAAGAACATCATTTTGAAGGCTATATAGAAATGAAAAATATTTTTATATTTCCAAAGTAATGCATTTTGTTTCTGTGGGACAGAAAAAGGTATGTAACCAGTCTATCTTGGATACACAATACTGCAACTGGTGATATCTACTGTGAGACTGAGAAAATGTCAAATACAAGTCCATGAATTCTGTTGCAGTATTACAGATCAGAGTGGACTGCAATTCTCATTTTATGCAGTACATGGTTCTTCTAATGGGGCAATAAATAATGTACATAGGTAATTATGCTGACAGTACCCAGAAAAGCTATTTGACATGAATGCTACTGAAACAAAACATGGCAACTCATATGCTAAGACTAGGCTGACAAAATGAGATTCATTTCTGAAGTGCTTTTCTATATCCACCAGACAGAGTGCACAGCCCACCTCTCATCCTGCAGGTTTGAGAACAAACCATATGTACCTTAATTATACAGCAGGCAACTTTTCTCCTTGACTCACTTTGAACAATATGCCAGAGATCCATTCCTACATGATCACTGTCTCATATTAGCCAATGGCCATCAAAATCTAGCAAACTTCCACTCAGCAACATAAATAATATAAAAAGAACAGCTCACAAAGTACAAGCTTCTGACTTCTCTTCATACTACAGACTGATTCGTTCATCCTCTTAATAGATATGTAATTCTCCATGATGTTCACCAAACTCCTTAAGGGATATATACTTGCCATTATGAAAATAAATACAATAAGAAAGTTGGCCATGATTAATTCAAAATATTTACTCTGGTTCAGGTATGAGACATTACTACTTGTGGAAGGTTGCTCATTAGAACACAGACATTTGTGATTCTCAAACATATGCAGAATATTACAGAGGTGACACACCTTATTATATAGTGAAAAGTATTCACTATTCTTATTCTTAGCAGTTTTTACATAGCCTTCAGGTTTTTTTTACTTGCAAATAGGCACATCTGTCCAAGTTAGAAACAAATGTAATGTCAAATTCAATAAACCCACTTTGGTGGAACCCTAATATAAACAGGATCTATAATAAATCACACAACAGTGTGTTCCACCATGTTACAAATGAACCAACTGACTAAAAACTAAAAATACTACAAAGAAATGGAATACCAAATATAATGTATTCATTCTTTACTATTATACCATGACCCCCCCCAAAACGTGCACGCTGATTGGCCAGCGTGCCCGTTGTAAATCGAGTTATACTAATGGAAAAAGGTCCAGTCGCCCGGACTTTTTTCCATTAGTATAACTCGTTTTTTTAAAACACTGTCTCGCTATGTTAAATGGGTTTAACATAGTGAGACAGCTTTAAAATAAGTAACAGAGATCTCTGTTGCTTATTTTAAAGCTGTCTCGCTATGTTAAACCCATTTAACATAGCGAGACAGTGTTTTGTTAACGGAGAAAGCAAAATCTCCGTTTCTTTTTTTTAGTGTTTCGCTATGTTAAATGAGTTTAACATAGTGAGACAGTTTTAAAATAAGCAACGGACATCTCCATTGCTTATTTTAAAACTGTCTCGCTATGTTAAACTCATTTAACATAGCGAAACAAAAAAAAAAAAGCAACGGAGATCTTGCTTTCTCCGTTGCTTTTGCCCACAGCTCTGATGTACTGCGCAGGCGTGCAGTACATCAGAACTGCTGCGGATGCCAGACATCTGCGGAAGGGCAGCAAACAGGCATTATACTATGCCATTATTTAAGAAAAGTAATAGTTTCTTTTCTTAAATAATGTCATGGTATAATAGCAATAAACCACTTCTGGGTGTGGGTAATGCCCATGGGTAAATTTAGCATTACCCACACCCAGGTGTGGGTTATTGCTATAATAATTACAGAACTTCTTCAGAACATACACATGTATATACAAATCAGTTTCAGTAACCTGAAACTCGCATGTCTTATTCAATTGACCAACTCTAAACAAATCCATTCATCTTTAACCCCTTTTTCCCAATTTACCTACTGCATGTGTTTGGAATGTGAGAGGAAACCCATGCAACCGCAGGGAGGACATGCAGACTCAACACAGAAGGCACGCCAGCCGAGAATCAAACTGGAGAACCTCTTGCTATGAGGCAACAACGCTAACCACTGTTAAATCCAATAATAAAAACATATATACAACTTTTAACAGTGGTTATTTTTTTCTGAAACTGACAATATTTGCCATGTAATTTTATACTTCTAAGAAATTGTCTAAATCTTCCCCTCTATTATATTTTTAAATGTAGAAAAATCTATATGATTTTGAAAGAAATAAATCTAATAATGTTAAATCTATTAAATGGTAACATCCATCAACATTATTTTTTTCTGCTTTCATATAACTATTGATAGAGTTTAAGCAGAAAAGTTTTTTTCAACATATTTTTCTTGTTCCTTCATGACACCACCATTTCAATAATTCACTCATATACCTGGATTTTTTTCATTTATTAAATCTTGACAACACTGATTTTTCTTTCACAATTAAACTAAACTACTTGGTTTCAATTTTATTATTTAACTCATTCCTACTATTTTGACTACATATTTCCCAAAAACTTCAAGAAAGCCTATTACAGCTAGATAAAAAGTATTCTTGCCTGGGAAACATTCATTTATTAGTGGAATATCATGCATGATAGAATGCAAGCTCAACTTCGAGTCTAATATCTACTAAAACATCAAACAAATTAGCTCTTTTAGAAGGGATCTAACTAGATCTCTTATTTAACATGCTAACTGGGTAATTTGTATGGGAAACAATGTGTAAATTAAAAAACAAACTGTCATCATCTTCCTCTGCTCCATCCCTCACTCTATTCCCTGTCCCTGTAGTTTAATAGAATTTTCTGTTAAACTTTTGTATAGATTTGACACAGGACTTAATTCCAGGGTCATATTAGAGCCTTGTGATATCTATTTCACCTAGAAGCCTTGACACTACTCTTTTTGAATGCCTGGGAAGTGTAGGGAAATCTTGAGCAGAGAACAGATGAGGGTCATTAGACTTACCTATCTACCTACTCTGACCTAGAGGGCATAGCCAACCTACTCGCAGTTAAATTTGGCTCAAACTTCACCTCCTTCTCCCTGCAACATTCCAAGATCACATACCTTTATCTATGCTACCCTCTCAGTTTCCCAAGAACAAATCCTCAAGGCACTTTGCCAAGGTAAATAACATCACTTCTGTGTTGGCCACATAACATATCAAAATGTATTTTGGCTAGCCTAAAACAAGACCTGTCAAACCCCTACAGAAATTATTCATTACCAGCCACCAAACAAATTATGGATGTATGGAGGACAGCAACCATAATCCCCCTGGACAAGGTTGGGGCATCAAATGACAACGAAACTTAAAGTCTTATGAGCCTCATCTGTAAGGCAATTGATGGATCATTTAGAAGTTAATAAACAAGGATATTGGTAATCTAAAACTCTTCAACTCAAGCCAATTCTGTTTTGTCAAGAGGAGATCTTGCCTTCTTAACCTGGTAGACTTCAAGAAGGTTACCAAAGCAGTGGGTAAGGGGAGATTAGTATATACCATATACCTTTTATGGCAGTTGAAGCAGAAGATTAAGCTGTGAGCTGTAGATCCTGTGGTGCATGGTTTGATTCCCACAGCCCTCATTTGTTTACTGTGTGATGTTGAGCAAGTCATTTAACCAGACATTGTTCCAGGGATGCCCGACTGTGGATCCAGTGAGCCTACCTTATTTATGATTAAAAATGGGTAATTATTATCGAGATCTCACAAAGGCATTGAATCCCATTCCAGACTAAATGTCAATGCCTATGGATCTCTGTGGATAATAAACTGGCATAAAAACAAAACCTACAAAATTAGGGTGGGCAGATCCATTTCCACCAAAAGACCTTTCACAAGCAATGTGTACCCCAGGGATCTGTCCTTGGGCCACTTCTCTTTGACATTTCCTTCTCAGGGGTCAAAGTCAATGTTAAGGGTTTATGACTGACCAAGTTCCTTGATGGTTCTAAACTAGAATCCATTATTAATGCTCCAGAGGATACCAAGATCCTCCAAGAGGGCTTTTCCCAAACAGCAACTGGTATCAATACCAAATATCTAAAACTAAATACCAAAAAATGCATAATAGTATCTTCCAGCAAAGCACAATGTTCTCTGTAACTATCACATTGATAAAACACCACTGAAAATTGTTCCAGAAATAAGGGATCTGGGAACTTAGACAGTGAACTGCCCATGTATCCACTGTGGTAAGAACATCTTTTTCATTGCTCAGCTTATTAGTAAAAGTATGGCATCCAGGTCCAGGGACATGATCATTCCAGTATATTAGGCATTTATTAGGCCAATCATTGAGTACACTTCCACCCTTGGTATGTACCTTTCCACACACTTGACACAAATTGAATGCCCATAGCACTACCTCAAGAAAATCAAGGACCTAAATCATATGAACTACACTAATCTCCTAAAAGCTTTGTCCATATTCTTGGTATCGTAGACTGCTGAGTGGTGATCTCTTCCTCACAGAGCTTCAATAGATACTATCCTCTTAGACTTGCTGCACATCTGCAAGTCCAGTGGTGGCATAAATACACACTGAAAAGATCTCAATTTCATTTGCAGCTTAAGTAGAACATATCGGAGAGACAGGCATGCATCACACGGAGTATTACTTGATTGGAATCATTCTCTTCTCCACATAAAACAAAGTTCTTCTTTTACTCTACACATAAAACGACTTTCTTCTTTTACTCTATTCAAGGAGTCTGGACAATACAATTTTTTACCTTCATTTTTGGTTGGCATTGGTAGTGATTTACCTGCATTCCATGCATTATTGTTTCTAATGACCTTTTAAGGGGTATAACAAGTCACATTTCAGGCTGACCAGTAGACCAACTGGTATGTTATATGCTCCCATTGTAGTGTTCTTGGCCATGGATAGTGCCTTAAGGACTTGTTGGGAAATTTGAGGGGGGTGTATATGCAGGATATGCTATCTAGGATTATAGGAGGGGGTGGGGGTTTGAAGTCTGAACTAAATGTGTCTGCTAGTATATTGGCTATGCTCTCTGGGACTGAGTAAGTGATATTCTTTACTCAGTGTTCTGAGCAGTGCTGGGCATTGTTTCTGAGATTTCTCACAAACAATGCTTTATGGATATCCTTCACCTGGGTGGGCATGTTTGCCTCATATCTGGATTTGATCAGAATCTGGAGTTCCTTATTTAGTTTAGCAAGATCATTAATAGCATCTGTGATGTCCCTGCTCTGGGCCAGCAATGAAGTAGCCTCAATCCTCACCATGGACACCAGTGAGGGACATTCACTCAAAACAAAAATAGATAAACACATTTCCAGATACACCTCTCTCCACCAAGTACAATTTCCCTCAAGAACACACTCCTGTCCTGGGGCTGGGTTTACCTCTGTCTCACCAAGCCCCAAATAAGAATCCACAATGACCACAGCTGTAGAGCTCAGTCCTCAGCCAAGTGTTCCAACCCAAGTCCTTCACCAACCTCTCTCTGAAACCAGTGTTCTGTGTCCCTGTCCCAAGTAGCTAACACACACAAACACACACACACACAGGAACGGGTGGCACAGATTTACCAGCCTTCCCCCCCTCTGCACAGACTATAAGGTAGATATTGCCATCAGAACACTCCAAAGACAGCTACTCTAAGGCTCTTATAAAGGTACCAAATTATAGTGAGTAAATTTAATACTAATACAAATGGTAGTGTTTGACCAATGCAGCAAGGTTTTCAGGAGTGTCCACAGTATCACCAAATTAGTATAAGTACTCTGAAAGGATAAAATTATTTTCTAAAAGGCCAGCCACAATGAAAGGTTTATATATATTTAATAATAAAAGAACATGAAAATACTAAATATCTATTTGCACTAAACGCCAGCGTTTCAGTCACAGGAAATATTAAATATAACAAAGATAGATATATTCGAAAAGGTGTACAATACGATATTGTAAAAACCTCGGTGGCACCAATAAGCATTGAAAGTCACCAGCGACCACAAAGTATAATAAAAATCCATTTAATATATCCACATAATGCCACAGGAATCAAACTTGGACAACTAACAGATGTACAGTACTATCAGAACACAACGACAACTAAGATAAACGATAGGCTGCACAAAAACAAAGGATAATCCCTTGAAAATAGTAGACAAAACGCCAAATAGATCCAACAGTTGAGCGCTTTCAACCAGCGTATCTGGTCTTCATCAGAACTGTTGAAAATTAGCTAGAATCAGTTTAAATAAATTCTTTGGCACCAAAACATAGTATCCAGTCTTAAAGGGATATTATTACATCTTAAAATACATATAAATAAAAACGTTTTCAATATAAACAAAATTTAGCTTCAATCACCTATGTAATTCACTAAGTGTACTATATGTGATTTCCCTATACATAATATACCTAAGTTGTATTAAAAAATAAAAGTTAATGCATCGCTGATACTACAAAATCTTTAAAACCTTTAAGTGTCACAACATATTCTAATACATTTTGTTACTCAGTAACCATATATAATTCAATATAATCAATTCATATGTATCGTGTTTTGTCATTTGAATCCTTAAACCTATTAATAACTTATTCGTACGTGAAATTTCATAAATATATAAAGTATGTCAAGTTGTTTATATGCTTTTCAACTACGTTATTTCTTAGCATATAATTACGTTATAAAATGAAACATTATTGTAACGTATACTACGATGGAAACTACTTAACGTACTAAATAATATAATATTACCCATTCAAATATACATTTGTTTTTTACCAAGTTACCTGTTGTATGTTTATGAATCAGCTGTTAATAAAAATGAATAGAGGTTATGACAAATGTGCGATAAATACTATTATATAATTAAAATATGATTTATTAAGTCATGAAACTAATTGTGTAATTATGTTGGTTCCCTTGTATCAAAATATGAATAATTTGTTTAATAAATAAGGAGTGGATGTTTAAAAATATAATGAAGTATAAATTTAACTATACTATATAAAAAATTAATAAATAATAAAAGTTATTAATAAAAAGATATTATTAAAATTTATTCTAATGAGTCAAATTACTCTGCAAAAAAATAGCTTTTTCTTTTGCTCAAGTAATTCGGTTATTAACATATGTTTAATAGATGTGTGTACATGAATATATAGTTAAAAAATTGAGAAAGGCTAAGTATACAATATTAATTTATAATTCATAAAAATTCATAAAAATTCATAAAAATGTAACAATTTATTCCCTTAAAGTTAAATTAGCCAGATAAATAAGATTTCTTAATAATTACTATACTATATATTTTGATTCATGTTGGCTACTTGTTCACGATATAAACATAAATATATAAAGTATATGTCCCACATGTCAAAATAATAATGATTTTGTTGATATGAACTCATTTAACCCCGGTGGACTAGTGGCATCAAGATATAATTGCCACCAGGTTTCACAAAAAGCCAACAAGCCTTTAAGATCACCACCCCTTGGGTCATTATATATAACTTCTAAAATTATGAATTTAAAAGTGTGTTTCTCTCCATATGAATCAACATGCCTAAACAAGGTGTTAGTTCTGTCCCTGGTCCTAATACAATATATGTGATTGTAAATACATTTTTTCAAGCATCGCTCAGTTCTACCAACATAGAAAGCCATGCAGACTACACACTTGGCCAAATAGACCACGTGTTTTGTATTGCAGTTACCATCCTTATTAATAATTAGGCTCTTATGCCCATTTTGTAATATAATTTTATCTTCCGTTGACATGTAACTGCACTGATTGCAAGAACCACATTTCCTACTTCTAAATCTACTAAATTTTCTAACTTTATGTTGTTCAAACAATTTCTTTAAGTTATTGCCCATTCTATGAACAAATCTCGGTTTGGTTCCTAATATTTTAACCAACACTGGTTCACTACTAATCAAGTACCAAAACTTGCAAATAATCTGCTTTATCCAATCCGCCCCCAAATTGTAAGTTACAATACATGCTCTTTGGAAATTAGAATTGACACCTTCTAATATCAAATTAGAATCTCTTTCAATTGGATAATTGTGTGTTTCACCAGAACCTAGTAAGGGTTTGTATTTCATACCCCATTTGCCAATAATATAAGACTGAACATCATCCATCATCTCTGAGGGGTAACCTCTTTGTTCAAAGAGTTTTTTGATATAGTCCAGTTCAATTAACAATTGGTCATAGTCAGATACCATTCTAGCTGCTCGAATGCATTGACCCTTGAAGACATTATGTTTCACTTTAGGGGGGTGACAACTAGTGTAATCTAGATAATTGTTGGAAAAAGTTGTTTTCCTGTAAATATTAGAAGACACTTTTCCTGCATCATGTACTATATATGTGTCTAAGTACGGCAATCCTTTAGAATCATATGAATGCGTGAATTTCAAATATTCACTACTATTATTTAAGTAATCCATAAATTCCAACAATTCAACCTCATCCCCCTGCCATAAAATATATATGTCATCCAAGAATCTAGAATAGTATGTAACATTCTTAAAATATTTACTCTTAAATAACGTACTATCTTCCCAATTCAACATAACCAGATTGGCGTAGATGGGGGCACAAGCTGCCCCCATTGCTACGCCTCTGGTTTGTCTGAACAGCTCACCTTCAAAATATATGAAATTATTATCCAAGACTATGGACATCATTTCAGATATCAAGCAAATAGTGTCCCAATCTAGATCTGTATGTCTCATCAAGCTGTTTGTAAATGCTTCCAACCCTTCCACTTTGGGGATGCATGAAAAAAGGTCAATCACATCTATTGTGACAATATACAGGGAGTGACCACTCATTATTTCATTTACTGGATATCTGGAGAGAAAACACCACGAATCTTTCACCAAATGATGAATTATAGTATAAATATTTTTTAATTTAATATCTATAAATTTACCCATTCGAAAAGTTTTAGAAAAACTACCAGATACGATAGGCCTCAAGGGGGGGGGGGGGTCGTGTGAATCTTTATGTGTTTTAGGTATGCCTACCAATGTGGCCACCTTAGGATGTGTAACTTTTATAAATTTGTATATTTCATCAGATATTCTTCCTTCTAATAAATACTCTTCAAAGTACGAATCAATTCGTTGATAGGCTATGTTTAATTCATTTTTAGAAATGGTTTCGTAGTTACCTGTTGAATACAATATATCATAAATTTTCTGAATATAGATCATATTATCATAAATAGCAATGCCCCCTCCTTTGTCTGGTTTCATTATACGAATAGTAGGATCCTCTCTTAATGCATGCAATAATATTGATTCTTCTTGTGTCAAATTCTCAATATTCGTTGCTCTTTTCAAATTCTTATATTCACAATATATTTCCTTTGTTACCACCTTATCAAACGTGTCAATAATCGGATGATTGATGGGTGTAAAATTACTTTTAACAGTAAGAGAAGATCCTACATGTTCATCTCCACAGGGGTTATTTATGATTTTCTTATCTTTAAAGAAAACATCTAAATTGATTTTTCTGATGTATTTCTTAAAATCAATCAAGACCTCTGCTAATTGAAATTTAGGATTAGGTATATACTTCATGCCTTTCTCAAATAAATCAAAATGTACTTTATCTATGCTAATATTAGAATAGTTAAAAATGTTAAAATTACGATAGGAATGGATATTCCCATTAATACTAATTCCTTGGTTAACAGAATTAGTCAAATGAGTAATGTTACCTCCTACCATGTGTATGGGAGTGATAGCCGTATTTATATCAACGTTAGTATCATCGATTTATATAGATTGTATGTGTTCCTGACCCAATTTCGCCTCGGGTATGTTTTCTGATAAGTATCCTGGTATGGTGGATGTTTGTTCTTTGGATACCTCTGAAAATCCTGTATCTCAGGGTATTTTCTTACATCCTCATGTTCATTATATTCTCCCCCTTCATACTCATCCTGATATCTATTAAAATTTCCTTTGTTGTTATATTTGACATCAGACGAGGGACGTTGCTTAGGCCAAATATAGGCCATTTGTTTCTGATACTGCTCTCTGTCCCTCATCAATTTATTATTTTTCCATTGACAATGTTAAAGCCCATTTTTCAGCTTCTACATATTGTTTATTATACAATTTCTCCCAATCTTTAAATAATAAATCATTAACTATACTGGTATTTAATTTATCCACCTCCTGAATTAATAAACATAATCTTTCATAATAAAACTTCATTAGTAGTCTAATATAGTTAAATCCACATTCATCAAATAATGTATTAAATTCACCTCTACCCACATCCGTCAACTCAATTCCCAAGGGTAATTTAAAAAACCTTAACCCTTTGGGGACTATCTTAGCTTTTAAACATTTTTGCAAATACATATTGTCCGCCTTTAAACCATTAATGCTCTTCAATTTCTTTCCCAACAAATAAATTGTTGACTTCAAACTACCATTCTCAGTTCTTTTTCCTTCTTGTATGTGAACTGTTTTGTTTGAACTGTCATCTTTATCAATTGCAAAATCAAAAGTTAAAAATTGGTTAAGTAAACTGTGACTACCTTTCCCCTTGTTCAAAGGGTCAGAAAATAATGTAGGTTGGGAACGTTGAGTAAAACCCTTGCCCATATGTTTATTAGTCATTTCAGTTACAGCTGAATAAGTCCTAGTAGGTATCACCCGTTTGGGTTTGGTACCTATCCTTTTAGCTTCCATGTCCATGTCATACAACGAAAAGTCAAAAGTAAAATCTGAAATGTTAATGTTACTACTAGATAAAGGTGTAGTAATGTCTAGCCCCTGTTTTCTGCTGTTTTGTCGTGATCTTTGTCTATTAGGTATCTCGGGGCTGACATTTGAATGTTCACCCTCGCTATCCCCACCATGGACTTCACTGTGATAAAAACCATTAGTCGGATTGGAGGCAGTCAGCACCTTCAAGGAAGTGTTCAAATTAGTGCCAACAATACCTCTAATATTTTGATTAGAACTGGTAGAAGAACTAATACCTGGAGGTTGAAGTCTAGTACCATTGACGAATTGCTTAGCAGTCTGAGTATTAGCATGCACGTCCGCCGATAACAATCTGCATACTAACGCTGTAAGATGTAATACTTCTCCCTTAAGAGAATGGATGTCAGCATGAATACTATCTAGGTCTGTGGCCCCAGAGTGTACGCTGACTGTATCAGTTCCTGGCGCTGGATATCCTGTTCCCATTGGATTGCTGGTAACCTCGCCGGTGTTGTCCGAAGTGGAGTTCGACATCTGAAAAGGTGTTAGTACAATAAGATATTGTAAAAACCTTGGTGGCACCAATAAGCGTTGAAAGTCACCAGCGACCACAAAGTATAATAAAAATCCGTTTAATATATCCACATAACGCCACAGGAATCAAACTTGGACAACTAACAGATGTACAGTACTATCAGAACACAACGGCAACTAAGATAAACGATAGGCTGCACAAAAACAAAGGATAATCCCTTGAAAATAGTAGACAAAATGCCAAATAGCTCCAACAGTTGAGCGCTTTCAACCAGCGTATCTGGTCTTCATCAGAACTGTTGAAAATTAGCTAGAATCAGTTTAAATAAATTCTTTGGCGCCAAAACATAGTATCCAGTCTTAAAGGGATATTATTACATCTTAAAATACATATAAATAAAAACGTGACTTTCAACGCTTATTGGTGCCACCGAGGTTTTTACAAAGATAGATATATTCACACAGATACAGAAAAACAGTACTTAACTAATCTCACTATATTTAACTGACTAATTTAAAGAATTACTATTCCCCGGTTACTTAGTAAAGAAAGAAAAGATGATGTGGGTGAGTGGTCCTTCTATGTCAAGTTTCACAAAGACTGCCGTGAGACTTCTGTTTCATCTAGTATTAAAACATCATTTCCTTGCTGGATTACAAAATAACATCACACACATCTGGTCACTTGACTTCTGGCTCCCACGCTACTGCCTTTACTAGAAACTGAACCAGAATCTAGAATATATGTGCCATAATATACACACATAGAGCTTTGCTAAATGTGTTATAGCATCTGGAACTATAAAACCATTTCAAAAACTTCTACCCTTCCATGGTAGCAATTAGTTCACCCCCAAGGACAATACAGTAGGATTCCTAGTCTTTGTTTTCATAGACATTTTATCTCTGGCTGCAATCAGAACTGTAAGATAAATTAGTTATGGTCCAAACAATGTAATTCAATTTCAGACCATTTTTCAAAGTTAGCTGGACTGAGATTAACCCCTTCTTTTCCATTATCCTCTGTTACAATATATTCATGTTAACAGTTACAATACAGTCTGACATACAGATAAACACATTTCAAGATACACCTCTCTTCACCAAGTACAATTTCCCTCAAGAACACACTCCTGTCCTATTTTTAACGCAAGCAGCTTTACAAATATATTTTCAACCCAAACATCCATGCAAATCAGTTTGATATACAAATTACACTTTTCTTTGAAAAACTGCAGCTAGCTATGCTGGCGTATGCTACATATCCACTGCCCTACTTTCTCTAGCATAGCTGGCACTGCTGCACATTGTGACAGCCTCTTAGCAGTACAATTTATTTTTGTGTGCAATGAGTTCTTTTCTTTGATTACAGAACCTGTTTATATTAGGGTTCCATGACAGATGTCTATTTTTAAATTTGTTATTGTATTTACTTCTGAGGGCTCAGATGCATCTATGCAGCTATTTAAAAGTGCATAGAATTTATTGTAAAGAATTCCACATAAACAGTAGGGTCATCAAGTTAGAAGGGGGTTTTGAATTTAGCCAGGTCATCACTGAATTTTAGTAGATTAGCCTTGGCATAATCTCTGAATACTGAGGCATTTGCAGATACTTCTGGCTTTAGTCTTAAGGTGAGTGTGATTGATTTGTGATCCAATTTAATCAGTGAGGAAGTTACCTTTGGTGGGGAGCAAAGCATCCTCATATTAGTAATGACCAAGTACAGGAATTATATCACTCCTGGTTGGGGTGCAAACTAACTGGTCCAGAGAATTTGCATTGATCAAGTCTATTCATTTATGGGCATACATGTTTCAGGATACATAAGTCTCCCGGGTAATGGAGGGATAGTTGAAGTGTCCTAGGTGAATAGTGTTTGGCTTAATGCAGAGAAACTTTATACTGGTTAGGAAGGGAGTATGGGCTGAGGGGACAGAGGGGTCGTGTATTTAACTAAAATGTGATAATGGGTTTTAATAGTATGTTTGATGTGGAAGTGTTGCAGGTCATTATCTTGTATACGGAGTCTAAATGGTTATTTTATTTTTCATCAAAGTATATGAACCACCAATATTAGTGCCTTCATCCAGTGCGGTCGGCCTGAACAATATGATGCGCATTTCACCCCTGCATTAAAAATGAAGTGCTGTCATTGGTCTTGAAATAAGTCTCAATGCACATATCAATATCTTTCATCATAAGGAGTGCTAGTAGGGAGTTTTCTTTTTTGCCAAGTCTCCTATTGCTGAGCAGCAATACATTTATTTTATCCAAATTCTAATTTTGTTGCTTAAAAAGATACTGTGGTGTGGAAAAACTTTTAGTCAATATCAGAAAGCCTTTGGGGGGAATGAATTCAGACCATTGCTGTTAAGACCGTTTGCCATCTCCTCCTAAGCCGATTCATATTGTACCTCCTTTGAATGACACAGGGAGCTAAGCCAATTGTTAAAATCAAAAATCTTTTTTTTTTTTCGTATTGCGGCATCATTCTTTGCAATAGTAAAATGCTGCTCAAGGCTAGGTTGATAGCTACCTCAGACACAGTCAGAGAGCTCCATTATCAACATTTTCATACAGTCCAGGGAGGTGCATCTCAAGCCATTTACACCCACGTGCACTACGACTGTATATTATGTACATGTTGAGAGGTAGGTTTGATCCAGACCTCACTGCTCTTTATCAATTCAGTTAAATTTAGCAGTGGCATTCAGAAATCAGTTTAACAGAGAATTATGATTGGGTTGCCAATCATAGCCAAGTTGTTAATGCATTCAAGAAATGGATTCAACATATTCACCCCGAGAGAGAAGATTCAGAATAAAACCGGATGTAAATTTCTACACTCCATTTCAAGAAGGAATTAACAAGTGGTCATCGGTAGAGATGTGACCATATTTCTTTGTATTACATGCGTTTTATCTATGCCAATCCATTACTAGATTAAATAAAACTGTAACCCAAAGTGCATGATTATTTTAAAGAGCTGTGAGACACTTTCTGCTGCCATGCAAACAGTGACTAGAAGCAAACAGCAACTTTTATGATGCAATAGCTTTAAAAGCAGTTAGATTTCTTTGCTGTACCAGTGCCGGGTATTTTAAAATCTCTCTAAACGCAGGTGCGACTATCTCGGCAGGACAGTGAAGTGAAAACATTCATTGAGTCACATTAAGGATGATTTAATTATTGTGGGAAGAATAGTCTAATTAATCTTCCAATTGGTTAGAATGGAAATTAGGGTATTTAAATAGTGATTGTTGTAAGGTATGGATATCTGATGAAATCCTTTTGCATGAGATGAAAACGCACTGATACAGATAAGTGTTAATAAAGTACATTTTTTTGTCAGTCACGCAGCCTTTGGATTTTTAAAACATTTTCTTTACTCTGGTGCCCTATTGTTTTTGTTTTTCTGGTACATTTATTCATGGGTGCTGTTTCCTTCTTGTTTAGGAGAGTGAAATGTCTTAACAGTTTTCAAAGTTGCCTGTAGTTTTCTAATTCAGCTCTGCAATTTTGCTAGCTAAATGTCAGGAATGGCCTGGTCAATAACATGATTCATTCATATGAACATTGCTATAAGAAAAGCTTGTTATAGCACTATTTAGACAGAAAAACTTCACTAAATTTTGGAGAAAAATCACGTGTTACACTTAGAAAGTCCTCTACCAGTAGGCTATCAGACTAAGCTTCTGTAATAGTAGTTACTGTAGAAATATGCATCCTCAACATACAAAAATAGCATGCAGCTGTATGGTGGCTTTTTACTGCAGTTACCTGACAGTGGGAGTTGTGATGCTGGGACATTAAAACCCTGATTCAAAGGGCTGTTCATCATGAATCAACAGAGTTACCATATGTGCTTTTAATATTTTGGAAACGAGAAGAAACTTCCATCAATACAAAGAAAAAAGTTGTTATACCAGTTTCCTCAATCTCAAGATGCACTCTCTCGAAGCTCTCCTCAAAATGGAGAATGTTGACATCTGTGCTGTAATGGGGATCTGGTTTAAAGAGGCAGAAAGCACCCCTGCGTTCCTAGGCTACAACTCATCCCATAACCTTCGGCCCCAGAATACAGCCAGAAGCTCCAAAGGCAGTGGTGTCTCCATATTCTTAAAGTATATGCACACCTCTAGACTGGTAACCGAGCATAATGCATCAGAGATGCTTCAGGTACAGCTAACACTGGGTACGACGGCGATACAAGCCATAGCCTGCTACAGAACCCCAAACATGTCCCCAAACTCTCACTTCAAACTTCCTAATCACCCTGGAATCTATTAAGGTCCAACCCAATACTCTAATTACTGGGTGACTTCAACTACCCTTCCATCAACTGGGAAAACTATTCAAGTACCAATGTACAGGCCCAATGCTTTCTGGAATTTATTTCAATGCCCTGGACCAGCTCATTCTGATCCCCAGTAGGGGAAGCAACATCCTCGATCTGGTTATCACCAACATGGGAGATGTTGCTCCACACCTATAGTCAATTCTTCTCTGGTTAAATCTGACCAAAAACTGATCACCATGGAAATCTCCACCTTGCCTACACCCCCCCTCTAAGGTGACCACCCTGAAAAACTTCTTTAAAGTCAACTTTGGACTCCTAAAAACAGAGGTGGCTAACTTCTCAGCACCCAAGCCAATGGAAAATAGCTGCATGACTGCTGAATCATACACCAATACACTGTATGAGCCACTACACAAATGCATGGACCTTGCCATACCAAATAGAACTAAGACACTCTCCTCCAAAAAAAAGTAAATCAATCTGGTGGTCCTCAGCCATCAATAAACTGTACAACAGAAGGAAGAAACTTTTGCAGATAAAAAAATGAAGCCACAAGACTGGAAAATCTCCCTTATGAGTCTCAACAAAAAGCTGAGATCCCTCATCAAATCCTTTAAAGCCAGCTATGAAGGCAGAATTGCGACTAACACCCAAAACAACCACAAAGCTTTCTACAGCTGTATCAAAAACCTCAAAGGCAATACCCAGATTTGCTCTGAGATATTCCACAATGGCACCTCCTATACTGAGGCAACAGATATAGCAAACATACTGGCCGACAGATTCAGTGCCAACTTTACCCCTCACCCCCCAAGAGCCCCCTCACAACACTAGAAGAAAGCCTGCTACCCACCATTTCTGCAGAACAGGTAAAAGTTGCATTGTCCAAAGCCAAGAATACAGCATCCATGGGACCTGATAATATCCCTGGCTGTATCCTACATGAGCTACAAAACAAACTGGCACCACATATGTGTGCCCTGTTCAATCACAGCCTTACCTCAGGCTATGTCCCTAATGAATGGTGCACTTTTATAGTCATCCCACTCCACAAAGGGGGAGCACCTACAGACCACAGGGACTATCATCCCATTAGCCTGATGAGTCTGGTATGCAAAGCTATGGACAGCATCATCATGGATCTGCTTAACAAAGATATAGGCAATCTCCAAACTTTTGACCCCACACAGTTTGGCTTTGCCCAGGGGAGATCCTGTCTGCTGAACCTGGTTGACTTCTTCGAGGCAGTCGCCAAGGCTGTGGACGAGGATAAGGCAGTGCATACAGCCTACCTTGACCTGGCCAAGGCCTTTGATACCATTTCCCACTCAGGTATCATTGATAAACTCACCAAACTAGGCATCAATCCTTACATCACTAGGTGGGTTGCAAATTGGCTCACAGACAGGACCCACAGAGTGAAAGTTGTGGATTCCAAGTCAGAGTGTTGATCAGTCAAGAGTAGAGTCCCACAGGGCTCGGTCCTGGACCGTCACCTGTTTGGCATCTACTTCTCAGAAATCCAGGCCAACACAGAACGACTCTGGCTGACCAAGTTAGCTGATGACTGCAAGCTAGGAATCATTATCAACTCCCCAAGTGATGCAGACATCCTATAAAAGGGTCTCTCTGAGACCAGTGACTAGTGTTGGAACTATGGCCTAAAGCTTAATGCCAAAAAAATGTGTTATCATCCCTTTTGGAAAAAAATCAGTTCCCACGAATTACCACATTGATGGGAGCCCACTGAACGCTGAAGGGGCCATAAGAGATCTGGGCACCCAGGTCGACAGCCACCTCAACTTCGACCACCACATTACCACTGTCATCAGATAGTCCTTCTATGTGGCACATCTTATAAGCAAAGTTATCGCAACCAGGAAGAAAGAGGTCATCATCCCTCATTAGACCAATCATCGAATATAATGCCTCATTTGGCATGTACATGACCAGACACCTACAACAGCTGGAGAGGCCACAAAAGTACCTCACAAAAAGCATCCTAGGCCTTAAACACATGTCCTACATGGACAGACTCAAGAAACTTCAGTTGTTCTCAGTCTCTTATTGTCTACTTAGAGCTGATACCTGCTTGTCTTACAAAGCCATGTTCAACACAGCCCTACTTGAAATGCTACACCTAAAGAAATCCCAATCCCCCCACACCACACACTCCAGAGATCACAACCTCATTACCACAATTAACAGAACATGCCAGAGCAACAGGTTCATCTCCAAAAGACTCCCCATACTCTGGAATAAGCTTCCCATTCATGTCAAGCAGAACACCTTGCTGGCCCTCTTTAAGAGAGATCTTGACAAGTGGATGGGTAACAAAATTTCACTCCGGGGATCATTCCAGTTGCCCTACTGGATATGGGCACTGTGAACTAACATCGGGTGGCATGGTGCCTGAGAAGTGTTTTTGGGGCTAGGCTTGTAAAGGCTCCAGGGCCATTAGCCTAGTGCACACTTATGAACCTATGCCTCTGAATTATCTCTAATATTGAAATATAGACATAACCAAACTTAGCCGAAATTCTGGAAAAAAAAAACAAGAAAAATATTACTATTTTTTGTTCAGTAATGCTGTCAGAGAAAGGCTAAACCTACAATGAGTGGTTATTGGCTCTTTGCAGGCTTCATCTTATGTAATAGATAACTGTATCTAGATGATAGTTTTGGTAATAAGGTAATCAGGGTTTTGGCTGGCTGACTGAATAGTATTCTATCTGACATAACATTCATGAATTATCCTACGGCAAACTTGAGAATATAAATAGTGTGAGAGGGCACACGCTTATAAATGCACAGAGTGGGTAGAGACAAAGGCATGACAATCTTTATTTACATCTGGTGAGTGCTTTCATTTCTAGAACCCAGAGACTTCTTAAGACAACTCAATATACAGACAATATAGCTGATGAAGCTTGGTGTCGGAATTATCAACCAACAACATTCTGCTGCAGATATTTGTTTACAAAGTAAATGGTAATAATTGGCAAAAAGAGTTTTATTCCCATATTAAAATATGGACTTATCTTGTTAGTAATAACCTCTCAACAATGCTTGTATGATCTGTGAATATAGCATGATAAAATGTTGCTTTATGTTCTCTGTTTCAAGATCCAAGTTCACTGGTATCTCACTTAAGCTGGCTACCTCTGAATGAAAAGCTTTTTTTATTCTGCAGTTTACTGGTTTCTTGAGTTCTGTGCAATACCATTCATTATCCACAAGAATAATTACTTTTAGTTCATTATAATCTGAAATTACATGCAGCTCTGGATGCATATTATCGTTTCACCAGTAATAGCAAACTTTGGGGAGAGACACCAAATGTATGGGACCTTCTCCGAACACATGTATGGAATGCAGTCAGTTTCTCAGGATTCAGATTAAAAACCTGGTAGCTCTGAATTGAAAAAACACATGCAACTGCATAAGACCATTGTCATTAACATGGCAGTGTTTAGCTGAAAGTAATCAACAGCTCTATCAAATACACTAAACTGTTAGTCTGTATGTGTGGTGGAAAGGGAAAGGGTCCTTACTGTGACTCAGGTGGTCAGTATTTGATAAGTCGTCCTGACATTGAGAGATTCAGACAAGGAGAGGGAAGAGTGAAGGGGTCTGGCCCACTCATCTCTACCAGGGATGGGTGCTTTGGCAGGTGTGTATGGTAAATAAAATTACAAACCATTCCTAATGGCTGTCTAAATGATTGTCTCTCCAAGTCAACCCTCCCCTTGTTGATGGGGAATGGATAGTCAAATTGACTGGGAGGGGGATGTAGATTGACAAACAATGAAAGCAAAATGAATAAATTGTTAAACTGTTGGAAATATTTCATATTTTCTGAAATCACAGACCTTCTGCTTTACTGGCCTAGTTTTTAAGTTATTCACTGGTTGTTTGCTAATCCTGCACACTTGACTCTACTACATGAGTTTGCAGCAAGCTGTAGACCCATATTGTACTCTACAGTTTTTAATTTATCTTTTATTTTGTTGCACCCGTTATCTTCCTTTATCACCCTCTCCAATACTAACAAAATTTGTAAACGTCCTCCACCGATCTCTAAATAAACAGAGCACCTCTGCCAGTCATTTGATTCAATGTCTTAACATTTGTGGCTCACAGTAACTTTCACTTGTAGTTAACCCTATAACACAGCTGATAGGAATAATTTCTGCCATCATTAACTTCTTTAACCTCATGGCAAGGTGTCTTGCTGTTTACTAACCTCATGGCAAGGTGTCTTGCTGTTTACTAACCTCATGGCAAGGTGTCTTGCTGTTTACTAACCTCATGGCAAGGTGTCTTGCTGTTTACTGCATAGCTATACTAACCCCTTTGCTTCCAGCTACGTAAAGAGCACAAATCCAAGATGCATTCCATTCATAAGTAGGGACATTCATGAGGCATTTTCTAATAATGCTTACCCTTTATTGTAGCTGGTGCTTAATATAAACTCTCTTTTTAGGGTATTGCGTAATGAATGTCTTTGTGTTTATTCATTCTGTGCAATCTATATTACTCATTTACGGCAAATCTTTCTCATCACAGTTGTACTGATGAATTTCACATCAGTTTTTACTAAATCATAGGCCCTTAATATGTTTTTTTTCTTTCTTTGTGTTCATTTGAATTTGATTACTGGGATAAAGGACTGATTCATAAGGGAATTTTCCAGGCATAGCCCAGACTCATAAGAGCAGCAGATTTCATACATTCAGA
Organism: Protopterus annectens; assembly: GCF_019279795.1. Classification (NCBI taxonomy): domain Eukaryota; kingdom Metazoa; phylum Chordata; order Ceratodontiformes; family Protopteridae; genus Protopterus; species Protopterus annectens. Next base: position 275,636,980 of record NC_056750.1, read on the forward strand.
CTGTATACAAATATTTCAACAAGTAAAAATATTCCAATTAAAAGGGGTCAGTGTCTAAGTGTGAAAAGCTAACATAGTAAAGAGGTGTTACCTTACAGATGAGGTTTGGTAACAAACCAATTTGCCCTGGAACATCTTCAGAGCGCTGTTAGTTAAATATATTAGTAGGAGTAAAGTGAGTTGGGGGAGGTAAGGGTTAAATAGGGAAGGATGATTGGGAGGAAATGAGGTATGGTCAGGGAGGGGCTTAAGGGATGTATGTAAGTGAAACTGGGTAAGGAATCACATTTTGGCATGAACTTGCTAAGGCAACGCCCATGATGAATTGTAGGTATAAGAGGAGGAAAGGTAAGCCTCAAGGTATTGGTTGGTGGCAGATGGTCTGTGGTATGTATTATTTATTCTCTCTCTCTCTTTAGGGACCGTGAAGTCCCAGGCTGGGGGGTGGGGGGGTTAGAGATCAGTAGCTTTGATCCCTGGTGTTTTGGGCAGGTAGTCACCAAGTTTTGAAGAGGATAGGTGGTTGGTGTAGTCACTTTGTTGGCTGTTCTTGGGGGAGAAGAAAAAAAATATGAAATCATGGGCTATAGGTTTGAATTGAATTAGGTGGTGGGGGTCAGTCCTGCTGTAAACTTGTGGCAGCATAGGTGCAGGATGCAGTCTGTGGTTGGGAGAAGGTTTCAGTAGCTTTGCGGCTAGGGTCTGTAGTCTGTTAGTGGGAGCCAGGCAGATGCTTAGCTGGTCCGTGTTTAATCTTTTAGCTAGGTAGAAAATTTATTTTATGATTTGTAGATTCCATTTACCTGTGCATCTTACTAATCAGAGGTCGGGAGGTTGGCATTCGTTGGTGGTGTGGGCATTGTGTGGAATTATAAAAATAGAGTCCCTGACACTGGATAAAGTAACCAATGATAGTTGAGAAGAAACAATGAATAAAAATAAAACTCGCTGGATACACACGGCACATAACTCTTTAATAGGAAAAAAGTGAGCACTTTTGCAGAGTCCTCTCTGCTTCATCAGACCTATTATAACAGTTAAATCATCGTTTAAATAGTGATGCATCATGGTATCAACCAATCAATTCCATGTTAAAGTTAGTAAATCAATTAATACTTATCGTATAAAAATGCACATATAAATATATATATATATATATATATATATATATATATATATATATATAAATAAAAAACATATTAAAAGCACATATAAAAGCAGTACAAGTGTAAAACACATCTCTGAATTTCCTGAGTACAATGTTAGAAACTATAAAATGTAACATACTAAATAAGCTGGAGCATCAGTGCTTTAAGGCTCTATTTCTAAGGAATGGTTTTAAAGAAACCTTGGAGTTTAGACCGGGTGGTCTGTCCACTTGGAACTTAATGATCCATTCTTGTTCCAAAGCTTCAGTACTATTAATAATATTTCCACCTCTTTTATTTCTGTGAACAATATGGAGAACTAAGAACTTAAAAGTATGTGCGTTTCCCTCTTGCATCACATGCATTGCTAGTGCAGTGCTTTCTTTATTGTTTCTAATATCTCTCATATGTTCTAGAACTCTGTCCTTCAATAATAATCAATTCATTTTACCTATATAATAGGCAGGACATTTTGTGCAAAAACTAAAATATACTATATTCCCAGTGTGACAGTCAGCATAGAAATGTGTGTCTATAGAGAAACCTCTAACAGGGTGTGTATATTGTCCCCCACCAAATATGAAGGGACATGCAGTACATCTCCTGCAGGTGAAGGTACCCATCCTATCAGACTTTATATAGGTTCATAGGTTGATACTAGGCTATCTGCCCTAGGGCATTTATAAGCCTAGCCAGAGTGTGTTTGGCTTTCGCCACCCTTTTAGATTAGTTGACTGTGCCTCTGTCTAGTAGGGACACAGAAGAGATCCCAGGGGTAAACCTACGATCTCCCATTAACTCGTCAAGATTTCTCTTGAAGAGGGTCATTGAGGGACTCTGCCTAACATGGATTGGGATTTTGTTCCAGAGTGAAGGGAGCCTCTGGGATATGAATCTGTCCCTCCAGCATGTCCTATTTATTTCTGTGCTGTGGTTTAAGTCCCTGGAGTGTGTAGCTCTAAGGGATTTGGATTTCCTGAGGTGGAGCATGTCTATTAATTCTGGGTTGGATATGGCTTTATACGTCAGGCACAGATCGCCTCTGAGTAGGCGGTAAGCAACTGAGTAGAGCTGGAGTTTCTTTAGCCTAACTGCGTGGGGCATCTGTTTGAGTCCCTTGACCCTCTTGGTGAGGTACTTTTGGGGTCTTTCCAGTTGCTGAAGGTGTCGGGTAAGGTACATCCCAAATGGGGCATTGTATTCAATTATGGGCCTGATGAGTGATGAGTAGAGGGGCACAATGACCTCTCTTGATCTAGATGTAAACCCTTTCGTGATAAGGTGGGCTATATAGAAGGTCTTTCTAACCACTTTGGCAATGTGATTGTCAAAGGAGCGATTGTTATCTACTTGGGTCCCCAAATCCCTAATTACTTCTTCCGTACTTAATGGATTACCACCTATGTGGTAATTTGTGGGCACTTTGTTTTTCCCAAAGGGGATGACTATGCACTTTTTGGCATTTAGCTTTAGGCCATGGCTCTGGCACCAGTTATCCGTCTCTGTGAGACCCTTTTGGAGGATTCTTGTGTCAGTCGGCGAGTCGATTATGGCACCCAGTTTGCAGTCATCTGCGAACTTGGTCAGCCATAGTCCTCCCATGTTAGCCTGTACCTCAGAGAAATATATACTGAACAAGAGAGGTCCCAGGACTGAGCCTTGTGGGACGCCACTTGTAACTGGTTTAGAGTCTGACATGGCACCTGCAATTCTGACCATGTGGGTTCTATCCCCGAGCCAGTTTGCAACCCATCGTGTGACATAGGGGTTGATATTTAAGCTGGTGAGCTTATTTATGATGCCCGAGTGGGGTATTGTGTCGAAGGCTTTTGCAAGGTCCAGGTAGGCTGTGTGGACTACCTTCCCTTCATCTATGGCCTTGGTGACTGTTTCAAAAAAGTCGACCAGTTTCAAGAGGCAAGATCTGCCCTTAAAGCCGAATTGGGTAGGATCCAGTGTTTGGAGGTTCCCAATGTCTTTGTTTATGAGTTTTATGATGATACGCTCCATAGCTTTGCAGACCAGGCTAGTCAGGCTTATAGGGTGATAGTTTCCGGGGTGCGTTGTGGCACCACCTTTGTGGAGTGGGACCACTGTTGCTGTATGCCATTCCTTGGGTACATATCCTGTAGTAAGGCTGAGACTGAACAGTGACTTTATGTGAGGGTTCAGTTCTTCTTGGAGTTCATGTAAGACGCAGCCTGGGACACCGTCCGGTCCCATTGATGCTGTGTTTTTTGCTTTGGAGAGGGCAGCTCTCACCTGTGCATCTGTGATGTCAGTGAAGCTACACTCTGTTGGGATAGACATTTGCTCTTTTTGGGGGGAAGGGGGGGGAGAAGTTTGCACTGAACCTGTCTGCCAGGATGTTGGCAATGTCTGTGGATTCAGTGTATTTTTTGTCATTTTGAACTAACTCAGAGCATATCTGGGAGTTGCCACCCAGGTTCCTGACATAACTAAAGAAGGCCTTGTGATTATCTTTAGCATCTTGTGCAATTTTTCTTTCGAAGCTGGCCTTAGATGATTTTATGAGGGATCGTAGTTTCTTGCTAGTACTGATCAGAGATGCCTTCCCTTTTTGGGATTTTGCTCTATCATGTAGTAGCTTCCTCCTTCTGTTGCACAGCTTATTTATGGCTGGGGTCCACCAGACAGGTCTCCTGCCTTTGGAGGAATGAGTCTTGGTTTTATTTGAAATAGCACGATCTATCGCTATACTATATACTTTGGCCCATCTGTCTTTTTGTAGCACAATTGTCTTTTAAGAGACTTATTATTTTTAAAAGAGAAATAGTGTATCTCCTCTATCACTCCATCAAGTTCTTTTACACTCGATAGGATATCCCAATTATTTCTAACTATGTCACAGACTATACTAATGTTACTTGCAAAAGTCAGTGGTACTCGCAGCATATTACTCTCTAGATTTCTTACTGTGTCTGAAGTTGTCACAGTATTCACATTATCCATGGCTAAATCATTTACATGTTTTCTTCTTTTATTATAATAAGGTTGGCATTTCCCTTCTCTTTCTTTCCATGCTAAATCAATCAGCCTTTCAATATCTCTCATTTTATACTCCCTTTCACTAAATTCATGCTTAAGAAGAGTCAATGCTTCACATAAAGTTGCTCCATCATTATGTAACCGCATACAACGAACTATCTGTCCTTTCAAAACATTGGCTTTTGTGAAACCAGGGTGCATACTACTATTATGTAAAACATTGTTTTTTCGGATAGGTTTCCTATACAATGAAGTAAAAATGAGTTCAAGAGCATCTCTTTAAACTTTCACATCCAAAAACTCAATCTCTTTATCTGAGTACTTCTAGGTAAATTTTAAAAATGGAGTAATGGTGTTGATATAATCTAAAAAGTGTTTAAGATGAAGCTCATTGTCATGCCAGAGCAAAAAAATATCATCTACAAAATGTTTATACCAAATAATAGATTTAGCAAAAATATTACCTGTGAGGATATTATCAGTTTCCCACTGCACTAAGGATAGGCTGGCGTAGCTATTTGCACAAGCTGTGCCCATAGCCACGCCAACTTTCTGTATAAATATCTATCACCAAACATAAATATATTGTTCTCCAAGACTATCTCCAATAATGTATAAATTAGTCTTATCTTATTGCCTTCAGTACCTCTCCTGACAAGCAATTCTCTGACATTTTCTATCCCCCAGGTATGGGGAATCACTGTGAATAAAGACTCTATATCAAGTGCCACTAACCAACATGGATCATCTACCGCTTCAAGATATATACTTAGATCATTTAAAAATTCCTTAGTATCTAATAACAGTTGTACATTCATTAAGAATAGGATGCAAATTCTTTTCAATATAAATCGATAGTGGCTCAGTCGCCCATCCTCAGCTAGATACTATAGGCCGCATAGGTGGGTTCATTAAATTTTGTGGATTTTAGGCAAGCCATAGATTATTGGCATTACTGGAAAATCTGTTTTAAAGTACTCAAAGAGTTGCTCAGAAGTCATTCCTGTTATTAACAGATCGAACAATAATACTTGTAACCTATCCATCACAGCTTTCATATAGGTATGGGAAATCTCACACTAAATATTAGTATTGTTCAAATGTGTCTGCATATTATTAACATAAACGTCTATCTAAAATAACAATCCCTCCACCTTTATCGGCAGGACGAATCTCAATACTGTTCAAATGTTTAAGGTCAGCAAGTGCTTGCTGTTCAAGACTAGACAAATTGCGAAAAACATTGTTGCTTCCTTCAATAAGTTTACTCCTCAGTTGTTTTTCACAGATATCAACAAACGAGTCAATACCAGGATTACTGGGAGGCACAAAAGTACTAGGTTTCTTAAAGACATTATATGCAGTAGTTTCATTGCTTAATAAAGTCTTAAGGTTTAATGTCCTGCCAAAAAGTCCAAGTTCTTTTACAGCATTTACCAAATCTACTTTTTGAGCTGGGATAAAACTCAATCCTCTGTTTTAAAAGAGTTAGCTGTGAGCCATTTAAAGGAAAAGAGGAAATATTAAAGAATAAACCTGCTTGGTTCTTTTCAAAGTTCTGTTTTGGTCGTCCACACTTTGTGTTCTTCTTGTCTTGCCAAAAAAGCGATTGCGAGATCTCCCTCATATCGGTAGCGGTTTCTCTAACAAAAAAGCTTCATTTAGGCCATTAGAACTACTCCCTCCAGCTGTAGCTGCTTTAGCATTAGCGCGTAGTAACGAGGTATTCTTAGGTTTAACTAATGGTGCATCTTCCACTGTAGATAATGTTTTATCAGTTAGTTTATCTCAAACAGTTAACTCTGTTTCGCTAACAGGTTACACTTTATCACAGTTAGAATTACTAGCCTCTGCATACAGAGTGCTTTGCGTACCTGTTCCATTCTGTTTGTCGTTTGTAGGGCTACGCCCACTTACTAGTTGCAGTCTCTGTGTTTCCTGTGAATTCCTATCACGATTCCAAAAAAATACATTGCCCATTTTAAAATCATGCAAATCTCTTTGGATTTTACGTGTTTTTGTGCTAGATAAGCGTTTTTCATACTGACTAATTTGTTCATGTAGCTGGTCAATTTTATCAGCTATAACTTCACCAGGTAATATATCAAAAATGTTATTATGTAAAGTATGCACCTCTCTTAACAGCTCTTCTTTGGGTTTAAAAAAAGTCAACCAATAGTTGCATATATCTGGCACTACACTCTAAATTCAAATTTTGCCAGCGTTTTAAGAAGTCTGGATATGTCTGCCCATAACTGAGCATAGTTAGTACTCTTAGACCTCTAGGTGCAACTTTCAATTGTAGACATGCCTCTAGGTGAAAGCGTTACCATTGTAAACACTTATATTTGTATAATTTATTCTCAAGTGTCCTAAAGCTTTGTAAGAAATTCTCATATTGTCTATTGTCAATCTGTGTACGAACCTCAGTTTGTTGTAGTATATCCTGTATTAGTAACGGATTGCAAGGAGTGTTGAGTATCGAATCTAGTCATTCATTCATATTTATTTGGCACATTTTCAAGTCCATCAGCCCCACATTTGTGACTGCATAAGTTGTAGCATCATCCACACCTGCCATGTCCAGGTAGAGGTAAAGAACTTCAGAATTATAAAAATAGAGTCCCCAACACTGGATAAAGTAACCAATGATAGTTGAGGAGAAACAATGAATAAAAATAAAACTCGCTGGATACACACGGCACATAACTCTTTAATAGGAAAAAAGTGAGCACTTTTGCAGAGTCCTCTCTGCTTCATCAGACATGCAACAGTTAAAACATCAAATAGTAATGCATCATGGTATCAACCAATCAATTCCACGTGCCGTGTGTATCCAGCGAGGTTTATTTTTATGCATTGTGTGGAATGTCAGCAGTCACGGAAGTTTAGAGAACCCCGAATTTCTTTTCGTGGGCTTTAGGCTCAGAGTGTGAGGCTTGCCTGAGGTAACTCGGTAGTCAGCGCATGCACTGAATTCTTTTTGCGGGTTCTGAGGGACTTGATTGACGGTTTTGCCATACATGGTGGTAAGGAAATGGAGGCCTTTCTGCAGGTTCACAAGATGCAAAGCATAAGGCTTATTTGCTTCCGTAATTTTATGTTTATGAGCAGTTGGTGGTGTGATTGTGCAGTGTCATACGCCTGTTCTTTCTTGCGTGTGTCTTTTGAGGAACATTCCTTAATCAGAGTCTTCAAACAAGTGTATTCCTTGTAGTTCCAGATTTAAAGGGTCTCTCATACATTCAGGGAAGCTTTCATAGGTTCATAGGTTCATACTAGGCTATCTGCCCAAGGGCATTTACAAGCCTAGCCCATCGTTTTGTGGCTTACGCCACCCCTTTAGTATGGGGAACTATACCCATTATTTTGCTGTGCCTCTGTCGAGCAGTGACACTGAGGTAATCCCTGGGGTATATCTGCGATCTCCCATCCATTGGTCAAGATTTCTCTTGAACAAGGCCAGCGAGGTGCTCTGCCTCACATGTACCGGGATTTTGTTCCACAGCATAGGGAGTCTTTGGGTGATGAATCTATCCCTCCAGCACGTCCTATTAATAGCCGTGTCGAGGTTTAAGTCTCCCGCCCTTGTGGCTCTGATGGATCTAGATTTTTTGAGGTGAAGCATATTCATCAAATCTGGGTTTGACATGGCCTTGTATGTTAGGCAAAGGTCACCTCTGAGCAAGCGGTAAGCGACTGAATAGAGCTGGAGTTCTTTCAGTCCGGCAGCATAGGACATATTTTTGAGACCCTTTATCCTTTTGGTGAGGAACTTTGTGGCCTCTCCAGCTGCTGCAAGTGTCGGGTCAGATACATTCCGAATGGGGCATTGTACTCAATCATTGGTCTGATGAGTGATGAGTAAAGGGAGACTATGACCTCCCTTGATCTAGATGAGAATCCCTTCATGATAAGGTGGGCAATGTAGAAGGTCTTCCTAACTACTTTAGCTACATGGGTGTCGAATGACAGACTACTATCAACCTGGGTCCCCAGGTCCCTGATAACTTCTTCTGTGCTCAGCGGATTGCCACCTATTTGGTAGCTAGGGTAACCTTGTTTTTCCCGAAGGGTATGACTATGCATTTTTGGCATTTAACTTTAGGCCGTGGCTCTGGCACCAGTTATCCGTGTCTGTGAGACCCTTCTGAAGGATATCTGTGTCAGATGTGTTTTCTACTATGGCGCCCAGTTTGCAGTCATCTGCAAACTTTGTCAGCCATAACCCTCCTGTGTTTGCTTTTACTGAAAAGTAGATGCCAAACAAGAGTGGGCCCAGGACTGAGCCCTGTGGGACACCACTTGTGACAGGCTTTGAGTCTGACATGGCGCCAGCAACTCTGACCCTGTGAGTTCTGTCACTCAGCCAGTTTGCAACCCATCTTGTGATGTATGGGTTAACATTTAAGCTGATGAGTTTTTCAATGATACCCGAGTGGGGTATTGTATCAAGGCCTTAGCCAGATCGAGGTAGGCTGTATGGACTGCCTTTCCTCATCAATGGCTTTGGTGACTGTTTCAAAAAGTCAACCAAGTTTAAAAGGCATGATCTGCCTTTGACAAAGCCAAACTGGGTTGGATCCAAAGTCTGCAAATTCCCTATGTCTTTATTTATGAGGTCCATTATGATCCTCTCCATGGCTTTGCAGATAAGGCTTGTCAAGCTAATGGGCCGGTAATTTCCAGGGTCGGTGGAGGCACCGCCTTTGTGAAGTGGGACCACAGTTGCAGTGCGCCACTCCTGGGCACGTATCCAGAGGTAAGACTTTGATTAAACAGCTGTCCTAGCTGTGGGTTTAATTCCTCATTGAGTTCGTGGAGCACACAGCCGGGGACACCATCAGGTCCCATGGATGCTGTGTTTTTGCTTTGGAGAGAGCAGTTCTCACTTGGGCGCTGGAGATGTTTGGGGGCTGAAATCGTTTGGTATAGATATCTCTCCTTTTGGGGAGGGGAGAAGTTTGCACTGAACCTGTCAGCCAGTATGTTGGCAATGTCTGTAGGATCAGTAATCTTCACATCATTTTGAACTAGTTCTGAGCATATCTGGGAGTTTCCTCCTAGGTTTCTAACATAGCTAAAGAAGGCCTTATGATTGTCTTTTGAGTCTTTAGCTATTTTTCTCTCGAAATTTGCTTTGGATGATTTTATGAGAGCTCTTAGTTTTTTACTTATAGTGATCAAGGGTGTCTTACCTTTTAAGGATTTTGCTCTATCTTTCTGGATGTTAATTATTCCATAAGCCTGCTGGTTAATTCTTGGTAAGCACTTAGTGTTACACAGTTTGCCCAACTGTTCATACTATAAGAGGCAGAGATCCAAATTTGGAAATGGAAAGTTGAGAGCAATGCTGAGTGGTAGTGGGAAGAAGTACAGTTAGTCAATGAAGCACGTAAGTTGGTTTTGCGTTAACTAAAAACTGGACGGTGAACACTCTGATTAGTTCTGTAGGATGAGCGTCTCCATGACATGCTGCTGCATTTCATTTTGAAGGGTAATGTTTTGCCATAATCAAAGGTGTAGCATTTTCACTAAAAAGGAGAGTTAAGCAGAGGGGCTCAGGTAGGTCGGAGGGTCCACCGCAATGAGTGATTATATTGTTGCCTACTAGCTGAGTGAACTTCTCATGAGAATTGTTAAGTATGCATTGCTTGGTAGCAGTTGAAGTATGTGCTCTACAAAATGTAGGCCAGTTACTTCAGGGTGGTTGGTTTATATATATATATATATATATATATATATATATAGAGAGAGAGAGCACATACTTCAACTGCTACCAAGCAATGGTATAAATATATATAAAAACACAGTTGGTCGTCGATTTTATCTGGGGGAATTGCAAGAATGTGTTCAGGATGGTATGCTCCATTGTCTCAGGGTCCAGGTGCCTGGTTTTTGATGGTGTGTTCAGTTGTTCTTGCCTCGGTTATGCTTTGGTGGAGAAGGGTGGATGCTTTGCATGTTTTGTGGGTTGTCTCTGGACTAGCAAGGTAAATTTACTGGTCAACTGTTACAAGTTATGGAATGCATAAATTCACATGTATGGATGGGATGCAAATGGTAGTCCTTTCAGTTGTAGACCACGATTGGTGCATGGATACTCATTGCTTGGGGTGCCTTCTTCTTATTTTATAAGCAGGTATAATGTTAAATGTGTCCTGAGGTTTTGGCCATTGACCCCTCATTTTGCAAGGTTTTGTATGGGTTTTCTTGCATTGTTGTGGGGAGGGTGCGAAGGGTAAGAGTGGCATACCTCTTGACTGTATAGATATCTGAGCAGTCCACTTTCCCTCATGGTTTGGTCACTTTCTTTTAAATTACCGGAGGCTGTCAATTATTGGCTGTCCAAATTTCCATAGAGGGTCCACATTTTGACTTAATTTTGTTGATTCCTTCTGGCAGTTTTTGAAGAAAGTTACCCCGGCAGTTATAGTAATGGTAGGAGCAAGAGGTCTAGTGCAAAGAATTTACAACCATATTTGGATATTTTCCCAAAACAGGTAACTGTAAAGGAACTGGTAAAGGAGCCATTACTGGATATTGCTAGATAACATTGCAGAGAGAAACCATACTAATTCCATGAACATTTAAAAGTTTTCACTTGGTAATCAGTCCATTCTCTTCAAGGTGGTAGGAACCCAATACTCATGGGGTGGGGGAGAAGAAGAAAAAAAAACTATTACATTGGGGCATACTTTGAAGCTGTCCAAATTTCAATAAGATCGGCCACATTTTACTCTGCTTTTGACAGTCTCTTATCTGCTTGTCAAGTTTGAAAGAGCAGTACAAGTTTGTCTTAAGCTTGTTGCTAGTTGTAGTTATCGGACTTGTCTGCTGCCCAGTAGGGGTGGGATGAAAATATTTATTTGGTAAATTTAGGTTGAACACTTCGTGTTTTATCCCTTCATAGCTCAGAGAGGTTGGGAGGCAAGCAAGCATTAGCAGGTAATTCTTTACAGGGTCCCTGTCTTGAGGTAGGTAAGATCTTGCCACATTGATGTTGAGCCAGGTTTAAAGGCTGTTGAATAGTTTTTGGCAGTAGTAATACAATACTGAAGTGTTTTTTTCAGAGGATTTACATTTATCTTGTCTTTAGTGTGTGGTTTGGTGCGGGCTGTGGCATAGTTTTACTCATACTCAAAGGGCTAAAATCAGAAAGGACAAACATCTGAGGGGTGACTTCATACTCTTCAGAAACTGTAATGTTAATATGCAATTTTATTAACCTAAATTTGTAAGATCAATGCTTAAGATGGTCCGAGGGTGAGGAGGTTGTTGTTAAATGTTTATCTAAGATGATTTAAACTTCTTTATCTTTGCAGATGGTATTGCCATGGGGTTTCAGCTGGTGGAGTGCTATGCAATGAAGTCATAGAAGGTGGCAACGCAGACCTCGTATCGCTTAGTGGTCCAAAGGAGGTGGTATCATACGATGATGGTTCAGTGATAGGCATTTCAGCTGCCACAGTGAGGCTGCAGAGGGTGGAAGCAGGTCATTACAGGGGATGTCTCGGTCACTAGACGGGTTAGCAATGAGGTCACACATGAGTGCAAAGGGAGAAAAGATAGGACAGTTCAAAGGTAATGGAACTGGATGGAGTGGAAGTTCCAGTGGCTACAGTGGTGTACAAGAAGTTATGGGTCATCTAATTTAATTGAAAGCTTTTTAAGGCACATTAGTGTTGTGTGTGGTTCAGGGTAGTGGGGGCCAGGGGAGGAGGAGGAATGTTGGGGCAGGATAAAGTAGGGTTGGCAATTAATATGGGGAGTCTGGAGTTTTTATAAGTGGGATGGAGTCACAAAACTCATAGAGCCACAGGAAATGACCATCCTTGCTTTCATGTGCAGGACCTGTTCCTTTTGTTTAAGGGGGACATGGGGGGATCCTTTGGGGTGACTTTCTGGTTACCTATTCAGTTGTTCAAATTGTATTTGGTGGTGCAGCAGTTAGAAGGTTGAAGCTAGGCATTGTTAGGCTTGCTGCAAGAGTTTGGAGCATCTGTTATAAGGGAGGCATATGGTAGCGTATTGTCAGATTGATTAAACTCATGTTGCAGGACATAGGGCAGATTCTAGCTCTCTGAGGGAAGGAGCTCAATGGGAGGATTTAGTTATTTTGGCTGGCTTAAGAACATGGTAAGGCAGTCAGTTGGTCAAGGTTGAGTTAGTTACAAGTAATGTACTTGCATTCAGTTGTCAGACTGTTGGAAGAGGGCCCATGAGGTGTTCTGTTGACATAGGGGGATTCTATGGTGTGGTATCTGTTGAAAGACAATCTGTCCTTTAAGCAAGTTGTTTAATGTTACATATCAGGTTAAGGTCTTTATAGTGAGTAGCCACTGCATCAGATGACTTGCACTTTGGGGCTGATAGGAGGTGGTTGGTATATGTATAACGTTTAGAAGTAGGGTCCGTTTTCACTTGGATATTATGACAGTGATATGGGTCACTGGCTTTTCAGGTTAGTTTAGAAGATTTTAGGAGGTGGCAGGAGCCTGGGGCAGCTTTATTAGTAATGTATAATGGTAGGGTTTTTACTATCTGTGGCACATGGTATCATAGCTGCCAGGGAGTAGCAGATTGGTAGGATGGATTGTTGATGGATATGATTCAGGCTTGTCAACAAGGTGAAGTATTTCAGTGGGTCGAGGAGTAGTGATGGCTACTAGTTCAGTTGTATGGGTGTTAGGGATATGTTAATTGCTAAACCTTGTATAGTGGTTCACATTATGGAGGGGTCAGGGTAGGTTTCTTAGTGTGAAAACTAAGACATTGCTATTGTCAAAGTAAGTGGTTGTACAGGTTGGCATTTGATAAATGGAGGGTTAGTGGGCTATAGGATGTGTGATTGCCATTTCAGGGATGATTTGAAGTTAGTAGTTGGGTGTTTTGGGATTACAGATGTTTGCTTGCTTTATAAGAATAATGTGTACAATGGTAGGATTACTACGCAATTGATCCACTAAGAAAGGAAAATCAAGTTAGTGATTACTGTATCTGTTGGGCGGATAGAGGGGTTGCAGTTCAGTATGATGGCATGTCTTTGCCATGGCTTAGCTTTGGGCGACATTGGGTTTCTTGGAATTTTGGTGGTTCAGTTGCTAGGTATTGATATGATTAAAAAAAAAAAGTATACAAGGCTGCTGTTATGGGTTAGTTGCTTAATGCCATGATGATCACTTAATGCACATTATGTTATAATGGACAGTTGATGATGTTAGGGTTGTTACTGTGCTGACTTGAAAGGGATTTCATCTGGTTATTACATTCATTTGTGTGGTAAACTGGGCTTGTAAGGAGCATGAAGGTAGGCAGTTTTATCTGTGTAGTTTTATTGGCCGTGGGGCTTAAGGTTTGTTTGTACAGTTGGTTAGTAATGTCTTAAATTCTTGACACTTCTGTTGGCAGTGAGATACGGATTATTTAGTTCATGTGTAGTGGTTATAAGGGGTTATGAATTTACAGTTTGTTACACTTGCATGAAGAAAGGGATCAGTGGTTTGTTTTTGGTTGTTTTGGATAAATGGCTATTTTGTTATAGGTGATACAGATCCAGTATAGTTAGTGGGGATAAGGTACACCGAATGATGTTTGGCCTAATGAATTAATGGTGGTTAGGTTGCTAAAAGTTTATTAGAGAGAGGGGCAACAGCCTTGTTAGGCTGGTGGGCAGAGAAGAGGAACAGGTGTGCCCTCTTCTGTTCCCCCTCTGGGTTTTGGATGGTCATTCCGACGAATTGGGAAAGGAAGTTAATATTGAAGATGGCTATATAAATAAGCATGCACGGGGTAAGGATGCTAAATATTTGGTTGGATGTCAATTCAATAAGTGATAAAGGAAGCGAGTAATGGGACGCTGCTTCATAAGTAAAATAAGTGGGATGTGCAATTCAATAAATGGTAAATGAAGTGAGTAGTGGGACGCTGCTTCATAAGTACATGAGTTGGAGGTATGGCTGCTGCTTACTGGGTCAGGATGAGCAAAGTCACACTGTCCTGGTTAACATTACATTGATGTGAATGTTGTAATTCAATCAGCTATATTGTGTTGTCATTTGTAATTAATAAATATTGAATAACAAAGTTATGTTTATGAAAGTTTACTCTCCTTCTTTCGGCTTTTCCCGGTTAGGGGTCACCACAGCAGATCACCTGTCCGCTCATGATTGGCAGTGGAGTTTTACAGTGTTGAGATGCCAGCCCAGTGCCCAACCTTCCACAGAAGGCACACACATGCACGCACTCATGTCTAGGGCCATTTTAGAGTATCCAATCCACCTACAGCATATGTCTTTGGGATGTGGGAGGAAACTGGAGCACCCGAAGGAAACTCACTCAACCACAGGGAGGACATGCAGACTCTGCACAGAAGGCACCCCAGCCAAGAATCGAATTGGAGAACCTCTTGCTGTGAGGCAGCAATGCTAACCGCTGCACCACCATGGCCGCCCATTTATGAAAGTTTAATAAAGGTCATCAAATGTCATTCGGTGTGATGTGTTTATTGAAGGGGACTAGGACAAAGAGTTGCATATAAAATGATATACAAATAGGGTAGTAAGAAGTTAACATTTGTCCAAAGAAGGTCAATGTGGAGTTAGCTATGATACTAGACAGTGTACAATATCCTATGGGTTAAGCTGGTTGGATGAACAAAGGCTGATACATTGATGTTATTGCACAAAAACATTGGACTGAAAGGTTATACTGTTATAGCAATACAGAAACACACACACACCAACAAATCCTAATAATTATGTGCTGCAGATTTCCTGCTTTAAAGGTTAATTTTGCACATTTATCAAGACCAAATGACATTCTTAAATCATCTGAAAAAGTTTTGACCACTTTGCAGAGTTCAGCACTTTATGTCCCACAGGATCTTCACAGATATTTCTTCAAAATGTATTTATTTCTTTTCTTTTTTTTTTTTTTTTTTGTGGTATTACAATTCCTTTTGCCTTGCTTCCTCAATTGCCTATAAAACTTTTTCAGGTCATCAATAAATTACTAATTTTGTACTTTTCTTTTATATTTATCTGAACATCTAAGTTTTTCTGCCTGTGCTGACATCTTTAGTTTATTTGCCATAAAGTATGATAGGTCTGATACTGCACATTGCTTTTATCACGTCTTTCATTCTGAGTATTCTTTTTTATCTGTTCCTTCTGTACTCTAACTTTATAGTTTTCATTATTCAATAATTCTATGATCGCGTTTGATTTTGCCCATTCTTTTCCCTCACTGCCTTGTGTTTTTGTGGTAAAACATTATTTGTTATTAATTTAGCTGCACGGTAATATATCCTATTTACTTCTGTTATCTCATGAATTTCAATGAACAGTCCTGATTAGTGCCCGTTTGTTTTGTCAAATGTCTATTATTTTGTGTCATATTTTCTGGAGTCTTTCTTTCATTGATCTTAATATATCTGTCTCTATTAAATCAAGCAACCTTACCCTTAGATCATTTTCTTCTAAACTGAGGGCATACTATTTATGTGGGTATTTTCCTGTAGGCATTCTACAGAAAATTCCAGAGCATCTTCCTGTACCACAATCTCTTCAGTCTCCCACCTGTGTCATCTGTTGCTCTTTCATATGGGAACTCACTGGCCTATCACTCTACAACACTGACTGCGTCAGACTTGCCACAATTTCCTGTTCCTTCCCTTGGCATGCAGCTCCAAATGAACTTTTCTACTGGTTTCCTGCTGAAGGCTCCAAAGTATCTTCATATAGCAACTGATCAGATGTTTACTGCTCCACTGGTTTCTCCTTAATTTGTGGACCCATTATTCTATCCTGCTGTGGTGTTGTTAGAGTTTGATTTTCTACACCAAATACTTCACTTTTAAGGTAATCCATAATATCAGTTTCTTATTTATTTTTTTAAGCTAAAAAACAAATTAGGACAGACAAAAAGGAACCACTATATAGGCATTCAAACCAAACAAAAAAAAAAAAAAATAACCCACAAAAATTCTGGGCTGCTTATTAATAAAATTCTATAACCAGTAAAGACCAGTACTCACATCCCCAAACGGACATCACCACTAATATTGCCAACCCAGTTCAACAAACACTTCAACAAATTGATCCTAGCCCTCACCAATAGTACTTCTCCCACTTCACATCCAAACCTATCTTCTGTATCAGCAGATGGAAACCTCTTCTCCTTACAGCCTGTCCCAAATAGCACAATATATAAATACCTAAATTAGGCTTAAACCCACAACCCTGGCCTCTGACAAATTACCTGCAGAATATCTAAAGATCGCAGCCAAAACCATCTCTTACCCAGTCTGCATGCTCATTAACTGCACTGTGTCAGAGCAACGCGTTCCTTCTTTGCGGAACATTTTGCATATACCACTCCACAAAGGAGGTAAAACTGTGGAACTATCTAATTACCATCCAATTACCATTCTAGCTCACTTATCTAAAATCCTCAAAAGTTCATTATTTCAGAATGTATAGATTTATCTCCTCACTAATGAACTGCTAACCAACATCCAGCATGGATTCCGTCCCAATCATAGTACTACCACAGCCCTTATTAGCTTTACCAAAACAGTAAACCAACATCGAAACAATGGTAATCTAGTATCCACTGTATTCCTAGAAATATCCAATGGCTTCGATACTGTCTCCCATCCTAAACTCCTTTCTGCTCTAACAGATCTTAATCTCAGCCACTACACACTAGCATGGCTTCAAGACTATCTAACCAACTGCCAACAAGCAGTAAAATGCCAAAATTCCTCATCCCCCCCCCCCCCTACCTGTCACCCTAGGGGGCCCCAAAGGATCCATTCTTGGACCTCTCCTTTTCAATGTATTCACCAACCAACTTCACAAAGCTAACTGGCATGCCACTCTAGTCCAGTATGCTGATGACTACTTTAATCTGCTCTGCCCCATCACTCCCTCAACTCTAGGAAATTACATGAGTCCTTTACAGCTGTTGAATCCTGGTTAGTCAATTCTCAACTAATACTTAACCCCAATTAAAACACAGCTAATGATATTCGATCCCACTAGAGCCTTAGACCCCATACCACCATTCACAATATTCTGAGCCAATAACTTCCCTATAACTCCTGCCCAACACATCAAACCTTTAGGGGTTATCAGATCACAACATGAAATTTGATATGTACATTGCACAGACAATAAAGAAAGTCCATAAAAAAATCAGAACCCTATATAAATGCAAAAAGTACCTCACCAATGACAGTAAAGCCACCATTGCAAGAAAACACCTACTATCCATACTCCTCGATGCCTCTCCCATACTCATCAACCTAAGCAAAGCAGATGTTCACAAATTAAACACATGCTACAATAAAATAGCTAGGTTTGCTACTGACTCACCCTTCAGGACACATCACTGCATAGCAATCAAGCAACTATCTTGACTAGAATTACCCAACTTGCTCACATATAACCAGCTTACAGTAGCCCACCAAATTCTATATTATCTCTGTAGAGTTCATGCTCTTGAAGGTCTACTTAATATCTGCTCTAACAAATGCCTATTAAGATCCACCAATAAAGCACTGGCTGACACAGGCTAAAGCAACAATAGCTCTGGGGACTCCTTGTTTTCCATTTTTGTTGCAAAGGATGGTATACCATCCCCAGAGATATTAGGACCACTAAAAACAAAAATAATTTCAAAAAACTCCTCCAGTCCCATTTACATAGTTCTTGGTTATGTAATTATGACCCTGGGTAGCTTAATTTAATTAGATATTATCATACCTTAACCTTCTATGAAAGCTTGCAACAACTGCTTTCTATACTCTTAATCAATGTGTGTTTACTGTACTAGCCACTGATGAATGTAACCAAATGAATGAACAAAATGCCCTTTCAGCTGTATTGTTTATTGTAACACACTGTGCTCCTTATAGTATATTTACTTTTTGCTCCTTTCTTGGCCTTGAAACTGTACTTTAACTTTTGACTCTGTACTGTACTTTATTAACACGTGTATTGTATTTACTGTATTTGATGTACTAATCTTTGTGGAGCTTTTCTCCCCTGGCATCCACTGAAAACGGAATCCATGTTCAGTCGGACTATCCCAGTAAACAAATGTAAAATAAATAATAAATAATTAAGCAATAACCCATGCCTGGGTGTGGGTAATGCTGAATTTAACCACGGTTGGTTTGGTCATGAGTGCGAAACCCGAGTGACCAAAGACAACCGTTGGTAAATCCAGCATTCCCCACACCCAGAAGTGGGTTATTGCTATTATACGATGACATTATTTAAGAGAAAAAATACTTACTTTCCTTTCCCCCCTCCCATCTACAAAACTAGTTTTGCCATATGACTCGGGCCCTATGACGTGTTCAACACATATGCACTATGCTGCATTTTTTATGCTGTCTACGATTGTTTTTATGCTTCTTTCCAGGGTCTCGCAGGGGCCAAGCATTGCTAGTGAAGCAACTGCACATGCATGGCCCACACATTTATCAGTTTTCTGATATTTCTGGTCTTGGGCCTTACTTCCTTCTGCTCAGTCACAGACAGCTTTTGAACATCAAAATTAAACCATCTAGCAAAATGTAACCATCAAGGATAGCCTAACATCTTCGTTCAGACATGCCATGCTATGTTATCTTTCACAAACTCTCTCCTTAGATCAAAGTGCCATCTTAAATCATTTTGAAAGTAGTTATTCATAGTATCTACAACTGTACAATTTCTGATTGTATTTCCAATTTAAAGCGATACCACTATTCTCAACTATAGATTAAAAGTTATTCCTATTACACCCTTATTGGGTTCACAACTTTGCTACTTGTTCTTAACTTCTAAATTGGCCTAAACTTGCTAATATTCCAGCAACACATATTTTCTGACCAATAAAGCAAACATAGCTCTCTAGATGGGTTAATGACCCAGTAGCTATCCCTTTACCTGACCAGGGCTTCTATACAGCCCATTATCTGCCCCCTTGGAATCATTAGATCAGGGTCTAGTTTACTTTCACAAGTATGCTCCGTTTCATTGAATTTAGCAATTTGATTTATTGTGCAAGCACAAAAGTCAAATGTAAGCAGCATTCTGAAGATGACCCCTGCCCCACTGAGCCATTAGCAGATACAGTTTACATATTGGCATCTCCTGATATATAAAAGATATGTCTGAGCTCCTTAAAAACGTTATGATTTGTTGGAATGGGGAGGTTCCTAACTAGATGTAGCATGTCGAATATACGGTTTGAATTCTTCCCATTATCATGCGAAATCAACCTAGGATGAATATACTTAATTTTGTAGTTACTTTGTGATTTTCTTAACTGTGCACACCAATGTATTTCTACCTGCCCATGCATCACCTACTTTTATTCTTAGTGTTGATGCATTCAGCGGTCTTAAGAGCATTTAAGCAGCTCCTTATGCCAAGTCTGTCACTATTTTTTTCTTATTGAACTGCAGGGGAGACCCTAAGAACACCTTTATAATATCTGTCACCAGACCTAAAATGTTATGACTGCTATCACATTTGGAATTTTCCGCTACCTTTGCTTCCTTTCAATAGTTTAAATAAAAAGGCATCTCAGTCTTATCAGCTCTGACACAAATTACATAAAGAGGCTTGTGGGTAATAGACAACACTGCTTGGTTCCCCTTTCAATATTCTCTATCTACACTTGACTCTCCTAGTTACCACACACATTGTTCAAACCTCAATGTCCATAATGTTTTCTTCTTTATTTCTACAATCATTACAGATATTGGAATTTAACAACTTGTATTTCAAATTTTATAGCACAAACGCCGATGGTCATTTACTAAACAAAATAGTCTCACAAAGAAAGACAGCATGAACAGTAAACGCTGTCCTTGAAACTCATTTGTATTAAAAATGCATTGAAACCCACATTCAAAGAAAATGCATCTGACTAGAGGCACATTAAGTTTACCTTTGTTTTTGTTTTTATCAAATCATAGACCCCTTGCACACATTTTTAGGACCATGCATACAGTGCTCTTTGATGCACCATCCTGATTGCATTAAGTTATATTCCCTGTATAATACAGCATCATTTGTTAGACTGTTTTAATTTTGCAGTTTTAAACATTTTTCCACTAAGCAATGAAACAAAAACATATAAACCAATAATGACAAAAACAACCAATTTCACAACATTTCAACCACCAAAGCCCACTCAAACTTCTGTCATTACAAACCACCAAGATCAGTCAATATGCACAATCTCTGCAAAAATAAAAGCCATTTGAATAATTCCACATTAAAGAGATCTGTAACTAATGAAGACATTGCTGCTGGTAAACAACTTTATATTTCAGTGTTTCATTCAGTGCCTGCTGTCTATGAATAAATTGCCTATGTTACATTAAAATAAATTTGGTAAGCTTGTAATATTGCAAATGGGAATGGCTGGCAAATAGACAACAGGTTCATAGTTAATAGTCTTCTCACCCAAAGAAGGACACTGTCAGGAATGCAACATACTCATCCCTCTACGTACACAGCAGTATCAAGAATCTACCTACATGGTGTGGGAGTAGAACTCACAGTCTTCTGCCCCAAAAGCAAGTATGCTACCTGTTGTGTTACTAACACTGCTTTCAAATTCTGTAGTACAAACACTATTTGCTAAACAAAACTATTGCACATTGAAAACAAGCTTAACATGAGTGACAGTAAACTTATCTTCCCTTGAACCTAGCTCTTGAAAATGAGCTGAGCCTCACATACTTGAAAATGCACTGAAACTCACATTCTTTGAGAATGTACACCTGATGAAGATAATCGGATTAAAGCTCCTGTCTTCTATAAAAATGGTACAGGGTTTGAGCCTGAGCAAACACATACACACACACACACACACACACACACACACACACACACACACACACACACACACACACACACACACACACACACACACACACTTCACTTCTGTTTGCCAGTCACCCTACCTTTCAGGTCCTGCACTAGTAGAAACCATTAATATTGTAGTGCTTGAAAAGAAGAAAGGTCTGTTGTCTGATCTGGTCCTGCATGGCAGAAAAGTAACCCATTCAAGTTAGTGTTTAAAATGTGTGTGCTTGTCTATTCTACTAAAGACATAGACACATGCTTCAGGTTTGTCATCCCGTCACCCTACCTTTCAGGTCATGTACTAATGGTAGCCATTAACATATCAGCATTTCAAAGGAAGGTCTGTTGTCTGGTCCTGCATGGCACAAAAGCAACATTTGAATGTTTAAAATTTATGCATGCACCTTTTGCACGACCAACACATGGATACATTTGCATGCTTAAAGAAGAAATAAATGATCCAAAAGAGAAGCACAGGAGCAAACCAAGGCTGACAACAAAAATCAACATAAATCCAGCAGTCACTGAGGCTTATTCAAACAGCAGAAATAAATGCTAGTTCAAACAATGACTGAATCCGTGCCAGAGACAAGTAAAATCCAAACTGTTTTATTGGTAAGCGCTTTCACCCTGTAAGGGCTTTGTCAAAGCATAATGATCACCACCCACTTTGAAGGTGTTTTGGAGCTGAGGATTTATGCTGATTTTTGTTGTCAGCCTTGGTTTGCTCCTGTGCTTCTCTTTTGGATCATTTATTTCATTAGTAACAGGAGCATTTGGACCATGATAACACTTACTCTTATAGTATATTAAAGAAGAAATAGTTTTAATGTAATTTTGTGATGGGTCTCTCTCTGATGTAGCATCTCCCCCAGTAAATCTGCCACTGAGTACATATACAGTGGATATAAAAAGTGTACACACCCCTGTTAAAATGCTAGGTTTTTGTGATATAAAAAATGAGACCACAATAAATCATTTCAAAACTTTTCCCAACATTAATGTTACTTATAACTTGTACAATTCAATTGAAAAACAATCTTTTAGGGGAAAAATAAAAAAACATACAATAGGCTAGTTGCATAAGTGTGCAGACCCAAACATTAATACTCTGTTGAAGCACCTTTTGATTTAATTACAGCATTCGGTATTTTTGGTTACACAGCTGCTATCAATTATCAGATTTGTTTTTTTCAATTTAATTGTACAGCTTATAGGTCACATTAAAGGTGGGGAAAGTTTGAAATGATTTATTGTGGTCTCATTTTTTATATCACAAAAACTTGGCATTTTAGCAGGGGTGTGTACACTTTTTATATCCACTGTAACTTACAACCATTTAAAATTTTTTTCTCCAATATTTTCTTGAGCAGGAAATAGAAGTGGCCATTCTAATGAATGCTTCACGATTCTAACCTTTTCATTGCTTCTTTTAGTGCAACAAAAAGACCAGCAATGACCTACTCTTTAATATATGCAAAATTTAAATAAAGCCCCCTTGGCCAGATATTTCAGTTTTATATAATATGTCATCATTGTCATCAAAATGTTTACGTTTACATTAATGTGGGAAATGGGTATATAATTGGTCATGCCAGTGGAGAATCACTTAACTGTTCAGGGGGACTGCAGTCTTTGCATCTGCCATTGATGGAGGAGTCTAACTATATTTGTCTACCTACATAGACACAATTGTACCAGTATTAGATTAGGGGAATCTATCTGTACCTTCTATTTTTAAGCCCTATAAAACCTGCTTACCTTCCTCTACCTCTCTATTTCTATTGAGAGGGTCCATCAGCATACTGGATCCAAGGACTTCATCATGACCTCTATTCTAATCTAGAGTAAAATATCATTTGTTATAATGCCTTTGCATAGGACAAGGTGGAAGTCCTCTTAAAGAATGACATCCTTTTTGGAATGCTTTGCCATCCATACCATGAATTTTCAGTATGTATCCATTTTACATCTAAACTTCAACCCTCATACAATGCATTTTGGAATGAATCTCTATTGAGACATGTAATAACCATATCACATCAGTTTCAGCCTATGAAATTATTAAATACCACAGCTATGCTTTTAAATTTTTCCTCCTAGATTCTTAAGGTGGTGCCCCCCCATTTAAAATAATTCCATAAGCTTACATACCTATAACATATACTTTGTGAGATTTTGTCTTCATTATTCTTTCAATTTGTTCTTCTTTTACTAGCAGTTTCTCTCCAATTGACAGCTTTAATTCCATCCCACAATAACACTCCTCTTTCTCCTATTTTTGGATTTTCTTCTAACACGTGGCTCAGTAGATTTTTTAGATTGGCTCTATCACTACTATACATGGAAGGCCAAACTTAAGCCCATTTGCTCATTGCTGAACTCACACACCTTTTTAGCAGTTACCATTAAGGAATATGCCAAAATTCCCTTCTGCTTCAAATTTGCATATTTTTGTATTTGCAGGATTGTTCATCTTGAGCACAAAGTCATCAATCATACCAGTTTCCCCATACCTTTAAAAATAAATCACTAAGTAAACCTGCTTCCAGCAATTTAAGTTCTTTTTCTACATTTTATATACATGAACCTTCCTGGCTCTTACATTTGTTACCCACTACAAAACTAAAAGATATTTCATTTATGTAAATTTATCAGGCTACTAGTCACCAAACCATAGCTCAACAAAACACAAGAGAATGATGCCAGATCAAGCAAAACTTGTGAACAGACTACCAACATGGGTCCAGCAGACAGACAAATTTTGCACTCTTCTGTTCCCATGTTTATATATATATATATATATATATATATATATATATATATATATATATATATATATATAGAGAGAGAGAGAGAGAGGGGGGGGTACTTACACAGACACACATTAAATTCCATATGCACATGCAGAGAAAGCATTCATATGCCTGGCCTCAGTAAGATGGAATTTTGGTTTGGCCAGAGTTCAACATGGCATATTAATCGCCTCATCCCTTATCAGAGTAAATAACATAAATGTGATGTTCCATGCTACTCTGTTAGGACAATTTGATATTCTGCTTTTTCAAGCTTCTGGGATTCCAATTTGAATGTCTATGTTATGGACATTTCAATTTTTTTTTTCAAATATAATTTTTATTGCATTTTCCTATTTTTTTAATACACAAAAAAGTAATAAAAAAGAAAATATATAAGGTCAAGATACAGGGAAATATCAATTTGCAATAAAACATAACATATACAAAACCTATACAATCATTGTTCGTTTTATAATATGCAAAATTTGCTAACATTAACTGTTCATATTAAATTTTAAGACAAAAAAATCTACTCAGATTATTTAAATCTTAATAGAATCTCTCATTAAAGGCAGTTTTGCCAAAATATTATAGCCTACCTACTTTAGTTGTATCTTGTAACAATTATGTACACTACATACAGTGATGGCACCTCTGATGTTCAGTATGTTTGCACTTCCTATATCTTTCCCAATTTAATATGAATAAAAGTTTTGCTAATATTCATTTTCTTTTATTTTTCCTTATTTGTTCTGAGCATTAGTGATGTAGTCACTTGTCTATAGACCGGTTTTACCTTAAGATTTCTAAAAGTGTTTTACAGTATTTCTACTGATTAGTTTGCTGGCTAATGCATATTTCCTAGCCATTCCTTAAAATTCATCCCATGTAATTTTAGTTCTATCCAGCCAATTTGTTTGAACTATGTATGATTTCATAATTGCACACAATGTTACTATGATGTGTTTGTTTTCATATGAAAGGTTGTTGGGGGGGATACGTGTAGAATTGCAATTTCCCATGACAGGGTAGTTTTAGTGTATCCCTTTTTTTCTAACTTTGTTCTTAACGAGCACCATAATTTGTAAACATTCTTACAGATCCAGAAAATATGAAAGGTATTAGCTGGGCTGTTTGGACATGTGGGACAAAAAGGAGGGGGAGAAGGATTGATTCTACTTAGAAAGAGTAGTGTATGGAAGGCATTATTGTTAATCATAATTTGGGTATAAATTAGTTTTTTGAGAGGGGTTAATTTCAAGGTGAGTTCAATTGCAGCAGATTTTTGGTCTACATTAATCTTATTTTTTTCCTTCATAATGCTTTTGAGTATAGGAGTGAATCTTGTTTTTTTAATCCTTGTTATTAATCTATTGTGTTTGATAGCATTTTAGATCTCAAAAGCAAAAGGTTAATATTTTGTTGGTATAACTGCTTAGTTGCCCATTTTGGCATTTGTAGTAATTGTGTTAACCATGTATAATATTTGCTTTTTAATAGCATTATAACTTTTATTTACTTCTAGTCTTTGCCTTATATTTTTGATTGAAAGGTTTTTGCCATGGTAGAAGTCCCATACAGTGGTATTTTTAATTAGGTGATATTGATTCAGATTTAGCATAGTGTTATTTAGTTTAATATTAGGGTTTAAGTGTATTGGTTGTCCCAATACCAAAGTATCCTTAAGATTAAGGGAGGATAACAGCTTTTGAAATAGTAATGTATTTCTTATGATTACGGGGTAGAATACCTTCATGTCTTGGAGTTCAGAAAAGGTATTGCTTTAAGGTTTATGTTTGATGAAATTAGATGTTTATGATATATTTTAATCCAGATTGGATACCATGCTTTGTTAGAGTATTCGTAATTTGCTATTTGTATAATTCAACTAGTGTTTATAATGTCATAGTAAGTTTGAAAATCAGGTAATCCTAAGCCATCTTTATGTTTGGGTAATGCTAATCTTGAGTATTTGATTCTTGTATTTTTAGGATGACAAATACATTTCCCTAGTAGTGTTTTTAGTTTGGAAAATTATTTGGTATATTTTGATTAATAGCATTAAAGTGAAACAGTAATCTTTGAAGAATATTCATTTTGACTATAGTCACCTTAGATAGTGGAGATAGGTGAAGATTTAACCATTTTTAATGTTTTCTGTGATGCTAGCCCATATTCTAAACAGATTTTTTAGTCAAGTCAGATTGGGGGTGAGTAAACATGATGCCCAAATATTTGAGATTGTAGTTGACTTAGTTCAGTTTGGGGAAATAGAATTCCTTGTGTCCTAAAATATTTAAAAGGAAAACGACTGACTTGTTTGGGTTAGTGGCATAGTTAGATATTTTTGAAAATTTTTCAATGGAGTTCAATATGTTTAAATCAGTATTAGGGGATTAGAAGTAAATATTAAGGCAGTCAGTGAACGCTGTATACTATATTGGGATTTTAGAAATATTCATAAAATGGTAAGTTGTTTGTGATATTTTAAGGAAGAGAGTTTCAATGTATATAGTGAACAGGTATGATGATAGTGGGCATCCTTGCCTTGTACCATTAATAATTTGAATAGGTTTTGTTTCATAATGTTGTCATAGCATTGTTGTAGAAGGCCCTCACCAGGTTTATATATTCATCAGGAATGCTAAATTATTTGAGCATTTTAAATTGAAAATGAAGGTTTACTCTGTCAAAAGCTTTAGATGTATGGCTAAGGCATTTATCATTTGCTTTTAAACAGATGATTGAATCAATATTGAGTGTGTTATCCCATACCTGTTTTATTCATAAAGTCTAGTTGTTCAGCAGCTATTATGAAAGGTAGATTTTTTTTGATTCTGCTAGCTAAGACTGCTGATAGAATTTTGATATCAATATTTATGAGTGCCAGTTGTTTGGATTTAGTGCATCTGAGTAAATATTTATGAGTGCCAGTTGTTTGGATTTAGTGCATCTGAGTTGGGTTTTGTTATAAGTATAGTTTTTGAGTTGTTAATATACAGGTCTTTGATTCCATACTTTAATACATATTTGTATACTTTCAACAGTATTGGAGCTATTTGTTTCTTAAAAGTCTTACAGAACTCAGCCACATACCCATCTGGCCCTGGTGATTTACCTGGTTTCAGCTTACTTACAGCTGCAGTGATTTGCTGTACATTTATAGGGGCTTTAAGATTATTTGGGTTTCATTTTTACTGGAAATTGCAATTCTTCAGTGAATTGATAGAATAGTATTTCATTGTACTGGTTGTGTGGGCCATATAGTTTTTGATAAATCTCTTCAAAAGCCATTATAATCTCTTTCTCCATATCTAGAATTTTGTTATTGTAATTTAGTTGCTTTATTTTGGTAGTGGAATTTTTTATGTTTATGATTCTAACCAACACTTTTGAAGGGGATTGAGCCCACTCTGCATATTTGTGGAGTAGTTTAATTTCAGTGAAAGAGTACTGTTGTGTTTGAATTTCATGTAATTGTCCTTGAAAGGTAATCATTTGACTTTCAAGTTCAGATGAGTGTTTAGTTTGTAAATCTGACTCTATACTTTTTAATTTTGATGTTATTGTTGTACCTTTTTCCTTGTTTAATTTTTTCATAGAGAGCGTCTTTTTGGATTAATATTTACCTATTAATGGCTTTTATCACTTCCCATTGAACAACAAGCATTATATCTGTTACCTCTAATTTACTTTTAGCTTGGGTAAGGATGTCAATGATTTCCTGTAAGACTTCTTTTTTCCTTTAATAAGTTAGTGTTTAAAGTCTAGTTGGTTAAGGTTTGGGATCTTTGTGTGGAGCTATCCAACTTTATTGTAATGTTTATTTTTGCATGGTCTGATATTGCTCTGGGTTCAGTATTGAATGTAATGGTATTTTTCAGTAAAGCTTCAAAAATTAGAAATATGTCTATTCTGAACCAAGACTTGTGGTATGGTAAAAAATAAGCAAATTTACTGGTTGATAGAGTATTTCTATAGTTTTCAAAAGGTTCAGCTAGCTTAAAATCTTCTATTATTTCAGCTATTGATGTAGTAAGTTGTACAGGTTTGCTTGTTTTCTTTATTTGTTCTATCTAGTGCTGGATTAATTATCATATTCCAGTCACCTCCTATGATGTATAAATAGTTAGGAAAATTCTCTAGGATTTTCTATATCTCATATATGTAGGTTAATTAATGGAAATATGAGGCATGTACATTTAATACTAAGAAAGTTTTTTTTTTTTAAATTTGCCAGTTCACAAGTACACTATCTACCATTTGGGTCATAGCTACTCTTCATTATAGTGCCATCAAATATTTTTTTTTTTTTAACTATTGTAGCAACTCCCGTAGAATCTATACTGCCACCTGCAGCTGCAATATGTTTCACCAATTTTTTTGTATCTTTCTCCCATTGTTCTTTCAACATATGTGTTTCTTGAATTAAAGTTATCTCTGCCTTAGATTTAAAAATTAAATGCATTAATAGATTCTTCTTTTTCTTATTTTGTAGGTCTTTCACATTCCATGAATCTACAGAAGCCATTTAATAGATTTAATCAACAGAATGATGATTTTTTGGGGGCTAGATAGACAGATATAGGGATATATGTAACTAAATTCTTCTTAGAGTTTTTGGTGTAGGTCAATGATATGGATACAAGTTTGACATCACTCCCCATCAGATCCCCCCCGTGCTTATCCATGCTAGCCCAGTAACTGAAAGAGAGATAAATAGAGCATTTACAATGATATTACAAAATGTTTCTGTCATTCTAAGTCCCAGCAAAATTACAACACACGTAACAGCTTGTCCAAGACCAATACAAAGGTAATAGCAAAAAATATAGTTAATAACACTTGCTTCTTTTGAAAGTATGTATCTTGAGCATTTTGTAGAATGCCTTCAACTAAAATTCAAATATCTAACTTTGTAAGAAACCTTTAAATAGTGCATTTCAATAAGCATATCATAACATTTCTTTCTTGCTCACAAAACAAAACAAAAAAAAACAATTACATGGACATATTGAAAATGACTATTTGTTGGTTT